>NC_079566.1:14091453-14691453 GCF_015846415.1 Triplophysa dalaica | reverse complement strand
TATCCCTTTAACGCTGAAGATAATCGTTTAATTACTGTACCACAGCTTTAACACATGGATGTGTCATCTAGTTGCTGTCATTGTGTGTAACTTTAGAGTTTATCAGTGTCCAGTGACAGAGGTTTGTTGCATCACCCTTGAACATCATTTGGTACGTGTGTCACTGGTTTCGTGTCACATTCTGTACAGCCGTCCTCCGGGAGCAATCCTGTTTCAGATATAGCATATCAAAAATAATAAGCTATTTGCATACCCGAACTGGCACTATCTCTAACACAGATAGAAATGCAGTGTCTTCTTACAGTCGAAGCTCTTCAGTACTTACTAAACATAGTGGAATCTTTGGTTTCATTTTACATTCGTTATCCTTAATAAAAGTGAATGGTTGTGATAGAAAACCATTAGAAAACTAATGAAATCCAGTCAGACTACATTTTGTGATATCATACAATGTCATTGGTTTCATGATCTGCAGTCTATAACTACACAATTTGCAACTGCTTTTATGGTCACAGCTACAGCAAAACATTATTCACAACAGATTGTATTTAGAAAATGTGGAAGAAATGTAGGGAGGGTCTTTATTTACATCCTTTGGGATGGTTGATGATACAAAATCTGTGACATCAGCCAAAAAAGAAAAGTTACATCAGAGGAAAAGGAAGTGATTGCATGTCCCTGAAAGATTACACACACCAACATAATTTTAATCAATAATAATCATTTTAATAACGTGTACACATATGTGTACAAACATTCTCTGAACATGTCGGGATACATTATAGTTTACATACAGTAGAGGGCAAAACTTTATGTGCAAAATGCATATTTATGTGCAATAATTAAATTAATGCCTGCTCAGGTTTGATTAAACTATCAAAATGAGATGTACTGTATATGATATTAAATTGAGTTTGGGAGAAAGTATTATTGTGATTTAAAAAAAATAGAGAATAGGTGTTAGTGGCAACAACACAAACAAACATATGGTCTCCGCAATGAATCAAGTTGTAATTTAATTTAATAGAATGCAATAAAATATGAATTTAAATAAAAATGAATACAAATGAAATATAATATAAATTGTGATATTACTAGCCACTGTCCAGACCAAATGTATGTAGCCGTGCAGCTTTAGTTTAATAAATAAAAAAGCATAGAAAAACAATAAGCTTACATGAGGTGAAGCATACATTTACTACAGTTGAATTAGTTATTAATACTTTGTTGATTCTCTCTCTTTTGGCTCTTGACTCAGTAAGCTTTGTTTAAGCTTTGTTGATCATTTTATTCCAAATCCTAAAGTTGAGATTCCGTTTACACTACAAGCACATCTACACACCACAAAATATTTAAGGCCTCTTTAATCATATATTTGAAATATACAATTTTTAAAGTTGGAGATCAGTTTCTTCTGTAAAAAATGGTTACTTTTACCCTGTGATATTTCATTATGTAACATGTTTTTCTCAGCAGGTCCTCTAATGTCCTGACCGATGAGAAGTTGTTAACCTTTACTTATCACACAACACTGTGAGTATCTGCTTGTTCTCCATACAGAAGAACGTCTCATCTCAGCTACTGCTGGCTCTTCTATACTCTGCAAGCAAAAGAAGGTTTATGGTTATTATTAACTTGGACGAAGTTGAGAGAAGGATTACATCTGCTAGACACACAGTTACAAACAATGGGCCGCTTGTGTGGGCACTGAAGGATTTGATTTCCTCTTCTTCAACTCACGTGGATTAATTTAGCATTTGTTTTCTTCTTATCGTCATGGTTTTTTCTGTATTTTGTCATTATTGATCTGTTTAGAAAGATGAATATTGATATTGGTAGAATAAAAAAGTATCTTTAATCTGTTATCAGCATTAAAACAATTATTTTTCTGCACGTAGTTTCATCAGCCCTGTGTTTCAAGCCTCTGATGGTCACGGCAGGGTGGTTTATGTAATGTGAATGTGTTATGCTGTAATGGGATTCAGAGATGGAGGGCGGGGGAAGCCTCGTCTCTCATCACTGCACCGGCTTCTGTGTTTACACTCTGACATATGATGTTACATAATGTTGCCATGGAAACCTACAGACACCCACCCCTTCGAGCTACGCTCCACCCAATGCCACAAAAAGGGTCAACGCACTCATATTAGAGGGATGTTCATTCCATCACATGTTAAGATATTTTTGCGTCTAATTTATATTATGCAGATTTCCCATTTTTAGTTTTATTTAATTAATATAAGTGTTTATCTGGCTTTGGTGAGCATGTAGAAAAGTACACAACTATTGTTTACATGTACGGGGTTGTTTGAGTTAAACTCTCTTTGCTTTATACTATTATGGTGGTGTCTGAAAATAGGATTTTAAAATGGTTCTTTTTTGGATAGTTAGGGATATAAATAAAATCTCAGAGTGGCTGATGTTTAAAATGTTATTTTCAGAAAAGCTATAAAAATCACACGCAGACCACTTACATTGGCAACCATGACCACAGTGTCGCCATTATATTCCCTCTGCTAAGATCTATTCGTGCAAACATGCCTGTGGGATCAACAAATGATATTTCTGTATTTTAGAAACGGTTCATGAGGAAGAGGATGACCACAGAAAACCGAACACGGGCCGAGGCCTTTTTTTCTGGCACTCAAGTGCATGATATGCGAGAAATCCTGCGAAATCCTTATCCCCGCCTCAAGGTCATTCACGAATCTTCTCTCATCACTCGTGTCTTATTATCTCTGTGATCTGGCCTGGGATCAGCAATAATTGTGTGCTTCTTGGATTCAATCAATGTTTTTTGCAGTCCCTTTGGTTTTTTTGTTTCCCAAGAGCTTCACCTTTTCAGAAATGGCACGCGGTCATGTTTTTTCACGTCTTTTGAGTTTTATGGTGTTTTGCGCAGGAGGCTCGCAGGTGACTGTACCGGAGATTCAGCCAATGACTCACGAGTCACTGAAGAGATGTTTGTGAGTTCAGGTTGGAACTGGTGCATTTTCTTATCTAAAATACCACTGGAATGTGCTTTTTGTCCCACAGTTAGATAGCGGTATACAGCCCACGGTAAGATGTTTATTGCATTAATAAAAATGACAAATGATGACTTAAGCATCCTCTTTTCTTAGTATTCTAATCATAACTGTTGCTTAGAGATATGAGTTATAGCATAAGATGGGTCACATAACCTAAAAATCCCTTTTATAAAATAAAATAATTGCACCACATGAACCTTGACAAAGGTAACCTCTATTATTTTTTCTAACATTCTCCATTTCCCATTTCGGGTATGGGTCACCAAATAGGTCACTTTCACTTCACTTTCACTATGTTAGGCCTGAAAGACCCATTGTTTCATACAGTCATGTGACCACGATAATATAAAGAAAATTTGGCTATTGCGACAACATGATGTCGCATCCCTAATTATTCAAATGTTTCTCTTAAAATTGCTTAATACTATGAAATGAAAAGAGAAATGAGAGTGGAATTGTTGAAGTACATGAAGAGTATGGAGGTTTGAAATGAATATAGATTGTAGAGGTAAAATCTTCTGGATTTGCGCAAATTTAAAGAGAAATGTTTAAGTATCGAGTAGTTTTGAGATCTTCAATACTATTGACTTTTGATTGCAGACTTGACAAATCTGAGCTCAGTTCTGAAGCTTTAATGACTGAGACATGTGTGAGATTTTGTGTTCTTTGTCTCAGGAGACATTTCTGAGACGCGGAGACTTTGCATTAGCTTTCCATATGTAATAATCTCATTGATGTTTAAAATAATTGAGATACAAAAAAATCTTCTCTTAGTGTTGATTCTACATCTTAGTCGAAAACGCCTTTTCAGGGAAATTGCCACCAATTCATACTGAGAAGAATGACCCTCTTTTTCCATCTGTACAGCAAGTCACAAGAAGCACAAGTAAAAGTATTTTAGGTAAAAACAGCAGAGCACCGAGAATGTGTTTAATTTAGAGCAAACAAGGGATTTATCTGTTCTGTTCAGGCTCTAATTCACTGCCATGACTTTCCATTTTAAGAAGGCATTCACAGTCAAAGTAAAAAACAGATTTAACATTTCCCCAACGCTGAGGCAGCGTTTCAGGACAGAACAGGGAGGTTTGGAAAAGCTTGACAGAGTGTTTCAGAATGTCCTCTCAGATTCTCTCGCAACAGAGAACAGCAGGCAGATTCAGGGTAACGCTTCTGTCTCAAAACAACACGATATAAACCTGAGGAGGACATAAATCAGACAGAGAGAGAGAGAAATATCCCAGATTTATATCATGCATGATTCAAATCAAACTCCACATTTCAGTTTGACTTCACCTCTCATTCCAAACATTAATCTTTCATAGAAACCTATCAATAAAGGTTAGATGACAATGATCTGCAGATTTCCATAGGTTTCTCTGCTGAAAATGCATTGCAAGAAATGCAATGGATGTATATTGCTCTCCAAAGGGAATTTATTTGGAGAAATGCAGCTATGAGAAATGCATTATACTATAACATATGGGTCTGAGAGTATTCAAACATATTCATAGAGCAGCCTGCCATGGATCCTGATGGCCCATATAAACAGAGCCGCGGTCATAAAATGAAAACATTCATAAAACTGAAACTTTCATAAGAGAAACTATAACATACAGTTATATGATTGAAACACATAAAACTGAAACTGTCTCAGGCTATGTTTGTCTAGAAATGAATTATAGATAAAGTTCCAGGAAACCCCCAGAAGTTTGATGTATCTTTTCTGGGCAAATAAGCATTGAGCTGCAAAAGTAAGAAGAATCTAAAAATAATCGTCTTATTCAATTTGCATACATCCTTTATTGATAATGTAGAGAGCCCAGATTTGTCCTCTGACGCCCCCTGTGGGCCATAAGTCAAGATGTAAAGCCTCATGAGACAATTTTTAATAGCCTGAATGGTTATTTACCTTTTTACTCACACGTTACCTTCTTAGTTTTAAAGGAATAAAAATGCATATATTCATTCATTAATTTTATATAATAGGCCATTAGGACAAATCATATCTTTTAGATTTTAATTTTATTATTACAGAGATCTTTCAATTGAATTCTTGCAGAGAATGATGTTGATTTTCATAGCTGGTTCAAAATTAATAAAAAAATAAAACAAAAAAACTCACACCTCACAGAATGCACTGGAAAAGAACTAAAAACATATCATATTTTCATATATATTTCATCATAAACATTGCTGACTATTTTCAAGGCTCATGGTTTCAAAATACAACCAGAAAACTTTCCAGAAGATGTCAAAGTTAAGGTCAATTTGACATAACAGGAGGGTTTCATTATACAGGTCTTTTTGTGCTGTATTTAAATCAAAGCAGTAATTAACTTGTATATATCAGCTACACACTGTCTGTTTTTTATTTTATTTTATAAAACTGATGTTTTATTGTATTTTAATGCACAGCGAGGTTTAAAGCCATACCTGAAATAAATCAAAAGGTAATTCTGCAAACTTTCTCTAAGAGCTGAACTTGATTCTCTTCGTGTTTATAACTGATGGGATTCATGATTCATTTTTTATGAAGACCCGCACGGACGAAGAGAACCGAAGAGATTTGAGAAGTGCAGAGCAGAAGGTGTAATGATGGTTTTCCAAGTTTTTGCTTGATTTAATTCAGAGTTGATGAATCAAAAATGGCAGTCTATGCCTCCCACTGTTGGAGTAAGATAATAACAGAGAGAGAGAGAGAGAGAGAGAGAGAGAGAGAGAGAGAGATGGTGTATTTTTACTAAGACTGGGGTGGGTATGTTGTGATGACTCACACCCTTTCACTTTGCTTTTACCCCCTCGATGCAGTGAAGAACGGGGCTTTGAGATGTTGGTTCAGGCATTTCCAGTGAATCTATTTTTAGTCGAGTGATTCCATTTTATATTCAGCATACTGACAGCCTCAGTCTTTCTAATCCACCTCACTGCACCTCGTATGATGTTAAGTAAGACAAGACTTTTCTTGCCCTTTTTGTGTTTGCTTTTATTAAGGTTAACCATCTAAACAGACTCCTAAACCTGAAACGCAAACAATACGCAAGTGTGTTAAAGTGTGAACATATGTGAAGACCATTTAAAGTCCAAGTGAAATTAAAAATGACAACTTATTATTTTTCCATGAAATATTGCAGCATTTATAGTAAATAGCGTATGGATGTGGGCCATTTTCTTTTTTAAATCAATGTACCCTCATAATCTTCGGTTAATATGTGAAAATGCACTTCCGCCCTGAAATGACTATCCATCTCAAATAACGTAAACTAGACGCCTTGGCCGGAGAATCAATAAAAGGTGCAGTTCGTAAAAATTTTGCAGTAAAATATCCAAAAACCACTATGCCAGTGTTATATATTTTGATCAGCTGAGTACTTACAATATCTCAAACCTATAACTCCTCCCCTTTAAATGTCTGTCTAATGCCAGTTTCATTTCAAAACGCAACGGGTCTTTTTACACATCCAATCAATTCGCAGGGATAACCCAAAGCCACGCCCACTAATTGTCTCCTTTGAAATTCCTTTTCACTCGGGAATGTGTCTGAATACGGAAGTAAAACCGCAACTTCCGGTTCACGGGGACTTTATCATCCGCAGAACCTTCTGTTGTATCAAAAGGTTATTTGTGGTGGAAATAAGTGGTTGTACCGGATATTAAATTGAAGAAATCTTTTAAGAACCTTCGAGGGAAAACACCACATTTATAGGCCTATTGCATTCTTGTGTTCTCCAATAGGCCTACATGAAAAAGAGAGAAAAATCACAAATTAAATTTTTCACCTCTTTTTTCCCCCCAGATATCAATGAGAATATATGGAGATAAAATAGAAACTTTCACTCAAGTTTCATCTCAATTTGAGATATTTCTCCTCAAAATCATCTTTATCTGAGTTACAGAAGAGATGCAATAATTTCTTGAATCGAGCTCAAATTTGTCAATTGTACTATCAATAGTCAATATTTTCTCTATTTGAACTCAAACATTCCTCATTAAATTTAGCACATGAGCAACACCCACATCTGCCCAGCGTGATAGTAGCGAACGCAAAAATAGCATTCTTATCAGAAATTGTAATAATCCTAAACCTGACATTTCACAGACTATTTCTGACCTTCACATCAAAGCGAAGCGGATCTGGAAAATCAGTGTTATATAATCTCAGTTTTCCTCATCCATTCTTCCATGAGAAGAAGCGTAGGCTTTTCCATCAGTTCAGCAACGGAAAGGTCAGTGGAACTTCTGGGAATGTCAGGACTAAAAACAGCATCGTGCCATGGGGTGGCGGGGAAACTCAAACCTGAGGAGAAATGTTGCTGATGGCTCGTCTGCTCAGTCTGAATGCTTAATCTAAATGTCAAGGTGGGGTCACACAGGAAGGTGGGATCCCCAAGAAAACATCTGGAAGGAGCTGATAGAGCCGAGGCCATTGTGAGGATCGAGGACCCGAATGCTGCAAAATCTTTCCATGGCCTGACACATTTCTGGCATTACGCTCGCTCGCTGGAAACTGAAAGATTGCATGAGCCGATCGGTGATTAAAGAATGGATGAGGCTATGTGGAGTTCACGAATGGACTCCTTTGAGATAGAAAATGGCAGAAGAATAGAATAACATTATTTCTCAAAAATGTCATTTTCTGGTGAGTCGCTTTGGTATGATAACACATGCAAGTCAAGTAAATGCAAATAACATTCTCCTCAAGTTGAAACACAGGGTAAATTTTAATTAGACAGTATCAAATGAATCTAATTATTAGCTGGAGACATGACATTGCTGTGATGATGCAAGTTATGGAGATCTCTTACCACCAATCACTTAAAATAAATGTAAATCCTAATTAAGATGATAATACGACATTTGTAAAGTGGATTTTCCCATTTTCCACAGTTAAATGCAAACTTTGGCATGCATTTGTCCATTTTACTTGCAAACTTCCCGTTCAAAATGAATTGCAGTACAAGGAATTCAAACACAATGAGTATAATATTATCATCCTTCCATATATATTATGATAAATATAGATTAAAATACACCTTATTGCTGTCAGACACGTGGAGTGTTTATCCTTGAGTTCATACAGAGCACACACGCCCTCTTGTGGAAAAGTTTGGGTACTCTTTCAACACTAAATGTATAGGAATGTCATGCATTGGAAAAATCAAATGCTATTTATTTAAAAAATATAAATAAATTAAGGATACATAAGACTAATTTCAAGCAAAACGTTTTTCAAAGAGAGTTTGTTAGAAAGTAGAATGAAAATAAATGTAAAAGTTTCAGTAGTTAGTATGTTCTTAAGGAATGGTGAACTGCACACGTGGTTACTCTTCTAAGAGTTAACATGAGGGAAAATTGTACATCTTAAATAATTTGAAACCTAAAATGTACAACTAAAAATCAATTTACGCCACATGTCTAAAAATAACAAAGAATATGGCATGGAAAGTGCAGTTAGCTAAAGAAGGCTGTGGTGTACTTTAGTATTTACTGTAGGAAAATTCCCAGATACTAAAGTGTTTCTGAAACTTATACCATATTCAGGTACAGGCCTACTATAGTGTTTATTACAGTTTTTTAGTGATAACTGCACTGCAATGTACTGCAGTTTACTCTAGTAAATACAACATACAGTGTTTTTTTATGCAGGATGCTTTTCGCATTTCACTTTATTTTATAGTCAAAAATTCATACATGCTAATCTGATCATATACATTTTGAGCCATCGTTCAGCTGTCCACACATACAATGTAGCATCGTCAATGCGGAAAGTCAAACACGATCCCCAACATATATTTGTGTTTGTTTGTTTAAAATGAGATTCAAAGGAAGTGATTTGACTTCATAGACACATCACACTGCACACATCCTCCCCAAAGCCTCTTCCTCTGTGACACGTGTCCAGAGATCTTCTGTCGGGGGTCGGTGCCTGGCGCTCGGACAGCAGGTGACATCTGCCCTGTCATCGCACGCGACCGCCCGCGGTTGTCCCGCCACAACTCTCCAACATTCACTTCCCCAGAGAGATGGACACAAAGGAGAGGCACCTCGTTCGGCGCCTGTCGAGGGGCGAGGATACACTATTGTTTGTATCAGGCCGCTGAGGGCGGCGAGAGCACGCTATAAAACAATAGAGAGTGCATTTTATAGAGAACTGCTTAAAATAGTTGGATGAACTGAGCATCATATATCTGCAGTGCATTGTGGGATTTAGGGAGTTTGATAGGATCTGTAGCGTACCTATGTGTCTCGAGTCTTTCAGGGTGGGATTGACCATTGAAGATCATTTTATGGGTTGAAGGGTCAGATGTGGCTTCCTTGTTTCCCCCCCTCCGAGTTCAAGTATGCAGGAAGTTCTGCTGACTGAATGTCTTCTAGACACGGCAGCACGTCTTGCGAATGTACAGACCGAGTGTGCAAGGCAACCTGAAGTGCAAGTACTTTTAAACTTCAGGGTAAAATGACAATATGCATTGGTTTTATCTATAGTAAGAGAGAAAGAAAAAGTCTCTCCCATAGGAAAATTAAACAGTGTTTAATTGTAGTAAAACCGTTTTGGTTTGCAGGTTTGTGGTTGTTTCAGATGGTCTCATGTTTGTTTAGGCTGGTCATGTGCTGGTTTAAGATGGTCATGATGTTAAACCAGCACACGACCATCTTAAACCCGCACTAATTAGCATCAAAACAGACCTAACCAAGCATATGCTGTTTTTTTCAAAAGGGTTAGTAGCCTAACCATGATTTTGACAGACTGATTATCATTTGAACACTTATAACACATATGTCCCAACACAGTCTTATGGGAATTTGTGACTATAATCTATTCATTTGTGTTCATTACCACAAATTTCCCCCTTTTTCATGTATCCCCGCACGACATTTAATCTTACGCATTTTAATACGTAAAGATACTGTATATGAACGCAATCTGATTCGTACCTATTTTACAAGGTGACTTATTCGTGGGACTTCCTACTTTGCATCTGTGATTTTAGGGTTTGGGGATGTAAGATGTTGGTAAGCCACCATCTGAAATGTGTACGACGTCTTCTGATATCAGGTTATTAATATATTTACATTTACATTTACATTTAGTCATTTGGCAGACGCTTTTATCCAAAGCGACGTACAGTGCACTTATTACAGGGACAATCCCCCTGGAGCAACATGGAGTAAAGTGTCTTGCTCAAGGACACACTGGTGGTGGCTGCTGGGATCGAACCAGCAACCTTTGATTTACCAGTTCAGTGGTTTAACCCACTAGACCACCATCTCCATGTATAAATGAACATATTCTGTGTATTAAAATTTGTGCTGAGTGACACGAAAAAAATTCCTTTCCAAAAACACGAATCAATAGATTTCAAGTTTCATGACTATCCCACGAATTGCCTTGAGACTGGGTTGAATATCATGGTAAAACTATGGTAACTATAGTAAAGCCATGGTACTGTCAAACCGCTAATTAATAAAGACTGGGTTTGAGAGTCTAATCTTATTCTTTGAGAGGGTTACTTTGTGTTTAATAAAACAAAAAAGAAGAAAGAAAGAAACATTGCAATATTTTAATAAATGATCCTACTTACTGTGAGAATTTACGTTATTAAAAGTTTCATTTATTCTAATACAATTGTCCTCTTAAAGTTTTTTTCTTTTAAAACCAGAAGAAAAATTATAACAAATATGTATAAGATAGATAAGAAACAAACAGACACATCGGAAAGTGCTACATTTTTATTAGTTGATAGTCACATGTAAATACAGTAGCACATACGTTCCTTTTGAAATGTTCGTCTATCATTGTGACTAGCAACATTACAATAACAAAAATGGAAACAATGCAAAAGCTCAACTGGTTTAAACTGGTTGAAGTAAAATGCTCCCAGTCCTCTTCAGGCATATTGTGTGGCGTGACAAACCCCAAAAGACAAAAGCACTGATCTGAGTGTTATGTTTTGTTTGTATTTTGATATGAAATCATCCCCTGTGCTGTTGTTTCTCGATAATAAAGCTGTTTTTCTGACCCGATGTTCAATTCTTTACATTCCAGAGGGAAACTCTTTTCTCTTAAGTGGATCACATTACAGTCATTTCCGGCCCTGTTCCCAACATTTCCAGGTCAAACGCATTCGACAATAAAGACAGACTGGCGTTTGTGCCGGGGAGAGGGGAATTTATCTGTGAACTGCGGGGACAAAACAGGAAAGAGATGCCAAACTGCTTTCCTAAGTCACAGAAGAATAATACATGAGACAAATGAACTCAAGTACTTCTTGCAAACACTAAAGAAATCCTTTTAAAGTGACAGTTGAGCCAGAAATTAAAATGATTTCATCGTTTACTCAACCTCATGTCATTTCAAACCTGTATGACGTTCTTCTGCAGAACACAAAAGAAGATATTTAGAAAAATGTTGATAACCAAACAACATAAAACTCCATTGACTTCCATTGTATGAACAAAGATCCACTGAGACATTTCTCAAAATATCTTCTTTTGTGTTCCACAGTCATACAGGTATTTCTATGGTCTTCAAGACCTCGCCCCTTTGCTGAAAAACATTATAAAGACATTCTGAATCGTTGAAGGCATGCTGCAGAAACAACTTGTGCTACACAAAAGCCAATTGGAATGCAGCAGCGTTTGACAGCACAATGTACGCCGATGTCCTGGAATAAAACAACAAAATAACACAATAACAAAACGGAGCGATAACCAGCAGGGAACTTTGCTGATTAAATTCCTCTGCTGTGACTCTATTGTACATCTCGCTGGGCTTCCGCAGGTCCGCTGTTAAACTCACGGGCATTGTGCTCGCTTAATAGGTCCTCCGAGGTCCAAGCATCCAAACGCTTCAACACAGGATACTTTGACTCTGGGCCGTTTGTAGATGAGGTGCATTTTGGGGGGCTTTGATGTGCTCGTACATTCAAAATAGTGCATGGGAGGGACTTGGCTGATTTAGACCAAAGGAGGCAATTGTTGGGCTTTAAGCTGAAGTTTTGCTATATGTTAAAGGGTTGGAATGTGTCTGGGAATGATTCCAATTGTTAAACTTCAGGAAACTCCTTATTAAAGCATGTTTTAATGCATTAGAAGATCAGCAAGAGCTGTACCACAGACAGAAGAATATTGATTCCTTTGAGGAGACCTTTTTTCAGTCGTTTTAAAGAAGTAACGTTGATTAAAAATATACTTAGTATAGATGTGGTATAACTTGGGGGACACGAAAAATCTTGTCGTTGAAATATCATATGACTAACGACTTTAATAATAAGTTGAAAAACTAGTTTTCCCAATATTTGTGTGTGCTGTCTTAAAAATGCTCATTAGAAGAATCAAATTGATTTGAAAAGTAAATTTAACTTATGTTTTCTTCATTTTGTCTGTTCTTGGGAGTTGCTGCAAATAAATTGAAATTGCTTCGTTTATTTGGATGAGTTAAGGTCATGCAAAAACATTTAAAAAATGAATATAGAAATTACTTTTTAAATTTTATCATCCCTGAAATTTGAAGCAGCAAAACAAAAAGGTTTATTATGAACTTTAGGCAGCAACTTTTAAAGCACTTAACTTTTAAAGCCGTACTTTGTCTCGAGAAATTTTGCCTAACTCTTTGTATATATTGTTGACTTAGAATTATACGATTTTAAGTCTCGTCTTTATCTCTTAATGACAGAAGTTTGCCAGTAACTTACTGTAGATGTAAATTTGTGTAATTTACTGGCAAAAGTTTGTTAAAAGATAGATGAACATTAAACATTAACAAGTCTTTATAGCCTCTTTAATGTAAAAAGAAAAAACATCACAACATGTAAATTACTTAATGTAAAAAATAAGAATATGTAAATAACTATGTATGTACATTTTGACAAAAATGTCAGCTACGACCTTTTAATTTCAAGGTGACGATCTATTTGGAGTCCACACTTCAAACAGATGTTGCTGCCTTGAGTCATTTCAACTTAGTTACTAAGTTTCTTCAACTTTTAAAATTGTACATTGCTTATTATGATGAGTTTAGGTAATGTAAAAACTAGATCTGTCAAACGATTAATCGTGATTAATCGCATCCAGAATAAATTTTTATGTTAATGTTATATATGTCAGTGTACTGTGCATATTTATTTTGTATTTACAAACACATATACATACTATGAATGCTTATATTTACGAAAAGTGTAAGATATAACAATTAATAAACGTTGATTTAGAAATTTAATTATTAGTAATTATAAATAAATATATTTAAATATTTCCTAATTATATGTACAAGTATGTGTATGTTTTTGTGAAATATATTTTTGCTTCTATAAATACAAAATTAATATGCACAGTACACAGACATATATAAGGTAAACACAAACTTTTATTCTGGATGCGATTACAGCGCAATTCATTAAGACAACCAATGTTTCAGCTTTCATCTGATCGCAACAAGCTAATAAACCATATATATATATATATTCACCGTAAAATTTGGAACTGTGCTAATCTTTTTATTTGAAATAATTTTTAAAGCTTTATTTTTACTGTTAGTCCTGTACGTGAACGAGGATTTGAAACAGAGATGGAGTCAGGTCGGGTAAACATGTAAGCTTTACCAAACCCTTCTTTAATGAGTTTTACCATATTTAGTGCTCAGGCTCCAAAAATAGTTCCCAGACCCCCTCCAGGAGGGTGGCACCACGTTTGCAGCTGGTACGAGTGCATCGGTTCTGCACGTCCACTCCGGTGTGCCCTGGGGAGGGAACGTGTCGAGGAAATGAGATGGCAGACTCTGTTGAGACTAAATGACCCATGCAGAAATGAATTGACTTCTGGACGAATTAGATTTCTATAACCACTGACTTATAAAAAGAAACTGAGTCGTTCCGACCTTATTTGCGATTTCAATGAGGTTATTCAATTTGAGACATTGAAGCATTTACATTGTATTTAGCAAATGGAGACAAAAATAAGAATGCCAGGCGAAATCACATTAAATCAAAGTCCAGACTAGACGTCTTTACAAAGTCAAAACGGGAATTGCCTTTAATATTTAATGGATACACCCTATTTCTTTCCTTCAGTTATCAAAACATTTTCTCAACTTACTTAACATTTTTAGTAGCTACAGATGTAAAAGTGTATATGCTTTTATGTTTTATGTTGTTTTGATTAATGTGTGAATTCTTTTACAACTTTTCAAACATAACTTTTGATTTGATTCTTTGTAACGTGATCTTAAGTCATTCACAAAAATGTATATTATTTATATGATTTGTATTCATTCCTGTACCATTTATTCTTTAAAAAACAGTCTTCTTATTTCAGTGACAAGAGACCACAAGGTTACTTTTACTGCAAATGTTTTTATTTCAACCGACTGCAGGTGTTTGTTTTTACAGAGGAACATTTGTACAGAAATAGATCTGCTGAAAAGCACAGATGTCTGCAGATAAAAAAATAAAAAAGAAGATATTGTACACTATTTACACAAGCCATTTCCAGTCCGAGCGGAGCTGCATTTTCGCATGCAATCGCTGGGGAGCTGTTTGTGACTTTGTGAAATCATTGTAGGCCTACAGTATGTTAACAAGGAAACACAAGTGTGAGTCTGGGATGTGTTCGGTATCATGGATCTCTGTGTATTGCAATATTCTCAATATTCTCCGTCTCAAGTATTTCCAGAGATCTGAAACCATTATAAACAGGAAACTGATTGAATCCTCCAATCCTCAATCCAACCATTTATGGCACATTTACATTTGAAAATAAAACTACTTTTCTCAAGGAAAGTTCTCAAGGAATCACAGCAGATGTGAATCTGATTGGCCGTCCACCCCAGAGCAGCTGTTAGTTTCATGGCCCTTAAAATGTGCAGACCAACAAAAGCGAATCTTTCCGTTTCTTCAACAACATAATATAACAAAATAAATGTTTTCAAAAAATCATACAGAGTATCAAAGGCAGCAATAATAAAAGCACTTAAAAACATCTTTCTAAATTTAAAAAATAAATGGCATATCAAATAATCATCAAATCTCAAAAGTGAAACATTTGATGATAGTTAAAATACACACAACCAAACAACACTGACGGCATGCTGTAACACGACTCTAACATGTACACAAACCTTATATTTATGACAAAACAAGAAACCAAGAGCTTGAGTTTCTTCATTAGAAACTCATTCATTCAAACACAAACCATGCTGGACACACATTATAGGGTCATAGGTTTCCTTCTTTCTCCATTTTTGCTATTTTTATTTCAATTTGAACTTGTGTTGAAATTAATTATAAAGTGTATTTTTTATATTGATGTGTGTTGTAGTTAATCTGATGTTATTCTGGTCTCGGCAACTTCCCTTATTAATAAGGTGCTTGAAAAGAGCAAGTATACAAAAAAATTGTTGAAGAAAGAAACTCTATATACTGTATACACAACCAGCATCTACATCCCAGTATACAGGCCTGTGTGCCGAAATGTTTTCTTCCTTTAACAATTCATGTCAGATTTCCTCCTACCTTGAAAGTCATCAAAACATATTAGCCTATTAAAGGAAAACATTATTTTCAATGGTATAAATGTGCAAAAAGACGTTATTGAAATGTTTGTGGCTACATTTTGGATTAAATACTAGTGTATCATTTACTGAACAATATTAATTGTATACTGTCAATTAATTGTGTATATGAAAAAATGTACCAATAATATTTCTTGGAAACATTCACTATTTTGTATTTAAGCATGATTGTTTTTTATTTAATCTGGCTTTTTTTCATTTAATGAGTTGTAAAATGCATTATTTTTTTGCGGTTTGTCAGACGTACTGCACTGTATGATGGATGAGCACACTGTATAGTGTACACTAGATATACAGCACCTTTTGGTAAATGTATGGTGATCATCTGGGTATTCAATACATGCAAAAAACTCCCATAATGTCCACTGTATAGGCCTATATACTGCCAAATTATACTATAAATGGAATGGTTCAATGCAATTTGAGGCACAGCCTAGTAAAACCAACAGTACTGAGAAGTACTATAAATAAAAAACTAAAACTTTAAATATAAATAAACAAAATAATGACTCTCTCAACATGACTCAATAAAATAATTAGATAATAATAAAGGGTGCAGACCAAAACTACAATCGTTTGATCTGCAATAAACGCTCATTCACAGTACACTGGCGCCCTCTGCTGGGCTCATCTCAAATTGACGCAAAATTCTAGTTGCATCTGAATGAAATTATCATCCCATGTCCTCATACATACCTTAAATTACAACATAAAATCAGAAAATCTTTCACAGTAACAACAAAAGAAGAAACAGCCTCAAGCTTGTTTCTGTGAGTCTTAAAACGGGTTCATGAATCAGTGCTAAGAAGTTTGCAAAATACAAAAGTCAAACGATCGGGTTAAAAAAAAACATTCAATTAAAAAGTACTAAAGCTGAAGTGATAAAGAATACTTTGGCTTAAACAAAGAAATCTTGTGAGTATCTGTGACATCAGACATCACTTCTTTCATACCACACAATGTGTTGAAGCGACCTGCAGATGTTATTTGCTTTGACACAATGATCACGAAAGGAATAAATGTTAATAGACATTTAACATATATGAAAATATAAAGGATTTTTGTAGAAAATAAGATCTATATGAATAATGCGTTTTTTGTACCGCTTCATACAAAAAGAAAGAATTTGGCATCGGTTCGAAGCGGTTTTGTAACACCATTTGAAAATGCAGGTTTTTTTAAATACTTTAAAAGTAATACTTGACAGCATAATAATTTAGTTGCAAATGGTTATGAAATCAACTTTTCAACATAATGAAAAAAATGATAGATTTGGCCTGTAAATATATGAAGTGTATATATACAGTATATATACGGTATAAGACTAAAACTAAACGACCTCATAGAAAGTGCTACCAGAAATAAAAGATGTTTTAAATAAAATAAATATAAAATACACTTTTTTCACAAATGATTAAAGGATAGTTCACCCCAAAATGATCCCCATTGACTTGAAGTACATTTCATTATTACTATGGAAAGTCATCGGGGACCATTTTTTGGGTGACATTCCTTTAAGTTCAGAATCTCAAATGGTCTTTCACATCACTTCACCACAGCATAAAATACGCAAAATAAAACATTATTTGCTGTGAACATGCCAGTGGCAAGTGTGAGGTAAAACATATTTCACATTGTTCAACCAATATCTTCAAATATTGACACATTTGCTGCATATACTGGGAATCTTATGGAAGGCATCCTACAATATCACACGTGCGATCTGCAGTTTTCACACATCCAATCAACAGCCAAAAATCCATTTGTTTCCTCATGGCCTTAGTAGAACTCCTGCATCCGAACTTTCAAGCACAATACATTTATGTACCCCAACATCACCATGTTTTTAATGCAGCCGTGTGGCGTGCGGCAGAGGAAACCCGAGGGAAAGAGGATCGCCTTACGATTCAACTCCTCAATAGTCTTTCAAAGTGTGTTGAATCAGTTCAGGATGAATTCTCACATACACTCAACGCACGAGAGTTTGTCTCGTCTTTTAAGGCCTAAGGTTTAGAGTCTCTGTATATGGGCTGGGATAGTATTGCCACAGTAATGCTGGATAAAGTGGATTATACATAAGACTAGTCATTTACAAGGACAAGAGTATAGTTTTCAACATCTACAGGATGAACGTACCCATGATATAATCCAAACCGACGGATGACATCGAACAATCAATGCCTTAGAGAAATCTAAATATCAGTGTTAATCGTTTCCGTTTGAAAAAGGATTTGTTCCATTATGGATCAATTCAGATTTCTCCTTAACATCTTAGTATACTTTTAGAGCATTGAAGCACCTTCCAACAACATGTAAAATGTGCAAAGTGGAAGAAATGGTGATGTGATAACAGAGAGAAAATCTTTGCACACAAACAGGAATGTTTCCGACCGCTCAGCTCGTGTGGGAGAGCGTGAAAGAAAAGGGAATATGAAAGAGAGACAGATTATGGCGTGATCACGGTCGCAGTTTGTTTCCACTTTACTGCATTACGGCTTCATCGGCATAAAGCTGCAGAGATCCGAGTGCAAAAACAACAAATGTTCAAGACGTGTAAAGAGTCATCGTAGTTCACCGTCAAGGCAATTGGCACGTTGATTGAGATTCTGACAAAGGCTTGTGCACAGCTCTTACGCTGATTTTGCATCGAGTTGATCTGAACCGATCGACGCCTTTCCACAGAGTTTATACAGCGGCTCATCCGTCTCACCGTTCCAAAGGCCACTCACCCCAGCCACACCCACTGTCTCCTCTTCTGTGAGCTGATTGGCTGTATCCGTGTGCCAGTCTGTCCGTTCAGAGCGTGGCGAGTATTCGTGAGAATGAAATGACGACGGTGAACGCCGTCTGGCCCATGCCAAACACCAGAGCTTCTAATGGAGTCATGCCTTTTCCCGCCACACGATACACACCTGCCACGGCCGCACCTGAGAAACGACATCACAAACAATGACATCACACACATGCATCTTTTGAAATAACATGCACTGATGAATCATAACATCACTCCCAGAGTTGAGAAAGTAAAGAGGTCAATTCATCTTCATGTCTATCTGATATATATATACACATCAGAGAGAGAAAAAAGAGCCAATTGCAAATTTTTATGGAAGTTTTTTGGTTCTAATGTAACCGATGTATCCGGATTTTTAAAGATGCTCCTGTTTTTTAATATCTAATCTCTCACAAACACAAGCAGCACGACACAGTAGTCTTCCTGTAGCACATGTTCCAAAAGTATGATATTGATGATCTATATTTAAAGGAGTAGTGCACTTTTAAAATAAGTGTTCAATATACTCTACTCTCCCCTATGTCATCCAAGATGTTTCTGTATTTGTTTCTTTAGTCGTAAAGAAATGAAGGTTTTTGATGAAAACGATCCAGGATTTTTCTCCCTATAGTGGACTTCAATGGACTCCAAACGGTTGAAGGTCAAAATGACAGTTTCAGTGCAGCTTCAAAGGGCTTCTAATGATACCAGACGATGATAAAGGTCTTATATAAAGAAACGATCGGTCATTTAAAAAAAAAAGTATATGCTTTATAAACACAAATGCTTGCCTTGCTCTGTTCTGCGATGCGCGTTCATGACTTCACTTTATAAATCATATACATTTTTTTTTTAATGACTGTCATTTTGACCTTCAACCGTTTGGAGTCCATTGAAGTCACTATATGGAAAAAAATTTCATCGAAACCTTCACTTCTTTTCAACTAATGAAACAAATACATAAACATCTTGGATGACCTGGGGTGAGTAAATTATCATGAACATTTATTTTGAAAGCGAACTCCTTTAAAGACCATATTGACGTAACCTTGGCTTCATCAGCAGATAAAGATAAAAAGTGCACAGTAACATCAAGGACATGTTAACAAACATGCAGAATGACTTGTGTTTCCGAAACCTGAGTATGCAAAAACACTATCCGTTTAGTTACCCAGATGCTCTCGTGCTTCTGCTGAGCTGTTCTATCCCATAAATCTTCAGTAGCTACAAAGTCACCAATTTCAAAACATTCATACTCGGAAAGAACCAACCAGTTCGCAGTTTTCCAGTGTTTTTCAAGTGTATTTCTCAAGGTATACTTCTTTAAGCATACTTGTTTCAATTATTTTGTTGGTTGTTGATAATACATCATAGGTTAACCCTTCCAAAACAAAAATATATGAGAATACATGTGAAAATATAAAGCAATATATTACATTTAGTCATTTAGCAGAAGCTTTTATCCAAAGCGCTTTTATCCATACATTAAGTAACACATTTCCATTCGTGGAACCAAGTATTTCAATATATTAAAAGCCTCATTTATGTTTTATAATTTTTTTTAAATATAAACTATGTATTATTACATATATTGTCAAATGTGAAACCTTGTATCTTCATATTTTGTTATTTTTGCCATAAATCATTGTTATTAGTCACGCTTTTTCTTTGTCATGGTGTTCTGCAAATTTCTAGCCAATAAGAAGTATTAAAAAGTGCTTGTTAACTTTGATGACACAGAATAGTACAGCAATCTTATTTTTCCTGAAAAGCAACTCATTTGGATGATACATTAAATGATTTAATATATTGACAGTTAATAAATAGGAGCATTTATATTCATTAATGTAGTATGTGATTTCAGATGTGAGTAAAGTAAAGGAGGTGAGTTTTGGCTCTGGGTTTATATGCAGATGTTATTGTTAATGGAAAGCAGAAGTAGATGTTGACTGACTGGTGATGACCCCTCCAGTGAGGGATGCGAGGAAACCCACGCTGATGAGGACCACCGTGATGAAGCGCCCTCTCTTATGACGCTGCAGCGTCACGCACATTAGCAGACCCACAGCACCGTAGACGAAGAGAGACGAGAAGAGACACCAGAGAAACACACAGTACCACATTTCTGCAGGGAAAAACAAAGACAGGAGAGAGCTGTCATAGCTTCAGCTGTTTTAAAGAGAACACAACACAACAGTAAGCTTTATGTACGAGATGAACATGTTCTTCTGTTCTTCTTTTTTAAAGAAGTTCTGTTTTTTAAATCAAAGAGGAACAGATTTGTGAGGAACGTCTCCTGAAAAAGACCAAACTTTCACACAGAAAATTATTATTTAATTTGTAAATTGTTAAACAAATAATCTCTTTTAAATATCCCAACAATTTTGGTAATAATTTCACAAGGAATCAGCTCAAGACGGCTCTAGAAGATTCCAGACTATTGCAGAGCCTCTTGGGAAACCGCTTATCAAACTGCTGTTGTCATGAACT
Organism: Triplophysa dalaica; assembly: GCF_015846415.1. Classification (NCBI taxonomy): domain Eukaryota; kingdom Metazoa; phylum Chordata; class Actinopteri; order Cypriniformes; family Nemacheilidae; genus Triplophysa; species Triplophysa dalaica. The sequence continues at coordinate 14,670,596 of NC_079566.1, read as the reverse complement.
TTGTGAAATGCATCTGCATGCAAACCATAAATACTTAAGAAATCGTGCGCTCATGAGGGGAAATCTGCTGACAGCTGCAATTTTACAAGTTAAAAGGCTTGTATCAAATAACCAACTGCATACTTGCACATACAGTATAGTGCTGATGAAAGCGCTTCCCCTTTAATGTGAAAAGAAAGATATTATATGGGAAATATACTAGCATGTGATACCTGTACAAAACATGACAACGATAATATAAATATCGAAGGTCTGGTCAAGTAGTTTCAAGCAATGCTTCTGTGTAAATTAGTGTGTGGACACAAAAAAGACAAACAAACACACAATGTATTGATTAAACCATAAGCTGCCACTCACATGCTAAGTGAGACGTAATGTCCAGACACAAAAGCTTTTGTGCTAGAAGTCTGTAAACAACACACACGCCCGCTTGCTAGAACGCACGCACACACAGACACACAAATATGTGATTGTGACGGGTGAATAGCAGAGAGAGAGACATCCATCAAACTGTGTTATCAGTACACTGAGCCCAACAACACAAAGGGCCCTGATAGAAGAGCCACACTGTGCCAGGAGCACCACTGCAGTTATTATGAGTGATTCTATTGCCTATGGTCTCAGCCAAAACATGCAAGACTTGGCACAGGCACACTGTAGCACAGAGATACACTTGTTTTCTGCGCACAGAGATATAGTAACTGTGAGAAACTACAGTACGGGGATAATACAGAACATAGACACAGTCACTCAGATATACTTCAGGACAGATATGCTGTAGCACAGAGACACAGTTACAAGAGAAACTTCAGTACGGAGATAATACAGAACAGAAACAGAGTAACTCATAGACACTTCAGCACAGATACACTGTAGCACAGAGATACTGTAACTGAGAGAAACTTCAGCACGGATATGAGACACAGTAACAGAGAGAAACTTCAGTACAGAGACAATACAGAACAGACACACAGTAACTCCTAGAGACTTCAGCACAGACATACAGTAACATAGAGATACTGTAACTGAGATAAACTTCAGCACAGATATTCTGTATCACAGAGACAAAGTAACAGAGAGAAGCCTCTGTATGGAGATAATACAGAACAGAAACAGAGTAACTCATAGACACTTCAGCACAGATACACTGTAGCACAGAGATACTGTAACTGAGAGAAACTTCAGCACGGATATGAGACAGTAACAGAGAGTAACTTCAGTACAGAGACAATACAGAACAGAGACACAGTAACTCCGAGAGACTTCAGCACAGACATACAGTAACATAGAGATACTGTAACTGAGAGACACTTCCGCACAGAGATACAGTAACAGGGAGAATTTTCAGTATAGAGATCGCACAGACTGAGACAAAGTAACTGAGAAAGACTTCAATATTGAGATAGAGACACTTAACCACTGAGACAAATACAGAAAAAGAGACAGTGGAGGACATGAAGTAGAAAAGAGATATTGAGCAAGACATTAAACGCAGAGATACATAAAGACCTTTCAGCACAGAGAGTCAGTAACAGAGACTTGAGCACAGACAGAAGTGAGAGAACTTTAGTTTCTCTTCCTGTTTCTCTGGATCTAGAAAAACAGTGACTTGAAACAAAGAAGACAAACACACTGAAGCACAAGGATCCAAGTGTGACAAAAGTGACAAAAAGGATCACCAACATCACAAAAATACAAAGTAGTGACCACCAAACAGCAAACGCGCCAGGTCTCATACGAGGTTTGTGTGTACATTGTGTGTGAAATGAAAACAGAGGAGGGGCTTAATTTAAAGAGTTGTGTTAGTGAAAGGCCTCGTCAAACATCGCATGTTAACATGGCAGTTTCCAAGGTTACGAAAGGCCTCTTTTTTGTGGCTGTTGAATCGACACATTCACAAAGACTAAAACTGACACGACACACACACTATTCAAGAACTGAACTTCTCTAATTCTAATTTAACAAACGTACAAATAAACAAACCTATCTTTACCATCTGACTTCATGAATAACCAGCATGAACACAAGAAGCAAAAGAGATAGCCAATACAGCTGTCAGATTATTAAATAATCGTCTCATCCCAATGGTTTTAGAACAGATTCATTACATTTATTGCACATCTCTAGAAGACACAAGGGGGAGCTGTAGTGCCTGCATATTTTAGTGTATATATTGTAACTTAAGTATAATAATACTGGTAAAATGTTCCAGCAATCTCTTAAAAAATGTTTTAATGCATATACCATCAAAAAAAGCTGATCTCAATATGAAAACTACACTACCACAATTTCATCGACATGGAAGTCAAATTTTGTTGTAGTCTCGCTCGTCAGAAAAAAAAAACTTCTTTTTCTATGACTGTTAGTATTTTAATGGTGGCTTCAATTCACTCATTCGCTTTACACATTTTTGTATTATTGACATGTTAAAGCTTAGACCTTAAATGTATTAAATATATCTTTTTAAGAGAAAGTAAAACATTGTCTTATATTCAGAAAAATATGATCGTTTCAAAGCTGAATCAAAAATGTATGAGAATTAAATGTCAAAGCCCTAAAACAGACAATTAATAGTCATAATTGTCAAAATCCACAAAGAGACAATTAATCGTCATAATCGCAATGATTTATTAGATAATCAATCGTGAAAGCCCTAAATGCCATCAGCAAACAAACAAACACAGAAGACATGTTTATGTGGTCTGAAGAGCTGCTGTCATGTAGTGCATGTGAAAGTGTTGCTTGTTGTTTTTACTCCACACAGGAAGCTCCACCACAGCATACAGAGATAACTGCAGCTTCATCTATTTCCACACTGTGAGAGCTGTCCCTGTGATGACTTATAAAGCACACATCTCATTTATTCTTAAGGAAAGTCCAAGTATATAGCAAGTATACTAATACTAATGTACAAGTAGTATACTTGAAATAGTACTTTAGCAGTGCTACTTGGGTCTACATTGCTCCAACTTTTAGTTTATTAAAGTATACTTTTAGTTCTTTGCAAGTATATTTGTAAGTTATATGATATAAGAATACTTCATTATAATTTCAAGTGTTTTATATCTAGTGCGTGTTGACTTTAAGATTCTGTAGGACCTCCACGTAGGGCTGTCACGATTATGAAACTTTGATTAAGTGCCTATTTAATAATTGCAATTATGCCGATTAATTGTCTGCTTAAAGGCTCTGACAATTAAAACGATTAATAATAATTATTTTATTCAATAAATCCAATAAAGATACATCAAGAAATGTGAAAATTCTGTAAATAACTCAATTCCCTATTGAATTACCTTACCAGAGAAATCTGAGATACGAGGATAATGTCGTCTAGCTGTGTAGAAGCAGCAAACCTGGAATCACTTGAATAAAACTCAAACACAAAAAATACAAATCTGATTTTTACATTTAGTCATTTAGCAGACACTTTTATCCAAATTTGATATAACTCAAATGATGAAGAACTGTTATTGGAACATAACAAGTATGGTGGATGTAAAATGGCCAAGATAAGCCCTGTTTTCTAAGGATTAACAATCATTGTTATTATGTCGAATAATTGCGATTTTAGCCGAATGCTTGAGACTATAGGCAAATACTTGTGGCTATAGGTGAATAAATAGATTGTAGCCGAAATAATTGTGGTTATAGTCGAATGGTTGCGGCTATGGCTGGCTAATTGCGGTTGTAGATGCCCGTTTATGGTTACTGACGAATGCTTGCGGTTATAGACGAATATTTGCGATTGTAGTCGAATAATTTCCATTATAACCGAATAGTTGTGATTGTTGCAAAAACAGCGATTATAGTCTAATAATCCGATGACACGATCATTTAATAATTGTTAAAGCCCTTCCTCCACGGTTTGACATCTAAATGCTTTTATATGTACTGTAATTCCTCCCGCTAAATTCTGCCACACACATGAATGATCTTTAACCACGCAACATGCTCTCTACAGTTTCTATTATTATTTTAAGCAATTAAGCATTTAAATATTTCAGGCCCTATACATAGATGTCAAAATCGTCCACTTTCATCTCCACAACACTAAAGTTTCTAGATAACACTGTTGAATCTTAAGCTTGCTTTGCTGGCTGAGGGAAATGAAATGACTACATAAGTTAGTTTCACTGACCAAAACAGGAAATGATAAAACGACCAATGAACTCTCAACCTATGTGTCACAATCTGTGTTTGCTCTCTGTGCACCTGCAGCTTTTATTCAGCACAGACAGAGAGAACACAGCCGTTTCTTTCACTGACTGAAGCTTCTGAAGTGATGGATTTTCTATTTCCATAGGAAATATCAGCTCTTTTATCAGTTTTTGAAAGAATACAATTTTATCATTTTTGTGGAAACTAATGTGTTGTGTGATCTATCCAAAGTCTCGTGAAGCCTCACTAGGTTTGTGTGAAAAACAGAAAACAATGGAAAGTTCAGTTTACTGAGGTTCAGTAATGTGTCAGTCACATCAAACCAGGCGTAACCTGGCAATACACCATTTTAGAGAATATTGTCTTGGATTTTGTTCTGTTTGCCAAACAATAGCTTTTGAACATTTTGCATACGGCACATTCAATGTAAAGTCGATAGATTTTCCAGTTTGATCTTACTGAAGTTCCAAGCCTATTTTGTATGAATCTACAAAGTATAAATCTATGATCAATAGAAAAAAGCTACAATGAAGCCCCGCCCCTGAACCTAACCATCACTGCCCAAAACAGATTGTAGTAAGAGATATAATGAGATTATATAAATGTATACTAGTGAACCACCTTGTAAAAAAGTTAGGAATAGACACGAGATTGTGTTAAAATTTCAGAGTGTTTTTTGTGGTCAGTATGTATTTGTGTGAAAAAAAACAGCATAAAAATTCATCCTTTGGTGTGTTTTACAGAAAAACTAACAGCATACATGCTTGGAATGACACAGTGGTACATTATGGATGACAGATTTTGTGTGTTTGTATGAATAATTCCTCGCACAAATTCTGGCACAACAAGCTCCCCACTGCTTTATGTGTTTATGTACAAGATGTCCGTGAGAAAACATCAATTATAATCTAGCAAAATCTCTGAAGGGGAAGACGGGCGTGTCTTATGTTTTACACCAGCGTCTTCAAGGAACATCCACTGACCAGCCATGACCTGCTTGTCCAGTACTTATCAATCAAATCAAATAGTCTAAACTGGTCTTTGTTACACACGGGACAGTTTTTCAACCGATGGTTGACACGCAGAGCTCATGTCGAGGTTTTAACTCAAGTGTGACTGTCAAGTTAAGAGAGCAAGCGCATAGGTGCCAAAAGTGCAAAATGCTCAAGAGAAGATGCAGACAACAGCATCATGTGCCACGTGTAATAAGTGCATGTCTACTGCACAAGCCAGCAGAGAGGATTCTGGGACTCAAGATTAACCAAAGATTCATTCATGACACGCTTAAAGTTTCACACCGGGTGTAAATGTATTAATGCACTATTGATTTCTAAGCATACAAGTTCCGCAGAGTCATCTGAACATGTCGGCGTCATTTGTTCAACCACAAAATCCTTGAATTAGCTTGCAGGGATCTACTATACAAGGTAACACTTTACATTTCAGTCGTGGCAGATAAAATCCATATAGTGTTATAGTGATAGCTATAGGACCGTGGCATTTACAACTTTCAAACACTATCATCATGTAAACTACTGACATGCCATGGTATTATCATGTCATTTAATCACCACACCATGTTAAAATCTCTTTGTCTCTGGACATGCACTGTGATCATACTACAGTACACAACCATGATGGCAATATCATGGGAATATAGATTCATCACATACAAGCATATATCAAAGCACACAGTTGTCTGACTCCATCACTGTACCTTTATAGCTCATTGATAAAACATACATATGTGTCGTAAATGATCAGCGTACAGTAATGTGACCTTGTTCACATCGGATGCGCAAAGCTGCGCGCGTGTCCGCCGGTACAATAGACTGACCGGTTTGGGGAGGCGTGCGTGCGCGGACACACATGAAGCCTTTCGAACCCGATCTCGTGTGCACGTACCTGTGAAGTCCTTTAAGGTCGGTACCGTGCCCTGGACCAAGAGACTGAGGACCCGCTGCACGGACAGATTAATGGTGTCATCCTTATCCATGCTGGCACCGGGCTTGCGGAGCGCAGCCCTTCTGCTCAGATATCTGACCGACGATGATGGAGATGATGAGGGACACATGGAGCCTCTTCACCGGTGCCGGTGTCTGACGGGCTGGGTCCGTCTGATCGGTCTGACCAGCTGCTGCTCAGAGGCCATGATGGGTACGGCCGACACGCACAAGCACACACACATACACTCGCACCGGCGCTTCAGCCTGGCTCTTAAAGGCGCAGTGCTCTTAAAGGGAGGTGGACGGGTAAATTTAAATTACGACATATAATGGAGTTTATGAATGAAAATATTAAATAAAAGAGGATATTTATGATATATAGAGTCGGGTGACCTAAACAACGCTGGTCCAGAAGAAAGTGACACAAACAGAACAATTATAACCTATTTAAAATGTTAAACAAATATATTTAAGATTTAATTACATATGTGAGGATGGATACAAGTGTATGTGTTTACATCATGCAAAGTGGTCCATATTTATTTGTTATTGATATAGCTTTAATGTATATGTTGTTTGAGTTATATATATATTTTTTTTAAGTTTAATTTTACATTTTGTTAACATAATACAATATTATTTAGAATATAAGTATATTTATTCTTTTGTGTATTTTTTATATTTATATAATTTCATGTTGAAATATATTTATTAATATTTAGCCTACATATACAAATAATACAACGCGATATATAACAAGACATAATTATTGCATACGGTTTCAATGACTTTTTGACTGCAGAATCTATCTATCTATCTATCTATCTATCTATCTATCTATCTATCTATCTATCTATCTATCTATCTATCTATCTATCTATCTATCTATCTATCTATCTATCTATCTATCTATCTATCTCTCTCTCTCTCTCTCTCTCTCTCTCTCTCTCTCTCTGTCTGTCTGTCTGTCTGTCTGTCTGTCTGTCTGTCAATCTATCTATCTATCTATCTATCTATCTATCTATCTATCTATCTATCTATCTATCTATCTATCTATTCTATCTATCTATCTATCTATCTATCTATCTATCTATCTATCTATCTATCTATCTATCTATCTCTCTCTCTCTCTCTCTCTCTCTCTCTCTCTCTCTCTCTCTCTGTCTGTCTGTCTGTCTGTCTGTCTATCTATCTATATATCATTAAAATTACACACACATTAAATGTATTATAATATATAAAGCTAAAGATCTGTACTCAATAAGAAAATATCCCACAGCAGGCCTAAGTTTAAACTCTCAGATTCATGAACGCATGTCTTTGTTTGCAGCCTAATGCAGCCTTTTGATTTTTGAAGAATGAAGTTGTTTTTCAGAATCACAGAACTGGTTTACTGGACGTAATGGCAATTTCAATAGAACACTGACACGCACACTTATCATTTTACACGATTTACCGGTCTTATATTTGAGTCTACGATTGTATCATCTTACAAACCTAAAGCTTCTGTACTCTTTGTTAACAGTATTGTCGCATGTATCAAATAATCCTCAGATCACAGGTCACGTGAGGAGAACATCACACTTTCACCGAATGAAATGACTTAAAGTAAAAGCTGACATTTGATCGGAGATGACGAAGCCTCTGTGCAGTGACGTTTGATTCTTTTGTGAAGAAACCACACAGCTCTTCTAAAGGGAGATTTTTAAAAGGGTTTTCCCCTAAGAGCAGATTTGAATTCCCTGAGCATTAAAATATCAATGGTTGCATTGAGACAATCTTTAAAGGAAACCAATAAAAAGCTTAAAATCAAGGGTGACCAGCAAATTTGTGGTTAAATGACAAAAAGAGCGAATCAAACAGCCAAGTTTTTGACCATTCATTACTGCTATTATGTATTCATCCGTGTGCTTTAATAGCACAGACTGTGGTTGAGGTCGAGCTTCAAATCACCATAAGAAACAACCGTGTGATTTACATTTCACAAACACATCTCCGTGGTTTGAATGAGGTTTGATAGAATACATAAAGATCACACTTTATGGCGATACACAAACGTGTCTGCTCTGACAGGGGAACTGGTTGTGGAAAATTCCACGTGGAACAAAAAAATGTTGTTTTGCACATTGGCCGCAAGATGGTGCTATAGGCTTACATTGTAGTAATTGAGCAAGTATTTTCCCAATTTCTTTCTTTCTTTCTTTCTCTCTCTCTCTCTCTCTCTCTCTCTCTCTCTCTCTCTCTCTCTCTCTCTCTCAATCTCTCTCTCTCTCACACTTTTGTACTTTAAAAAAAAATATTTTTGACCAAATAATGATGATCAATATGCTAAGTTGGCAACGCAAAGGTCCTGGGTTCGATCCCTTTAAAAAACACATGCTGATAAAAATGTAAAGACTGCACAGACAAATATGCTTTAATAAAAAAACATGCAAAATGCATAAATTTAAACACAAAAAGGTGCTTGGCGATGCCATAGAAAAACCTTTTGTCTAAATGGTTCCGTGAAGAACTTGTAACATCCGAGGAACCTTTCTGTTTCTCAAAAGGTTCTTTATGGCGAAAAAGGATCTTTAAACTATAAGAATGTAAGGAAGACATGCTTTTTGAAAGAACCTTTGACTGAATACTTCTTTGCGGAACTCAAAATGGTTCTTGCCATCGCTGTGAAGAACCCGGTATGGCTGTTTATCTTTAAGAGTATACTCTCTAAAAAATTAATTTCTAGATCTGTAATTGTTATACATTTGCAGAGTTTGCAGGTTTCCCATGAGAAATTTGAGAACTGCTCTCATAAAAGAAAGATATTTTCTCACAGTTTGTCAGATAAGCACATCAGATCCCTTCCCCAGAATTGCTCCAGGTGTGAATCTGAAAGTTGGATTCTGAATCAGAATGCATGCGTCACTTGTTTAGACTGTGAAACCCAATCCGAAGGGAGTTCTCATTCTATCCATACTTGTTTCTGGATTCATTGTCATCGACTCTCTCTCTCTTTCTCTCCTCTGTCCCTTCAGGTGACTCATGTAAATATCCCAGCTGTCAAGAGTGACCCGACCCTACGGCCTGATCGCATCGCAGCCTGAGTCACAACCACAAAGGCAACAGGACACCCGGGTCTATTCATCACTCCAAACATCCTCTTTCATTTCTCTGTGGTCTGATGGTTTGTTGTCACACACTTCACTTAAAACAAATGGAGCGGAGACCGGCAGCCATGCACGTGAGACTTCAAAGCCCATGCTTTTTAATACACAGCGGTGGTCTGACAAAGACGACGATGGGAAAAATCGACGGTGGAAAAAGTTCAAACAGAAATGGCCTTTGTGGCTTTGAGGCAGATTTCACCTGTTCAACTTTCCTGGGTTTGTTTTGAATAAATAACAGGTTGTACAAGCTACTGATGTGGGACTTTAAAGGTTTAACCTTGTTTAACCTGAACGCTAATCGGTTGTAAGATCACTGCCCTAAAATAAAACTGGTCCTGGTTCAGACACCTGTGAGAGACCTGTCTGTACCTGCATGAACTAAAACATACCCTAGAGCTACGGAAACCAAACCCGGGGATTTTAAGACCTTCGGGATTTTTATGGATTACTCATTTGCACTCAAAAACACGTCTGATCGTAAGAAAGAGTCTTTAGGAGGCGCATGGGGTTAAAACCCCTTGATCACAGGTGTCAAACAAACTTTTCTTTTACATTTCAGTTTTTAGAGATATATATATTTTAATACGATTATATGGAGAGTTTGTTTAACTCAGATATTTCTCCAGAGAAAAGAGTCTGTCTTAGTCAATGTCTCTGTCATTAGAGTTTCAGAAGACGTCTCAATTTTTTTTTGGAGTTTTAGAAGTTCTTGGTTTAAGTAAGCAGAACTTTCAGATTTTGATTACTGTTAAATTAAAGTTCTTAAGGTCTTAGGAAGTGTGACTCAAATATTTAATTCATCCTTCTCATCATCATGTTTAAAACGTACTCTTCTAATGCAGGCTGACGCAAAGCATGCTGGGAATAGGAGATCCTTCTCGACCAACTGTGTCGAATTAACGTGTTTAGATGAAGTAAATTGAACAAGGAGCAAAATATTTTTCTTTGAGTTTTACCCAAACTTCAAGTTAATCAAAAATAATAATTTTACTAAATACTCAAAGTTTTGTTTCGGGAACTTAATATTTTTAATCAAATTAAGTTTACATTAGTTAATCTTTGATTACTTTGAGCATTTGGGTTTACAGTGTTAATTTCAACAACGACAATCTCATTTTTATTTCTCATAAGCAACTATAGGAGGAACATCTGAGACCTAAATGAAACACAAAGAATCGTTATGGAAAAGCTATTACATTTTCCTCTGGGTGAGTTAGCAGCGTTGTTTGGGTTGAAGGATGTACTTAGTCGTATTACCGAATCACAACCCAGTCTTAAATCTAGTTCTCTGTTATAGAATCTTATAATTACGTTCATCATAAAGACAACTGAATAATGAGTGAAATTATAGTATGTGTTTCCTCACCAGTGATCTGGGTGAGAGAGGGGTCTTCCTGTCAATCTCATGCTCTAGGCAACCCACTGTTAACAAAGGAGGCGGGACGTTGTGATTTTCTGTCAAGTTCTGGGAATGGCTCATTCATTAGAATGACACTTGAGGTTTAAGCAATGCCTATCATGTTCTTGTTACAACCTGAAGGTGCTGGTCCTCATCGCTGTAACCACATGCCCTGAGGTGTAGATCTTCTAACACAGAATTCCCCTTCATGACGACAGCCTGCAGACGTTTAGGTTGAAGACATGATGCAGACATCCTCTTTTACTTTAAATCATAATGATGTTTGATCTTGCCTTTTGCCAGTTTTCGCTTAGTTGTCATAATTGCAGGGCAGGTAAGACACATCACAAGACACAAGACACGAACGTTTACAACAAGACTTTTATTTTCAAAAGAATAGATGGATCGATATGGCACAGGTCACGCCCGACTGAAATACTGTCCGCTTTGGTTCCTCTCATCTCTGATGGGATTAAAAAGTCAGGTTTCCAATGCAGTTCATCTGATTCTGTCGACTGGAGGGTGAAATTGGGACGTATTTATTTCGTACAGGCAGAAAATAACCCGTTGTTTATCTGATGAAAGTCTTTCATGCAGAATGAAGACGGACGTCCTGATAGTGGAACATGCGCGTTGGGTTCATGAGATCAGAAAAAGTTCTTGCTATATCACACAGATGATAAAAGATGTTTCTAGGTTTTTATAGTTTTATGTTACAATGTTTTATGTTTTGGTTGGTTTTAAACTTTTAATTACAGATCATGATGTAAGAAATCGCAGAGAACATTGTGAGGACTTTGAAGTTCAGTTTTTGTTCTATGTCATCTTAATGATCTCAAAGAAAGAACCTAATTTGTGTTTTTTTATTTGTACGGGCACTTATGAACATAGATACACAATCTCTTTCCTCTTTCAGTGATGACATGAGTTAAGTGGGTAAATCACACATTGCACAGGAGGTTTTGTTGTACACACCCGTCTTCTGATGGACGTTTTGCCGGCAGGATCACGGGACTAGTCGAGGTCATTGGGATAGTTTCATGTGGCTTTGATCCCAAGTCTTACTTCCCCTGAACCCAAGCAAGAGATTAAACCTGAGGTTTACAGGACTCTTGCGCCGGTTACCAGACTGTACATGTCTCACGTGTGCATGCACACAAATTAATATCACCTAAAACACTGACATGATCTAAAAATCACATTTGAATCTTATGACAAAATCATCTGTTTATCATGAGTCACAAATTATTTCATTTTCGTTCCATCACGTTTTCATTGTTTTGTTGAAGCATGACCAAAATGAAACTGATGTAACTTCTCCAAGAAATTAATATGAACAGATCAACTGTATTTCTCTAAAAATGGTTTTGTTTATTACAACACAAAATGTTTTATATTTACATTTATTCATTTTGCAGATGGTTTTTTTATGAAGTGATTAACAAAAGAGAGAGTATTTAACATTTTGCCTAAAGAACCAATGGTACCTCAAATCTGTATAAAACTGTTTCTTCTGAGGAACACTTTGAGAAATGTGTCTTAGTGGTTTTGTATCCATACAGTGGAAGTCAATGTTGTTTAGTAAGCTTCTTTCAAATATTTTTTTCTCCAGAAGAAAGAAAGTCATACATGTTTGAAAAGACATGAACATTAAAAGTGATGTTTGTTTGTCTGTGAAGACCAGCACTTATCAGCTTCTGTCTGTCGCTCCTGCTGTGTTTATGACCTGATGGCTTCCTCACAGTTCTTTCCTAGACAAGACAATAACCAGTTGAGTGTTTTATATCAGATAGATTCTTATCACAGCTGGCTTCGTCCTGCAATAACACAACGTCTGAGAAATCTCCTGTGTCTGCAGAGCCGTGTGTAGTCTACCTGTACTTGAATCTGTGTAGCACCATGACATCAAGTGTTTTTCTGATGCATTAGTCATATGTTTGTCTTACTGAACACATGATATCAGGATGAGTAAACATTACACACTCCTGTATATATCAACAAACAAACAAAACAAACACACACATACGCACACAAATTCACACATGCTGTGCATATACATAGGTAGACACATGCTGAACACACACCACAGATACTGTCCTACACACGCCACAGATACCGTACATACACAAAAACATGTCAGATCTTTGTGTGGTCTAATGAGGCGAAAGAGTTCATTGTGTCAGTAGCCTGTTATTGTGTGTATGTGTGTACCTGGTAAACTAAAAATGTCCCCACAAAGATGCCAATATTCAAAATCCTTGTCCATTTTTTGGTCCCCATGAGGGAACAAGCTAATAAATCATACAGAATTAACTTTTTTGAAAATATAAAAGAGCAGAAAGTTTTCTGTGATTTTTAGATTTATGTGAATGTGATATACAGTTTGTACAGTAAAAAAAAACCATTGCGACTGCGGAATGTCCCCATAAAACATGAAAACCCAACATGTTTGTGTTTTTTCATTTAGATTGTGTGTGTGTGTAGGTGCGTTGTGTGTGTTCGTTCATCATATTTGTGTGTGTACAGCATATGTGTGTGTTTGGTCAGCATGTGTGTGTACAACATGTGTGTGTGTGTGTGTGTGTTTGTTTATGTGTACATGATCAGTTTGTGTATGCGTGACAGCATGTGTGTGTTTGTTCAGCATGTCTGTGTACAACATGTGTGAGTGTGTGTCCATGATCAGTTTGTGTGTCCGTGTACAGTATCTGTTTGAGTGTGCATTTGTGTTCATACAGTATGTGTGTGTACATGATCGGTTTGTCTGTGCACGGACAGTATCTGTTAGTGTGTGTACAGCCTGTGTGCATATGTGTGTGCATACAGTATGCGTCTGTGTGTGTGTGTTGTTTGTGTAAGCCTCTCTTTGTTAAAATCCCTTTAAAAAACAAAGATAATTTGGTTATTTAACATCTCATCCACAGCTAATGTAACAATCCATCTGTGCCACATGCTAAATGTTCCGGTAAACACAATTAGTGCACATCCGTGAAAACAAGCCTCAGTCTGGACTCACAATGACGTCACCAGAGTTTCAGTATCTGCATGGCTGAAAATTACAGAGCACTGCAGCTTTCTAAATGAAGCTCTTTTGTGGCACGGGTTGGCTCGATGGATAAGTTTCCACTTTTCATTGTGCTCCAAATGTGCAGCCAGGAATGAAACTTTATTCCAAACCTTCACCATAGACATGCACAGACGCGGTCTCTGTTAAGTGGCTAAGTCTTGATTTCTCGGTCACGGTAGGTAACTCAAACTTTCTCGTTGTAACTTTTCTTCATCTTTAAACCACTCTAATGATGTGTCAACGTAGTTTCACAATGAATGCTTTCATGCGGTTTCATGTGGTTCATTAGAACAAAGAATGAACCTGGATGATCTGGAACCTGGTTCTCTTCTCACCTGAACATTTCTTTTGACCTCGTCTCTGCGCCTCGAGACGCCTTCAATGTTCTCTGTCCTCTCAGAACCAGGTCCGACCTGAAGATAAAAATAAACACAGACTCTCACATCTTAAGCAGGGAGCGTCCCAGGGGTCCGGAATCACTGTTCTGTCGAATGTCCCCCTCTCTCTCTACTTGTCTGTCTCACCCCGAAGAAACAGAAAAAACTGAATGACTTGCAAAATTGTACATGTATTCATTTACATCCATATAAAAGTGTATACTTTAAAATTTACTATAGTAAACCGTGGTAAAATTCCTAGATACCATAGTACAGAATAACAATTTGATGCAAAATGATTGCAATAATCTACAGTTTACTATAATAAATATGAAAACATAATAGCCTGCAGGGTGTTTAAACAGCAAAAATTCACTGCCCTTGGAATAAGAAAAGATTGTTGAAACACTAGAAAAACACAGCACTGTGTGTGTATGTGTGCTTCTCAACCCAATATTAAAGTTCTCCTCTTTTTCTCTCATTTGTGCTGATGGATTTAACAGCAACCCTCGGCTCCAAACCGCACCGTATGCTGTATGTGTGTGTATCTGGAGACAGATTCAAGGTGGGATAGCTGACCCAAAAATGAAACCGCCGGTAACTTGGCACAGAGTGTTATTGTCTTCACGCATACAGTAAAAACACAAATGAGACAATTAAAAGCATTGTCCGTCTTCAGCAGACCTGAAATAAAACAGATGAGTCATGTATGGACTATTTTAATAAAACTTTTACTGTGCCCTTCATATTCTTGTATGGAAAAAGCTGCATTTTTGGGTCAACTAATCATTTGAGATGTTTTGGCATCAGACCGTAGATGTTATAAAACTGTCAGCGATCTAACAGCATGTTACACACTCGGGTGTGTGGTTTCATTGGTACGACCCTGTGTTTACCGGCAGATCTCTGACACAGTCTGTGAAATATGAAAGACGTTTAACAGTCGCCACAGAGAGATCTATTTACAGTGAGCAATGTGACATTATTTCTTATGAAAAATGGGCTTTAAGTCTATACGGTATTTAGTCATCCGATAAAAATTTCCATGTCAATATTATCCACTGCAAATTTTTATCTAATTATTTTCCATTGGGTCCAAAAACAATACAAATGAAAAAGGAAGAAGAAGAATAAACCTCTCTATCAAGCCACATCACTGGGGTACTTAAATGCAAATACACACAAATAGTCATTTATAACCAAGAACATTTCAAGAAAATAAACCAATTCAAGAAAGAACATAAAAACCTATTCGGGGCCTTTACAAGCCATCTTTGCATTTAGTTGTTCCGGAACAAACCGTGTGGTGAGGAACAGACGGGCGAATGAACCCTGTGTAAAACCGAATATGGATGTTGGGATCCAACCAAATCTTTTCAAGTGGAGCTCCTTGGTTTCCGGAGGCTGGCCAAAGGTCCAAATGTGCGTCTTTCAAGCGCCTGTGAAAAATAAACTCTGACAACCCGGGACAGGTTTTAGATCTGATTCTGATATCAAATCTAAATACATCTGTGGGCGCTGGGCTCAGCTACTGATCTTCACAATCTAATCTGATGATCTGTTTTATGTTTTCATGGCTTGATGGAGGAGGATAATATGATCGATTTGTTGTTTTAACACTGGGGGGAGAGGACCAAAGGAACAGCTTTTTCATTAACAGTCACATTTCTCTTACAAAAATAAGTACACTTAAGAAAATAAAAGTATATTTTAAGTAGTATGTACTAGTACTTGAGATGTAAATTTGACTCTCAGAAAGGGAAGGAGAGAAGAGTTTAATCCTCCAAGCAGTTGATAAGCCGTCCATGGGTGGTCTTTGTAATTTGCATAATGTTAATTAGATTCATTTGTTTTAAAGCTTTAGTTGTTGGTGGTTCTTCTCATTAAGTCTCCTGGTCATTTTGTGCAATAAAACGGCTGTAAATCTTTTAAGAAGACAGTAAGAGAGCTCTCAGGAGAGTAGATCTGGTGTTTGTGTGTCTAAAGAGCTTTTAAATTATACGTTTTGGTGATAAAGTGTGTGATAAAGAGTAACGTCTCCAAACTCTTGTGTGTTCGTCTAGCCTTTAGTGGTCATTTATGTTTCACTTCAAAGCTCCAAACATCTCTAAATTGAAAAACAGAGCATAAAATGAGGTGTTCCATCTAACTAAATTTGCAGGTCTGTCTTATCTGTCTTTTATCTAATTCTTATAGTCATCAGATTCAAATAATTATAGTTTTACTGTCTTACACACTCAGGAAAAACTATCATGTTTAACATTAGTATTTCAGAGCTGCTGAACGAGATAAACCGCAACGTAAGGAAACTAAAGGAAAAATGAAAATTGTAGGACATCTGCTGCAGTTATTACATTTTCTTCATTTCTTCCAAAGAACGAAAACGGAAATCTGGATGAAGCACTTGCATTTGTCACAGTTGTGCTGCACCTGCAGCGACAGAACTTCACAGCATCATAAATCATCCACACACTCGTGTCTGATCTGCCCTTGAGTTACTGAAGAGTACACAGACATTTCCAGAGCGACGTGGACGGACTGTCACTACCCAGGGAAAGGGTTCTTCAGGCTGGTCCAGAGGAAGATTTAAACAGAAGAAAGACTTCTTGTGTGCGTGTTTGTGCTACAGGACAGCAGGACGGAGGATGACATTCTGCACGGCAGTGTGACTTTCACAGGGTGGCATCACATACGTGTCTAGACTGAGTTTACAAATCCTCACATACACATACACGCAAGCATCACACTTTGTTAAAAACATTCTGCATTTTATTTACTTTCAATTTTTTTTCCATGGGATTAAAAATGTCCCCACAAGATTAAAAAACTGAGATTATGCATTCATATTAAAAAAAACACAGATGTTTTTTAAAATAGAAAAAATAATTTTAAAGATGCACTCATGTTTAAATTGAAAAAAATATTTAGCAGGCTAATAAAAAATATTGTGTTTTTAATGAATTAAAAAAGTGTCCCAAGCTCCAATCCTTAATTTTTTGATAAGAACGAGACAAAAGAAGGTGCTGCATGACCAGGACAAAATAAAAATTAACAGATTGTGTAGCATCATGTTCAGCATGTTAATAAAATATTTTGACATCGAGGGACTTTCCTGTGCCATTTCTAGATTTATAATTGAGCCGAGAAAGGTTGAGGTTTCTTAATAGAATATTGTGTACTATCATGATGTCTAAAAATAGGACGAGAAAACGGTATGCATTATGTAACAGCAAAAAGTACACAATAAACTCCATAAATCATCTCTGCCTTGTTTATGAGAATTAAGAATGTTTCTTAATGACCCAGAATGAATTACATGTGGTGCTTGACTGCACATTCTAACTGCAATATGTCAGATTAATAGATCATAATCTTAAACATACTTATGAGAACGAATATAAAATGTTAAATTAATAAATCTGCCAACAAAAACTAAAATCAGCCAAAAAATTACCCTATGAAAGTAAAAAAGTATAATGCCATTATCCTCTAAAACGTAGAGTTGTTGAGGCGATTCAGTTTTTATGGCCTGTTTACAAAAAGTTAAATCTAAGCGTTTAAAAATATGTGTGGTTTAGAATAAGTGCACGTTCATGAAGACAAAAAAATCTGGATTTAATTTTACATGTTTAAAGTGAAACCACCAGGGCCCGGTTTCATGGTTTATCTTAAGCCATGACAAGGTCTTAGTTAAATTAGGATATTTTTGTAGCTTTTATAAAAATGCCTAGTAAAACTATGCTAGTGTGAATCTGGAGACGAAACAATAGCACTGACATGTTTTAGGATCTTTCTTTGCAAGTTATTTTCAGTTAAGACAGTTCAAACTTGCTTTTCAATATGGGACTAGGCTTAAGCCTTGTTTGTTAAACCGTGCATATGTGTTTTTGTCTGGTTGTTGACTGTTTTCTCAAACTCTAAATCAGTGTTAAAGTACAGTCTGTAGACAAAACCAGATTTTCAGCCGGTGTGTTTAACGGTGACAAACAGGAGCTGGCATGAGTCGTGTTGATCATTTTGATTATCAGCAGGAAGTCTTGTTGTAAAACACAATAGAGTGTTTTGCTACTCTTAACTTTTATGTCTCCCTTTCCTCGTTCTATTCCAAACAGTTAAAATCAGGCTGATTCACCACCTGTGTATGTTAAAGTCTTAAAAATACAGAAAACGCTGCATATTCTTGCAGCTCAGACGTCAGTCTCAGTTCACAGAGTGGTTCAACATGCTTTTGGGTTGAAGTTAAACAAACAGTTTTACATCAATGTGAAATGTCACCCGTCTATCAGTTTGCAGTCATACTGCCTCAAAAAACTCTGAGAGATTGTCAGCTATAGATGCAAAACTACATTTTATACCCAGGAGGTTGAAATGCTAAATTTGGGGCTCTGAAGATCACATCAGTCTGTTGGTTATGTGCTAGGAACGTTATGCCCGTTTTTTTACTTCAAATAAATTGCCCTGCAATATCTTCAAATATGTCATTGCCATTGTTTGGTCTCAAGATGCACACCATCAATGTTTTTATCGAAGGCATTTTATTAAAAGCGACCACAATATCCTAATTTAACAAAGGCATAGTCCTGTCTTAAACCTTGTCCGTGAAACCGGGCCTTAGTGACCTAATCTTGCAACATTTCAGTCATAATATGTGACATTTGTTTATACAAAACAACTTACAGTGTTGCATAAATAACCCAAAGTGAAAGATGAAGACAGAATTTCAGATACAGATAGATCAGACGTAAGCCTGCGACGACGACGCCACATCCGAAAGTCAGAGGGCGCTCTCGCGCAGAAACTCCAAATATGGGCCACAGAAGAAGTGCCATGTTCTTCAAACCTGTTCAGGTGTTTTCATGTCAATGAAGTATATGTATAATGATGATGTTTGACGGGTGTTGCTTTTTCAAATAGAAGTTGTAAACGACTCAATCTCGTAGTGGTTTTAGATCGAGCTTGAGAAATATATTCCGACTGATCGAAGACCTGTACTTCACGGAATCGAAGCCTTTGCTATTTCAGAATCGCCCTAGACAGGTGTAATTTGTTATATCGCGATATATCGTCCAAGCTCTGCTTAGCAATTCACAGGTCAATTAAATAAAATACAACAACTACAACACATAGTATTCAACATGAAAACAAACTAATTTACTCAACTATTGACATAAAACAACAGTATAAAGCTATTAAATGTGTGCGACAGAGCTCAGACGCCTCTTTATAAAGGAATTTAGAGATAAATCTCAATATTCATATTTAGGAGTCTGACTTTCGATTGCAAACACATACATTTTTAATATTTAATATGTTTCTCCTGAACAGCAATGAAATTAAATAGAGTATCAACTGAAACGTGCTGGGAAGTATCTCAAAAGTCACACTTCTCCATTTAGTCTCACTGTGTCAAGAAAGAAAAGAGAATTAAGCGTTTTTCTTCATAATGGCTTTCTTTACAGCTCTTATAAAAACCAGTTACATTTTTTGTTTCTTCAATCATCCCACATACACGATTTCTTTTTTGCTTGGCCACATTTGAAACCACTGAAAGTGAATACGCCGTCACGAAATTCCTACAGAGTTTGATTCTCCTCCCCAAAACGCAAAATGTGTTTGACCAACAGCCATCAACTATATATGGAGGGTTTGTGGAGGGTAAAATATTCCCAAACTCAAGTTCCCGGGGTTTGGCGATGGACGCATCCTGCTGAACGAGACCGAGATGCCAAACAGCACAAGACAGCGGTCGTGAAATAGGAAATCGGCGACATCTGATACAGTATGTGTTCTTAAACCAAAGTTCTTCAATGCTCTTTAAATTCAAAGAGTTTTTCAGAGCAGCCCCAGACGGAACACACTCAAAGAGCGAAGAGCGCCGGTCACCAGGGAGACCGCAGATCCGATGGAACTCATGCTGAGAGGTGAAGGCAGTCTGACCCAGTTTTTACCTTCTTTACAGACAGCAGATTCTGCTTTGATACATGAAATGAGCGGAGCAGATACAGACACGGGGCACTTTGACACATATGTTTTATCCATGATGGAACCTCGGAAGAATATCTCAACAACCATCTATGGGTTATCAACACACACAGCACGCTGCTTCCTGTGTAATACAAGAAGTTAAGAAGTGATCTTTGTTCCTGTTGTGGCCTCATTTCAGGGTGTTTTTGTGAGTTTGTGCAGGTCAAGGGTCAGTCTTATATGGAAATGATACTACACATGGATATTGCATGACAGCGATCCACAATGAAGCAAACCGTAAAAGGCCGCCATAAAATACATTATATCTAAGATATTTCTCTTGAGAAGAATCTCTCAGACAGAGCTTCAGATTGTCTGCAATCAAATGTCAATAATATTGAAGATCTCCAAACATCTCAAACAATTTCAGATTATTTTACTTCTACAATCTACATTCAATTTTACACCTTCACACTCTTCATTTGTGTCAACAATTACACTCTCATTTGTTTTTATATTTAGTTGATACTTAAATGAAAGACGGCTGAGAACCCCATCAAATTTCAACATCTGAGCAATGCATTTTCCTAAGGACTGATAAAACGGAGAGATCACCCAAAAAACTGCATTTAAGCACTCAATATAAGTAGATCCGACAGTATTTGGTGTCTGTGGTTTTGTTAATGAACTGCTGGTTTCATCTGCATAATAATCTGCATATCCTGCATAACAATTGGATTAGTGCTGCTCCGTCTCTTTAAATCTGCATGAATGTTAATGAGATATCGTTGTGATCCAGACACCTTTCCCCATGATACATTATAAGTGACCGTTTTGCTTTTTTGATGAATTCAGGTGCCGTTGTGTATATACGACCTAATTCTGTAAACTCAAGAGAGAAAACATACAGTTTCATCACACAAAGCAAAACATAGTACATTATTTATCATCCCAGTCAATTTATATAAGCACTGATTCAAACTAAAATACATTTTTAAATGACATTTTGTACAAATGTGATTAGTTTACTCAGTGTTACTTAGATTATTGTGGATTATATATACACTGTGAGAGTAAATGTTTCCATTTTTAACACTGGCGATTTTGCTGTGTTAGAATAGAACTTATAATATCAAAATGCAATTATAAAGGTGCACAGTAAATATAATAAATAGTTTTGTTTTAAAAGTTGTTGTACAATTGCTATTGTCATTAATTAAAGAGTTTTATGCAAAAACAGATAACTCATGTTTGAATTTGTTTTAAATAAACGTCATTATTTTATTGTGCATTACAAGTAATATCAATCAAACTGAAGTTGTTTTTTTTTATTAAAGGATTAGTTAGCTTCAGAATTTGAACCTATTGACATTACTTTGGAAAGTACTACTTTAAGTAAAAATACCTGACAAAACAACAACACAATAAAACACCATTAAAACGACAGGATTTTTATCTGTGATTACAAAGAAACTCTTTAAATAAACAAGTATGCGATCAATTGTACACACAATCATTCCTATACAGAATGACCTTTAGACGACCTCTCAGTCTGGACTCTCTCTCTAAAATTGCACAACAATGTTTCAGCCCCAGACGAGCTCTTTTGTTCTGCACTTGCCATCAAATAATGACCAGACTGCATCCAACAACAGAAAGGAAACACTGCAATAAACAGGGCTGGAATAAAAAAAACTAAACCAAGTCCCTAAAGAGCGAATACAGATGAGCTTCTGTATCTCACCCTCGGCAGGCAGGGCTGAACAATGAGAAGGGGTTTAAAAACCCAGAGTGTTCCTCAGAGGACTCTCATCTGCTGCAGGCGAGCAACATATACTGATGTGAGATTCCGGTGTGTTGGTTTTAAGGGTTATAGTTGAATACACAGATGGATTAATAAATCTACATATCGACTGGTAAATCGGGCATCCTCGCAGGCAGGTGAAAGGGGCACTGGGACGCAGAAGCTGAAAGTAGAGAGGATTCTGGGAGTTTGTATTTGTGGGACGGATATAGGTCAGATCTCACTGTCAAGCTCCAAACCTCTATGAACGGTGCTGATGGAAAACCTTTCTTTAGAGTACAAAATAGTCCTGTAAAATGTGATTCATTTCCTTTTTTCCCAAAATTTTCCTTTTGTATCTTCAAATAGAACAAAATACATAATTAAACATTTAACACGTTGGACACCAGCTGCTGTTTCGTTCACATTAGTTGTGCTGCTTAATCACCATTTTGTCAATTTTTTTGCCTTTAGTTTTGGATATGCAAGCTTTAATGATATCTAAAGTGTGCTTTTTTGGTTATGAAAGGGTTTATGTGCGTATTCCCAGATAACACAAACACCATCCGTACATATTGTAATAATTAATTAATTAATAATAATTAATTAATAATTTAATTTAATTAATTAATTAATTAATAATTTAGTCATTTGGCAGACGCTTTTATCCAAAGCGACTTACAGTGCACTTCTTACAGGGACAATCCCCCTGGAGCAACATGGAGTAAAGTGTCTTGCTCAAGGACACACTGGTGGTGGCTGCTGGGATCGAACCAGCAACCTTTGATTTGCTTTGATTTACCAGTTCAGTGGTTTAACCCACTAGACCACCATCTCTCTTGTGATTGAAGCATGAAAATCACTGCTCTGCAGAATATCTGGATTTGGCACAAATTCTAATGTGGTGATAGTGGCACAAATGTTAATCAAAAACAAACAGATGGGAAACATACCGCCGCCAAACCAAAACCACACAGTCATACTTTGCCTTTCCTTACGGTCCAGATACGTTCTAAATAAAACGCTGGATCTGGCTGGAAACACACAGATTGGTTTTAGACAGGATCTTGTCTGGGAATGTGTTATTGTACTTTACCCGTGGATCTCTATAAATGAACTGATGAGTGCAGGGGTGGAAGCGGAACAAGTTTTGGTTTTTATAGGCACGTGCAAGTCTGGAGAGCAGGTTGGGAAAGATCTGTTTGTTCAGACGGTCCGACACATCGCTCCGAGGAGGGGAACTATAGATAAGCAGGTGTGATCTGTCAGGTGGTCAGACTCAACCATACATGTACTCACAAACACAACATTTACTTTGAATGTTGGAATTCTGTGTTAGAGGTTAGTTTACCGTCATTTTAAACCCGCGTTTGACAGACCTGCTTCTGTAGAACACAAAATGAAGCTTTAACTCTACGAATCATGTTTGAGTCCTCATGGAGACATATCACAGCAGATCTGACAATAATCAACATTTTCAGGAAGTGCTGCTTTCAATCATCTAGGATCGGGTAAAACATCAACATTTTACATATTTTTTATAAAAAATGTCACATTAGAGAAAGAGACTTCAAATTCAAGACATTTTTTACATGAAAAACTGTTATTTTACGGTAGACATTTTCTGTTTTCTTGAATCAGGACATGTTTTCAAGTAGGCTATACGATGTGTGAAAGTTAATCTAGCAACAGTTCATTGTCAGATTTGTTTTGGGAAACAGTTTTTTCAGGACATGGTGTTCTTTGAAAAGACAAAATAGATTTACTGCTATCATGTAACATCCTTCAGATTTCCAAAACACGCAAGCGCTGATAGCAAATCCAACTTCACAGTAAAGCCTGGGAGCAAAAAGGTAAAGAAAGACAAAGATTTGAGTGTATAACTGATCTATCTGTGTATGTGTGTGTGTGTGTATCCTGGGAGGTCAACAGTGAGTGGAAACAGTGAAGTCACCTGTTTGCTTCCCGAGTGTTGATCCAGCATTGTGCATGTGTTTCCAGGCGGCAGGGAGTGTCATCACAGTCCCTCTGACCTTTTTTCAAACTTCTGCAATGAAAGAAAGTGTCTTTAGCCGAGCACTAAACTATAATGTTCATAAAATACATAGATATGTTTTCCACCATTAAATCGATAAGAAACAAATAAACCTATAGATAATATAATATTTTACTGTGTTGTCATTTCTGTGTTAATGTATATTTTAGCTCATCTTGAAACTTTAATCTTAAATCACTAAACACTTAGCAACCATCCATTGCAACATCTTGGCAACCAACGACAAAAATTTGTGTTATTGGGTTATTATTTATATGAAAGTAATTTGACTGCCTAGAGGAAAATGTTATTGTTCATGTCTAAGTTGTGTTTATCGACTTGGTGTCAGATGTCTCTTCTAAAACAATGTCGGAATTGTTGAAATCCTAAACATGGAGGTGTTAAATCAGTGTAGATTGTAGAGGTAAAATAATCTGGATTTGGGTACATTTGATGAGAAATGTTTAAATTCAAACTGAGATCTGCAATAATACTGACTTTTGTTTGCAGACTTAACTAACACTGGAAACTTTTAATCTCATTGAGGTCTGGGAGAAAAAACTGAGATATTGAAGAGGTTTCATGTACAATACAGTAATTTTATCACACTTTATTTACATTGTTTAGGTATTAAATCGAAGTAAAATGACACTTCAACATTCACAACTGAAAACGCTAACAGGATGTCAGATTTCTCAACCTTTTGTCCAAATCTGTTCTGCCCTGCAGGACTTTTCACGGTGGACATTGTGTTGCGGTTGTCCATTGAACGTTAGGGATTTTGTTGAGCACACAATGTATTGAATATATAGTACCCCAAAAATGGGTAATAACTTTCATGTACACAGCTGGTGCCAAAGAGCTATAACTAGGTCATTGAACAAGCCACAACACAACACTACTGTGTGAGTCTTTAGATAATGTGGGGGACTTAGAAAAGAAAAGGTTTTCAATAGAGTTGTGATGTGTGTATGGCACGCATCCAGAACCATTACACGTATTTAATAGCACCTTGTTCCTACATATATGGAATGGGTCAAGGCATGTCAAACCGTACAGTGTCAATGCTGTCATACCCAGAATGCACTGCAGTTCTTCTTCACAATGCCATGAAGTCTACCACTGCCAGCTGACACAAAAGCTGGATGGATCATTTCCATAAATAACTAGCAGGAGACCGGACCAAAACCACACTTGTCCCTCCCCGTCCTCTTCTCCGATCAAACCTGTTCTAAACATCTCCCAGCCGCTGTCCAGAAGTTCTCCACACGGACGGTTCAAACGAGGAAGCCAGAAGGAAACGGGAAATCTATGTGTTTGGTTTCTATTAAAGGGATCATGAGGAATCAATTTTTCCTTGATCTTTGGGGATGAGAGAGCTTGATGCACTCTGAAGAGAAATCTATAGCTGTCAGAACTCAAAACGGTTCCTCCTATCGTCCAAAATGACTCAATACTCATTTTGACGATTTCCTTTTGGGAAGAAATAAAGAGGGACATAACCGGTTACAAACTGAAAAGGAATAAAAAATTATCTTATGCCATCAAAAATGTTAAAAAAGGGAATATAAAGAGAGAAAAAGACAAGCTTATTGTCTAAGAGAAAAGGGATAGAAGACCAGAGAGGAAGAAAGAGAGAGAGAAGACGTGTGTGTGTGTGTAGTTCCAGACAGAGAGGGTGTCTTACACTGGAAATGGAACTGTCAACACCCCACCACGCATCATCACTCACACACACTCACACACATACACACACACACGCACAAACACACCATGTACACACACTTGCATGCACGCACACACTCTCATCCTTATTGCAATGCAATTGAAGAAACAGGGAGTAGGAGACAGAGAGAAACAGAGAGAGAGAGTTCTATGGTTTTATTATTTCTAAACATCTATTGTTTATTTATATTTTTGAGGACATCGAAAACATTAACACTTATCTCGAAATGATTTTCTCAACATGTTTACGGTTATCTCTAAGTCACTATGAAACAGCACACACAATCCTTTTCAATTTGACCTGTCATGTAACGGAAGGCATTTTAAAATGAAACGTGACATTCTGAAACAGTGTTTCTGTTGCTCAATTTATAGAACATTGCATAAGAAGAGCAAAGATTCCAGAAAACACGCAGCGCTAAAAAATATACACCAGGTCTCTGGATGAAAGCTTCTTCCAAATGTGTAAATGTAAATTAATTGTAAACAATAAAATAAAGAATGTGTATTGGGAAAGTAAACTGGGTGTCGAGTAAATAAAGAGCATTTCAGATGCAAGAACATTTTGTGATAAGAAGGTCTTAAGATTGCATCCTGATGTACTCTATAAAACACCTTTTTGTTTTAAAATCAAGGTGGTATCTTTGTAAGCATCTACCATTAGGAAAACACATCAACCTCCCAGAACACCATACCAACTGCCCTAAGCATCCTAAAGCATAAAGAACCCATCTACCTGCTTCACATGTAAAGTGCGTCAGCAGCATGTTGTCTTTTGGGTGTTGTTGTGATGGTCTCTCCTCCAGCATAGCCGCAAGATCTCCTTGGTCAAACAACTTCTTCTGAAAGTTGACCACATAGGGTGCTGCACACACTTTTCTGCAAATTCATATATAAAAATGTTTGCCTCATACTGCATGTATCTAGTCTTTTTCGTGGTAAAATCAACCTTCATAATGTAAAGAACATTCTGTGACCCTGGTATCTTTAAAAATGACAAAATCAATGTTTACAAAGCCAATTTCTGGTAGTTGTTGCACAAAACAATAAAATGTGTGAATCAAATAACTATTTTCAGTACTTGTAAATGAATTTCAGTTCTGTGTGTAAACATCTATAATTTAACATATTGTAATGTATAAAATGCAGTACACACAAATTATATCATGGCTTTGACTACTTTGATGCTTCTTATCTCATTTCTCAAACAGTGTCACAAACGTCTCCAGGAAATAGTGAAATATACCAAAAAAGTACACATACAGAATGTTTACAGTTAATTTACGTGTTAATATATGTGTGTGTTCATATGTTTTACAATACATCATATTCTTTCATTAGATCTTCAAAGACAGCGTTTTATGAACCCCTAGAGATTTTCCTGATGTGATTGAACTAAGAATAAATCCCCTCCACCTCCAAACAGAGAGTTTATTTAGTTCTTTCTTTCTCCGCCTTGCATTTCAAATGAACTGGATTCCAATGCATTTCTATGTAGCTACAGGGTCAACAGGGTCAGTGTGATTATAAAGGAGCCGGAGAGACAAACGGAGAAGAATGAGAGAGGCTGTCAGGACTTGCTGATTCCACAGGAAGCTTTTCTGATTACTTCTGTTGATGGATTGGATGGGCGGATCCTTCACAGTATCTGAAGGACCTGAGCTGCGTACACAATGGTTTCAGGTTCAATCTCAAGAAGGAAAGATCGCGGTCCAATTATCGCCCTGCCCTTGACCACGCAGATGTTTCTCCAAATATTCCTGATGAGAAATTTTGTAGGAAAAAATTGACATTTGTTGACATACAGTAGAGATTTGATGTGAGCCAGGATTATTTTGTATTTGAAGATTTTGGAAAGAAATGTTTGAGGTCACACTGAAATCTCGTTGGTATCTTCTCCTCTAAAATTCGAATTCTTCAATTATTTACCATTTACATTAGTATCATGAATAGAAATAAGATGCTAAAAAGCTTTTGTTTGTTGCATTTCATCCAAACTTTCGGCATTGAATACAGACTCGCTCACACAATCTGTCGCGAAGGAGCATGCTTTCACCGTTTTGTGATTGTTTTTACAGATTTTTGCATCTGTCCAAAAAAAAAAATTCCTCTTTTGTTTCAATTAAAAAAACATGTGCATATTTACAGACAAGCTCCGTGGATAAATCTTTGGTACTTTGGTAAAACAGCATGAACCCGTTGCGCTGAACCCTGCGTATCGAGATTTTATTGGATAGCTTAGCTCGTAAACAAAAATAGTTCAGGCATTACACACCAACAGCGTAGAACCTCCAGTACTACCCACAAATCTCTTGGCTTTGGAGATCATTGTTATGGCAACAGTCGGGTACAGAACATTGTGCGGCTCTCTTAACTCAAACCAGTAATGCTCTTCCCTCACCGTTCACATTCTTGAACCGCAAACTAGACTCTTACAGTTATACACTCCTGTACAGAAAGAGCTCCTGGACTACGAAAAAAAGGCTTATATAGTACAAATAAAGAGGGAAAGCATAAAACAAATTCAGATTACTTTCTTTCTCCTCGCTCAGCAATATTATAATGCAATACTGCAGATTATTTGACGTACTTATCTTTGCATTAGTCTAATGAAGTCCTCACCTGAAATCATACCCATGCTCATTATATACTTGCTCAACATATGCCTTTTGTTTATTTTAAACAAAGACAATGTTACAGATTGCAGCTTTAACAAATAGATGTTAAAATTTTATATAATGAGGATTCAGTCAAATTTAGGCTTGTTTGGAAAGCTTAAGTCACAAAAAATTGTAAACCGGAAAACCTTCACGTTCAATCTTGTCAGTGTGAAAATGAGGAAACTGTTACGGAGGATGTTTGTGAAGGAAACAGGTGCACAAAAACACAATCTCATGCCACTTGTCAAGGAGAGCCCGCTCTCGTCCGTTGGAGTCCCAGCTGCTTCTAACACATGACAAATGCTTGTTTTGAGATGCATGATTGGAGATACAATTGTAGCCCTGAAACAAAAGAGCAGAAATATGAGTCTGCAGGAACTTAGGAGCATGAGACCTGAGAAATGAGAAAGCTAGAAAAACACAAGGGCTATGTGTGGAACCGGATATACAACAGAGCTTACAGTGTAGACAGCACTGTATCCCACAATGCACTGCACTTGATCTTGCAAAATGATGAATAAACCAATCAACAATCATCATTTTGTCAACAATCATTTTAATTTCCTCTGTGCACATGTAAACCGGCAGTCACACCTCAGACGTCTGTTGACGGAGAGCATCCAGGGCGGTTTCTCTCACCTCTTTAACTTCACTGTAAAAACATATTTCTATAGACTGATGCTGCACTACTGGTGAGTACACTTCTGCTAAATTATTGCTTTTACATGTAGATGAATCATGTGTAAATCGTCTTTTCAATAGTTGATTTCAGATGCATACATAAAAAATAACAGATCTCATTAGGGCTAAAAACAGTTACTGAATCACAATAAGTGATAAAGCAAAAAAAAGCTAACACTTTCCTTGAAGCGTGTATGTATAATGCATTATAAAGAGTTATTTTCATAATGTGTGTTGTAATGCATTATATGCAGTTGTAAAGAAGTATAACCAATTTAAAATGTGTTGTGTAACAATGAATTGTCATTATTAACTGAAATAAAAATTATTTATAAAACATCACAATGCATTAAAAGGTGAACTACAATGCTTTAAAACTACTTTTATAATGCATTATACATACATGTTTCAAGAAAAGTGTTACCAAAAAATATTAATGAATTACTTTTAATAGAATCTGATGTTGTAGGGGTTGTCTGACTTTAAACAACTGCAGAACCATAAACACAAACAGAATAAAATTGTGTTACTTCAAATGCAAGTCTTCTTTATTGTATTAGAAGAACCTTAAACCAATACAAAAATAGTATTTTCGTATAAAAACGGCATAAAGGTGAAAGGGTTTATTAGGTAATAAAAAATTCTAAAAGGTAGCTATAAATAATCATTAAAGGGAAATTAAAATTCTATCATAAATTACTCACCCTTAACCTGTATACATTTCTCTGTTCGGTCGAACACAAAGAAATATATTTGGAAGAATAAAAAATTTGGGTGGAGTATCTCTTTAATGTTAATAACATATTTCACTTACAGACGGAAATATAACTCTCATACACAAGGAAATGTTTTAGAGTGATATAAAAATTGTTGAACTGTAGAGAGAAATGAAATAAGTTTATACGTCAATAAAACATATTGGTGACATGTCACTATCACTCACTCATGATCAGCCTTACTGTGCATTTCATGACAGGAAACCACAATGAATGATAAACACATTGACAGTCCAACGCTTGCACCGTGTGGTGAATTAATAAGTGGTTACAAGAAAACAAAATGTTCCTCAGAAAGAACTTTAATAGTCCGGCTAAAGAGCTAAATGACGGCTTGCCAAGGTATTATTTCAAATATATTATTGAATTCAAGAATTACTGTGGAAAGAAGTAATCCAAAAACCTTTTGATTCATTCCGACCACATTAAACTACCAGCCAGAAGCTCAAGTACAACTAATCTCAATAATAAAGTGACAGTAACAACAAATAACCAAGTTCAAGTTGTTTGACATCAAAAGCTATAAGATCTTGATCAAAATCTATCTTAAAATGACAGTCTGTGCTGAACCTGAAAATAACTCAATGAAATGTCATATAGGCCTGAAGATCAAGTGTTCAACAGAAGTGGGTGACGTCACCAGATGAAGGCACACAACTTACTTAATTAAACTGAGTTATAACGGTCATGTCATGAAAAACCTACACGAATGCTAACAGTGAGCTAATTAACTACGTTTTTACTGTAGCTATCGGTGACACGATGACAGCAGCGCTGAGTAATTTCCTAGAAACGCCGCCGTCACCATGTACGGCCTCACAAAAAAGCGTTTACCGCCGGGCGCCCCTCAGCTACGACGTCAGAGCGCTCGAACACGCCCCTCCAACGCCAACCAATGAGCGATCCAAACGAGCTCCCGCATGCCCGTCGCCGGAGCTCCTCCCACTAGTGCTCTTAGTCACTACGGATCCTCCAGCCCTCAGCACGCATACCGTTATCCCCTCGATCCCGCGTCGATCAAAATGCGCGTTTAGCGTCGATTAAAGTTTCTTCTCACCGTATCTCGGATTGTCTTACCGGAGTTACTGGATAGCGGAACACCGCCAGCATGAAGTACAAAGTAAGTGACGCTTCATTCACGAGCGCGTTATTTCCGTAAACTCCATCTGGACGAGTTGAGTTTACAAGAGTAAAACAAGTCAGAGTAATTGAAGTACATAGAAGGGAATTCGTTCTCGTTGATTATTGTTGATACCATTACATGCTGAAAAAGACCATACAAAGTATCCGTAATGTATGTTTTTGGATGTTATTCCAGTAGGATTTAAAGATGTAACGTTACTGTTGGTTCTCATTCACCAGCAACATCCCACCAGCAGAACCCAACACAACACCGGTTTAGAACCACAGAGAACATCATAATAATTTTCATTAGCCAATACAATCCCATTATAACCATTAAAGCTATTAGAATTTGCAATTATTGTAATGTTTTCTATTGCATTGATGTTATATTGGGTGTATTTTCCCTATTGAGTGTATTGTGTATTGTTTGTATATTACAAATGCTTTATTGTTGATGTATTATAGGCTTTTAATAGCAAAAGCTGTAAAAATGACTGAGAAATCTATGCTGAAGATTTGGGTTTTGAAGGGTCATCTATGAATCCATGAAAGGGTCATCAATGTTTCTCTAGTTAAATACTCTTAAACTTCACAAGCAACTGGCTCAGTCCTGCACAGCAGTCATTTGTACGTATAACCGAGCATGCATGTATCGGATCACTGGTGTGATCCAAAAGCTGGGTGTAAATCACATCATTTATTGCCGCCTCCATACAAAAGCACCCCTTAAGAGCTTTTGTGTGGAGTCATGTAATAAACGATGTGATTTACACTCTTACATTTTAACTCAAGTTACTTAAAGCCACTTGAGGATATATGGGAGTCATTCATTACCCGGGCGTCCAACCCCTTTTCCAATTTGAGCCTCGCTGTGATTGTGTAACATGATGGTTTGAAGCAAACAGCATGCATTTTGTTCCGAGCGTTAAACTCTGTGTTTCTAGCGGAGCAGGAAAATGAAAACACTCCAGGAGTTGATGTGCACAACAGGGTTTGATTTGTGCGTGGATTGCTTTTTAAACTCCAGGGTTTTCAAACGAAGCTGGTCTGAAGACGTCACGTAGAAAATGATGAATAGACTTAATAATGACCTTTATGTCTTGAAACAAGTTTTGCTTATAGAAGCGATTTTCAACCCGGGGTCTGTGTAGAGTAAGCAGGATCCAGGAGCTCGTCTTTGCTTTGTTAAGCAGAAAAAGTAACAGATTAAAATGACTGTTGTTTGTAAGTTAATTATTTTTTAGTTCCTTCTTGTAGAAGACTGACACACAGCAGAATAGATATTGATCAGTGTATATAAATCATTTTGTTTATTTAGTTAATTACATGGTTTTGTTGTTGACTTGAGTCTTACTGATGGGGCCCGCGATAGGGAAACACCAGTTTACAATGTGTAGTCTACCATTCAGAGTTATTTTTAACATTAACAATGTTTGGTCCAAAAGCCAATCCTCTTTAGAAACGCACAAAATAAAACAAGACGTGACTTCAACTGCGAGTCTTTCAGAAGTTTGGGAATCTCAAAAGTACACGTCTAAACTTCAGCCAAGCCTGTACATCCAACCCAAGTACACACAGCGTGGGGGCAGCTTTTCATTTAGCAGAAACTTGGCCCTTGTGTGCGATTGCTTCCCGATTTGCATAGTCTTTGAGGCTCTCGGCCCTTTGGGAAGATTTGCTTCCTACTTTGGTAGGAGATTGGATCTGATCTTCCTGAATGGAATGCTTTTGTCTGTTTCACACTATCTGGGGAATGTGGAGCACTTGGCAGGACACGAACTGTTAGCGTTTCGGACTGTTTAGATTCCTTTTCTGTAAGGCAATGAGCCTCATTGTTTCAGATTGGTGGATTAAATGAGTAACAAATCAAAAGCGCTTTATTTCATTTGAATTCATTTCTATTTTTATTGGGACCCCTCTCGCCAATATAAAAAGAGAAGTTAAAGGGATTTATGTAAAATCGTATTAAAGACGAATCTGGCTTGATGTTATGCAACACTTGCGTGAAAAAAAACAACTCTTTTGAAAAAATCTTTTCAAACAAATATTAAAATCAGAAAGTTCAGACTGCAAATTCTAAATGGAAAAGCAAATTTACATCACTCTTTTAAGTCTACATAACACAGACACACCTCACAAAATGATTTACTATGGTATATTAGGTATATCATGCTCTCTACCGGTTAATTTATTTACTGCTGTAGTGACCGCCTTAACCTTAAGCTATATTTTTAGAAATACATCTTTTTGTTTTGCTGTCTTTTGACAAAGCTCATTGGCTCGTTGTGGTTAACTATACAACAGGGATCTTGTGTCAGTATGTTTGAGGTCAGGGCCACAGGGGCGAACTGCTCACCCTAGTGTTGTTTCTGATTCAGGACGACTGACGTACAAGCTGTTCTTAACTCATGAGAACTGTCAGACCCTACGGACAGGATGTCTTAAAATAGAAAAAAATAGATTGAGATTTATATGAATATATTTTTATTGTAAAAAGAACATCTAGACATCATAGAAATGTGTATATGTGGTAGGTGATAACCAAAGTTTTGCTACATGTGATGGATAAGGTGTTAAGCATTCATTGTTGTCGCTAGGCAGTTGCTAAGATGTTCTTGGTGGTTACTAGGGTATTGCAAAGTGGTTGCTATGCACTTTTAAGGATGCTTTGAAAGAACCCTCTCCCAAAATTATTATCTCTTATTGTCTACTTTTCGTATGGAGCATTGTTAAGGTCAATTATTGTTCTTCATGTTGTTTGCCATAATTTTGCTTATTAGCTTTTAGATTAATGGCCTTGGCAAGAAAAAACACACCGAGATCCTTCTCATGTGCAAGATGAATTTCTGACTTTCTGGGATGTTTAAAGTGGCGTCAAAATTTGGCAATAGAAACAAAACTCTTCCTATCTGTGCTTTTCACAATCCTACCTGTGTGCGACTCAAGTATCAAGAAAGTCATTCAGAGGGTCATAAGGTGAAGCAGTGCTGTTAGTTAAATATTAAAGCCTCACCAGAGCTGTTTTTCCACCTTTGGAGCCGTGAAGATACAAAACAGACCTCAGCTTTCAGTTTTCACGGTCACGTGGGCTAAGTCTTGACGTCATCGATCATAAAGGTCAGCCAGAACCTCTGTCAACATCGCACTCACAGGTGAGCAGGTGTGAGATGATACGCAGGACACAAATAATTCTGTAACATGCAGAAAGATTTGGTTTCATAGCCTCTGTTGAACACTGAGAATAGTTTGAGACTGTAGTTTTAACTTCAGGAAATCACAGAGACGAAACCGAGACGAGGCGCCCCTCCTTCCAAACAGGACACTTTCTTTGGGCTTATGTAACTCTGGCACAAAATTTCCTGACGGTGAAGTAAATGTTCAGGGTTTTTTTAGGTTCTCTATCCAGGCTCAGGTCCAAGGCTAGGGCTTTGTTTGTAAATTGACATTGTTCTCAAAGCCCTCTGAGGGAAAAAACCGGGGTTGCCCCACTGAAATGGAAAGTACAAAGTGGGTAAACGGGACGTATCATTTGGTGTTTGTGTCTGATAGAGAGAGATTCGATTCTGGTAAACATCAATAAGGATGCCAGTAAGAAACCAAACCACAACAGAGATTTCTGGAACATCTCAATTGTAGTCAAGGAAATAGTAATAGAGGGGTGGGAATTTATGACATGTCTTTGAGCTTTCTTCTATTGGAAAACATTGGAGTATGAAAACATGTGTGTGTCTATATGTTTTGCTTTGCGTATGTGTAGAAGGGGTGGTATTTGTGAATAAAGAACAGTTCTCAGCAGGCCTTCCACATTCCCCAGGGTAAGAACAAGGGCTATTCACAGAGCAGGTCTCAACCAGAGCTCCACAACACAGTCCGACCGTGTTTGAAAAGGACAGACAAAGAGAGAAGACTATTCTGAAGGAGCCCGGAGCCCTCCTGCATATTTCAACATAGGGGGTTGCGAAGATGCCTCAAACTGTGAACCTTTCACAAGAACGCCGTGCCGTCATCACCATTGAGGGGAACGCATCCATCCCCCAAATATAGTGCCTGACATGTGCTTCAATACATGAGACTGAGTAAAAAGTTTAAATGATAATGCTGTCTTTTTGTACTTGCCCTCACATAGTTTCAGATGCGTCATGAACTTTGAACGTACTTTGCAAAGCTAAATTGGTTTAAGAGGAATGGCAATGTTAAGGAGTCATGCGTACTACCATACTTTTCGTTTTTGAGAGCAACCCACATTTTAACCAGGGCGAGTTTATGACAGAATGTTCAGTTACCACATTTGGCCTCAATTGTGAATG
Source organism: Triplophysa dalaica (assembly GCF_015846415.1). NCBI lineage: Eukaryota > Metazoa > Chordata > Actinopteri > Cypriniformes > Nemacheilidae > Triplophysa > Triplophysa dalaica. Next base: position 14,635,441 of record NC_079566.1, on the reverse strand, counting down.
TGTGGTTGCGAGAATCCTTAAACGTGTATTTCGTCAGATTGTCCTAAATGACCTCAGTATTGGTGTTTTGCACCATTCTCTTTTGGTTTAAAACGTACGGGTGGTTTCGAGTCACAAATAATAAACCATCACACAGTACATTTATGCCATTGTCTCACATCAGCGTCACGTTTGTTGAGCATGAAGACTGGGCCTGGTGTTTGATATCAGCCATTGACAGGTGAAGAGTTTTAGATTGAGGCAGTTCAGTGAGGTGAAAGGTTCGATTAGCGTTTGGAGATTATCTGGGGTCTGGGGTGTGATGGTAAACTGTGAGATAAGAGGAACTTTGACAGTTGTGGATGAGGGAAGCAAATAATGGTGTTAGTGACTGTTTTCCCTTGAACTTTGGGACTTCACTTGTAGTCATCACTATTTAAAGCATGACCTCATTTTTATCCACTGACACAATTGAAAGTGTGCTGATTTGTCATCCATTGTTCATATTATCATTTTATTCATGCATGTCATCAGACCTTTTACATTATATGGGATCCGGAAAAGGGTTTGGTGAAAGTATGAATGTATATATTCTAGCCAAAATATAGCAGTGGAAAAAAAAAATTGACTATGCATTTACGTAATTCAGTTTTCATGTGAGATTTGATGACTTTGTCACACCTGAGGTTTGATTTTGTTGAAGTTCATCAGATGGACTGGAATGATCTAGACATGCTTATTTAATGAAATTTGGAATGTTCTTAATTTTTTCACGGCTGTATATATTTAAAACCTATATATATAATATATATTAAAATAATGTATGAAGTTATAAAGTAAGTATATGAAAGTAAAATATACATATTTATTTGAAATGTAAAATTATATAAAAAAAAATGAAAACATACACATTAGGGCAAGGACGTAATTTTTAAACAAGCGGAAGATTTTAAGAAAGATATTAAGACATGGGTATATCAATATAGCCATAATACGTAGAATATAAACATATCTTATGGGTTTTCTAAATAAAGCTTAAAGACACTTGTATTTATTTGATAATGTAAGAGATTTTTTTAAGGACATGTTTTTTGTACTCCATTAAACTTGTCTGAGACAAATACGGTCGGCCTATTGACCCAAAATCCTTTAGCGAGTAATTTATAGCGAGCTCGTGTTGTGCTTATCAGCGGCGGAGCAGCACAGATTTGGCGAAGCGGTGTGAAATTGAGCTGACATTAGGGGGTGAATTTCCCCCTCTTGAAGGCCCGTCCCTGCTGTGACATCATAAATCTATCACACATCCAAACCGCTCGCTGGTTTTGGGGGGATTAGGTCTGGAACTATCTTCAAGAGGAAAAGTGAACCCAGTTACCCCACACTCCATATAATCCATCCCCAAAACCCCCTTAAATACGTGAAGACCCGTTGGAGTAAAAAATACACATTAAGCAAACATGGCATTATGGGATTTTTGTGTGTGTGTGTGAAGGGCGACGGTTAGGTACGATTTCTACAAGACACCCGATAAAGGCAGTGCCAGGTCAACATTTGGTGTTTGAAAATATGAAACTAGTGTTGTCGAAGGGTCACGATGTAAGATGAAGACTAGCTTCTGGCTTAAGGGTGGTGTGCCTTTCTTAACATGTTTACAAGAGATATGTAAAACCAAAACAGTCAATAAACACGGCTGTGGTTGTTATAATGAGCAGTTAAGATATTAAACCCATATTGGATGTGGGGTGAAATAACATCAAAACACCTACAACATTCTGGGCCCAATCTTACAACAATTTACAACAAGTTTTATGAGGCAAATTCATATACATTTTTGGTACGATCTGCATTCTTGACACTGTTGGGTAGGTATAGGGATGGCGATTGTATGTTGTTAATTCACTTTGTACAAAGTACGTATCACACTTTGTGAAAGTCCAAAAATCTATTTTTGGGCATCGTATGTACAGTTTGCACAACAAGGCAAGCGTCTTCAAAACACTGGAGTGGTTTAAAGGAATGCTCGTCGGTTAGGGGCTGTCTGGTGAAGCTTTGAGGTTGCCAAGTTGGCTGCGATCCGTTTGGGGTGTTTGTTTGTCGGTTGATGGGTGGGTGGGTTTTTTCCCTGAAGTCGAATGAAGGCCGATCACTGATTCACAGCTCAGAGGAAACGGGGGGGACTGTTGACATCACACCAGCACTGAGACATTTCTTTCGGTTTTACACACGGTGGTCAGAATGCAAGGTGATACCAATGAAATGCATTAGCAAAAAGTTTGCGTACAAACCACCAATTTATATCAAGCAGATTTGGTCCTCATGTGAGTTCTGTCATCTGCCAGATGTCTGTCTCTCACGTCCGTCATTTTGAGTGAAAATCCTGCGATGATGCAATTTTTTTTACACAGAATTTCCTCTTTCTTTACTTCATCTAGGTCAAAATTGCATTCTTCCTTTGTTTGAATTTGAATAAAACATGTCTGTCCCAAAGATGATTCTATTCTTATAGTCGAAATGGAGAACTGTTGTACCAAGAGCGTTTACTGTCCTAAACAAGTTTATTCAACCCTGTTAGTTCTTTTTTTTAGCTTTAACTCCACACAACAGCTCGCTTGAGTCATCAGGTCTTCATTAGAGTCATTATCGTAATTATCTTCTATATTTACTCGAGTGAAATGAGGGTAAAAGAAGGTGCTGGTTCACCGGTCACACCCACTCGAGCTTCGCCCGCGGGGACGTTAAAGTGATCTGGCCTTAATTTCCACACCACTTTATTTTGCTACAGGAACACACCACTTTTCCTAAGCCAAGGGTTTTGCCTATTGGGCGAAACCATTTAATGATGTTTGGTTGTGCTTTTTTATGCCCATGGGGTGCTGTTTTGGTGACTCTGTGTTTTGGTGTGCTTATTTACTGACTAACTTAATCGTTGACTTTGCTTTAACTGGGGTAAAGCCAAAACCACCCAAGAAGGTGGGGTCCCGCTTACGATTAGGTTGCATAAGTGTTCTGGAGGCTTTTGGAAGACTGGCACGCATTTGACGTACAGGCAAACTAAAGGGTTGATTATACAAACACAAACCGTCTAGCCACAAAAACGTCTTTATTTAGAAACTGGATGAGTCATGAGATTCCCAAACGTCTATGAGCAAGGAGGTGATGTAAAGGCATTGCGCTCCAGGTGTTGATGTGGAAAGCTACAATAAAGCCAGACTCACAATATAAATCTGTAGACGTTTTGCATCTCATGCGACTAAATCAAGATTGTTGAGCAAACCTGGACACATCTGGTTTTGTCTACGTGTTTAGCCAAAACATGCTGGCATTTTATATAATAGCCAAAGCGTTGGCGAGTCAACGAAATTGCATCCGTGGCTCTTTTAATGAACGTTTACAGAAAGTAATTCACATTAATGCTTAAGAGGTCATCGGCTAATGTTTAGCACTTGTGTATCCCGAGTTGGGAATGCCGTCGTCTCGAATCATTTTATAATGATCAACATGTGTGTGTGACATCTGTACAGTCCAACATTATCATTAGCGTGACATAACGCACCTGCGTCTGATGCACATACGTGTGCTAAACCAAAGCTCAGTGTCTTAAATACTTATAGGACTTACGTGCAGTCACAACGACCCGTCTTATGACCGTTTATCCCTCTGTTTGTGTACGTCTGTTGCTATGTTGTGAGATAAGTGATTGACTTACAACAGTCATAGGTCACTGTTATTTCCCCGCAGGTATCAAAATTTGATACAGTACATCAGTTGTTTGTTTTTACGTATTACTTCTTCAAACAAAAAGTCTTGTTTTGTAGCGTATGTGAGTTTCTTCTTTTGTTACGGAAGCATTTGCACAAAAGGAAATGTGGTATGGCTCTCAAAATGAAGAGAAGCTGTCAGTTCTGCTAAGTTATGTAGATGTGTGATTTAGATAAAGTAGGTGATAAAACTTATTTTGACAATGGATGGAAATATCCCACACACTTGGGGTGTGTTCTTTTGACTTGGACCAATAGGTAACCACTAATTTTACTTAGCAAAGCCCTTAGCAACTATACAGAATGAAAAACTTTTACACGTTAGCTTTAACGTTTTGTTCACTTTTAGAGTTAACATCACTTTTACTTTCTGCAAAACAGACAAGCAACTTTAATTGGGCACGCACGTAGTTGGCAGTTTTTTAATAAGAGTTTCCAGTTTTTATTTTATTTTTGTTGTAATATTTCCAAGCAAACAAGGATGTCTAAAATGGAAGAAGCGGGTACAAACAGCCTTTTAGACCGGTGTGACCCTAAAGGTCATGTTTTAAAGCAAACTGTATTAGCGTGCCGTAGTTCCCTCAGCAGGGGTTGTTGTCATGCCCTAATGCGGGTGACAGAGGCCACGAATGTGAGACAATAGCCATGCGACCAGACGCCCAATCAGAGATAATGATGCCGCTGGAACAGGAAGGTTCACGTGGGAACCGGATTACTTAGCATTGTGGGAAAGCAAATGAAGGCACACACAATCTGCTAACACACAACTCTAAGAAAATCTAATAGACGCCCCACTTGGAGTGAATGTGGGGTGTTTGTTATAGATCAATACATTGTCAGGGCGGTAACTCGACATTTACATTTTATTCATTTAGCAGACACTTTTAATCTAAGCAAAGGATTAGAATAGTTATAATGAAATGAACTTGAATTTGAATTGAATGTGGATTAAGTTGAATTGCATTAAACAAGCTTAAGAATCTAGTTAGCGCCTGACCTTCCTTCATTTTAGATTCTCATCAGAAATTCACTAAAGCACACACACCCTAGACCTGTCGAATAGTTTTAAAAAAGGATTTTAATCCCTGATCTGATTTAAGATGAGTGTTGCTTGGAGATTGGATCTGAAATAATGGTGTTCTGTGGACTGGCACAAGCTGACCTAAATTCTCCCAGTGCCGTCCGTGTGCTTTTATCTCCAAGCGGTTTTAGGTGACTGACAGAAAAATGGTTTTCCAGCAAAGTCCTGAGAGACATGTTTTGGCTAGAGAGGAGTCAGGCATTTTTATGATTATTTTCTTAGTGTGATCTGGGACGACACGAGCGTTTGAAAACACAGGTTATTACTGAGGCATTTGAACATGGAGTCAGCTCCCAGCGGGCCTCTTAAATGGGGTTACTGGGATGTTTTTCATCCATCAAATTGTGATATTACAAACACTTTTTCAGTTTTTCAAAGATCAAGAACCCACAAAATATGCCTAAAACCACTATTTGTAAGTGTAACAAATCCAAGATCATACATCACTGTCTGCGAAAGCAATGAATGGCTAACAATCTCTCCGCTGTAGTTTCTTCCATGTCCTTGAAAAACATCTTTCATAATAATAACAAATTAAACACAATTGTTCTTTCTTTCTAGAACCTGATGGCCAAGGCGTTGTACGACAACGTCCCGGAATCCCCAGAAGAGCTGGCATTCCGTAAGGGCGACATTCTGACGGTCATCGAGCAGAACACAGGGGGCCTCGAGGGATGGTGGTTGTGTTCGCTCCACGGTCGCCAAGGCATCGCCCCCGGCAACCGCCTCAAACTGCTCATCGGCCCGATGTTTGAAGGACATACGCCTGCCTCGCCCTCTCCACCTCAGAGTCACGTCCTACAGCAGAGACCTCTTACCCCTCAGGATGTGTACCAGGTGCCCCCCTCTCACCAGAGCCCACAGGGACCAGGCATCTATCAAATCCCACCATCAATGGGCGTGTACCAGGTTCCACAAAGAAGTGCGCTGGCTGTGGATGGGACACCTAGCAAGGTAACAACTTAATTCAACTCCCAGTTTGCAAATCCAAATTTGATGATTTAAAACGTATTTAGGAAACATTTGATATTTACACTGGCTTGTTGACCCGTAAGTCTGATATCATGATCCCAGCACCCGGTTTGTTTATAGTCCGGATTAAAAGAGTCTCTATGTCCAGCCAAAAGTTGTTCTGGAACCAAGATTCGAGTACACCCTGCCCTGCCCACTACCGCAGAGCTGTGGCTTTGTTTAGCTGTTTTATAACGTCCCGTCCATGGGTCGGACTTCATTGGCGCTCCCCGAACAGGAAAGCCACAGCGGGGATGGAAAAAGAAATCAGGAGATCAGGCTACCGAACACGCTGACATAGTCGACGCTGCGTGTGAGAGAAGGGAGTTTTGAGGTGTCCTTCTTGAAAAATGTGTCACTTACATTTCCTGAAACAGTCATAGGTGTTATTTACTAACCGCGTCACCCACATGTACCCACCACATCCATAGACGCTCTCGACCCACTTTCTGTATAGAGACAGATAGGAGAGATTTGTTTAATGCCTGCATTAGACAATAAAATACTTGTAGCAATATTTACCACCATACGCCTTGACTGTTGTATTAAATTTTAATTATATATTAATATTCAAAACTTATGCAGACACATAAATAACATAAATAAATATTTATATATTATATGCAAGTTAAACATATTAAAATAGCTCAATAAAAACAAATGCAATGGCATATAACAGTAAATATATGCAAGCATAGATTGTTTTGTTCGGACGATTTTGTTGGTTATAATATAACAATTTATTTCATATTTTAATTAATATTAATCGAATGTATTGCTGTAGATTATTCGAGGAGGTCTGGCCGAAGTTTGGGCCACATAACATTTGTTTATGGGTCGTTTATAAATCTTTACAGCAGTATTATAAGATAAACTTTTGTGAAATTTTGCAGACTGTGTCCGATGGCATATGAGTAGTTGTTTTCATTTTCATATTTATAGTTGCAAAACATTAGTACTGATTTTAGACTATTACAATTGTTAAGTTGGTATCGTGTTCAGAATCGGTTTTAAAAGCTTTACATTTTTGTGTTTATCAGCAAATGAAAGAGCTGAACACATAAAACTCATAACACATTTGCGGTCAATTTGAGAGATTGACACGGTCAGTGGTTATGGCCTGTCCACCACAAATAATCTTGACATGATACTTGTATGAAGCAGTTCACCTCTGAATGAGCGCTTAACTTGGGCTCGTTGAGGATTGGCCGGTTGTGTTGTTTTCTGTTTCAGAATAATGGCAAGCCTTGTTTGTTGTTTTGACAGCAGTTGGCACAACAGTCGGGCAGCTCTGAGCATGAGGTCAGAGGGTGTGCCCACATCTGTAAATGTAATGTTGGGCTGACGCTCCACTGACATGAGTGAAGTGCTTACAGAAGGTGTGGCACAGCGAATGCGTAACAGAACCGTTTCCTTCCTGATCTCACTTCCGGCGCTGAAAAATAATGACGATCCTGTTTGAGATCAAGTCAAAACAATAACTTGGTATGATTTCTTGTTTTTTTGTATTTAACATGAACGTACAGAAGGTGTGTCATTGTGATGGTGTTATTCTGGGACTTGTGGATGATGTGTTTGATGCTGGCACAGGGCAGGATTTGGTCACATAATGACACGCTGTAAGATTTTGGTTGAGAAGGGCGGTGCTGTCCCGGCCTGCCCTGAAGGGTACACTGATCTAAGACTGCCCAGAGCTGCCCTATTCATGCCAGGCAGAGATTGGCGATCTCAAACATTGACACAACCACACAGACGAGATCTTTGTCTCATTGAGTCTGGTTAAGTGACAGTTCACAAAAAAATCGTTTTTCCCAAACCTGGACGATTATCTGAATGTGAATAGGGTGCTCAAAAACAAAAACAAACACAAATTAGATTTTCACTAAATTTAGATTTTTTCTCCATTTACATTCATTGCATGGAAAACATTTGTTTGTCAGTCATGCAGGTTTGGAGTGACTTTGAGGGTAAGAATTGATGTTTGGCTTCTCCGGTCCACAGTTTGGTTTAGGTGTTTTTTGGGATAAACGTGTCTTCATGAGTCAGATCATAAATCATAACATCTCTGCCCACTCAATGGGTTTGGTTGTCCGTTATCACACGGACCGGCTTTTGTTCTACTAACGTCCCATCTGACACATCCAATCCAGACTTTTGTTTGCACTTTTCTGTCTCCAGGAGATGCCTTTAAAGATTGCTGTCGGAGGCGTAGGCTGGTCATAAGTCAGCGATCACTTCTAAAGAAATCTTGAGCAGCTATAAAGAAGTTAAGCATTAGTTCAATGACTCAGAGATGAGAGACGTAAAAGCTGTTAAATAGGTATATACACAATTTACTGTATAAAGAAATAGTTCACCCAAAATCTAAATTTTGTTCGTCCTCCAATTGTCCCAAACCTGTGAACATTTAGTTGTGCTGAACACAAATGAAGATATTTTAATGAAGGTTTATAACTAAGCTGTTTTGGGTCACCATTGACTCCCATAGTAGGACAAAGGACTGCTTTTTGGGTGAACAATTCCTTTAATATATGAAGGAATTTTCCATATTAAATTTAAAGAGCCATTTCACCTCATCAAAATTAAAACTTTGACTTTTGAGATTCAAAATAAGCAAGAAGAGACTGGAATTATCACACTAAGACTGCAAAAAAATGTAATTTTTCCTAAACATTTTTCTCTTTTATTTCTGAAAAATATCTAAAACTTAAATTACGATACATTTATATAACAAGAAAAGTGACCCAAGATAGGCCTACTTTGTCTTGTTTTATGAAAGAAAAAATATATAAACTTGGATAATTTATGCTTGAAACTGAATTGTAAGTTAAATCTACAGTAAATTACTGGCAAACCTGCTGCAAAATTACAGCAAAGTTTTACAGTATTTATTACAGGTTTCCCCAAATCATCCAGTTGTGTCGTTGTGAACATCCTCATGAAATACCCAGTGGGAGGTAATGCACATGCTTGGAATAACCCAACATCTCTTGTGTACCTCCTCTTCTTCCATAATTCTTGCTGAAATCTTTGCCTATTTATATTTAATATGAATTAAAGGCAAACCGTTGAAATCGTGGGTCATTGCATAATTTATGCATCCCTCAATTTATCGCCCCTCTCGCATCATCTCAGTGCTGACGTATAAATCACTCGCTGAGCTTCAACGCTTTCATGTGATGTAAAATTCATTACGGTTTCACACATCAGGGTTAATGGTCGTGAATTAGCAAGGATTCTTATTGCGCTTCAGTTTTGTGTTTGAAACGTGGAAGATCCCCAAGGGTTTGACATTTAATTGCCTGCGTTGATGAGTTCAACTTATTAATAGGACGAAGCTCTTTTTCAGGCGCAGATAGAAAGGGACGAGAGTCAGACAACAGGATGAGACTGAAGATTCCAGAAGCTGCAACACCATTGTTGTTTATTATTAAGAATATAACCAAAATATGGTTGATACGCTCATATTAGTGCCGTTTCCAGTATTATTATTAAATAGGAAGAAATTACCATTTCTTTTATAAATGTAACTAGTTCGAGACGTTTGACCAACAGAAGATGAGTACGTCATTTCTGGTGTACTCGGTCTTATAGTCACACCACACACTCTTAAAAATCAAAAAATATTGTGATGCCATAGAAGAACCATTATTTGTATAAATGATTCCATAACATCCGATGAACCTTTAGTTTCACAAAATGTACTTTGTGGTGAAAAAAGGCTCTTCACGTTATGAAAAGTTAGGAAAGAGATCTCTCTGAATGGTACTTTGTGGAACCAAACATGGTTTTTCTATGACATCGCCGCGAAGAACCTTTTCTGCACCTTTATTTTTAATAGCATCTCAAGATTCGAGGTGTCATATTTTCTCTGTCATTGGAACATGTTGAACAGAGATTGAACTGACAGATAGACGATAAGCTCGCTCCAACTGAGCTGCCGACATCACCGTCGTCAGCTCATTTATAAAGGAGACGGATGCGTTTGTCCAGGAAAGACATTTAAAGATAGTAAGGTGTGAAATGAGAGTTTACTCTGCCGGAAATCTCCTGCTAACTAGAACATCACTTCAACGGCCAACAAAACAAGTGTGGAGAGAGATACTCGAAGTGCGATAGAAACGACAAGAGTGAGGGATTATCTTGACTTGCTCAGATGTTGCTCTTCCGTAGCTCAGGAGATTTATTGGAGTTGTGTTTCATTTAAGTATCAACTTGGTCTCAGATGTTTCTCCTTAAATTGCTTTGGAGAAATAAATGCTAAACTAATAAAACAAATCCATGAAGATAATGAAAATGTGAAATGTAGAGGTAAAATAATCTGGATTTTGGTCAATTTGATGAGAAAGGTTCTGAGGTCTTCAGTAATATTGACTTTTGATTGACACAACTGAGCTCAGTTTGATACATTGTTGACATCTCTTCTGAAACTCTAATGACATTTGTGAGATTTCAGACTCTTTTCTTATGAGAAATAACTAAGAAATCTCGTCTGTGATTTTTCTTTCTTATGGGATATTTTAAGTTTATTTTCAGACATTCATTTACAAGAAATGTTTAAATATCGGAGTCATTATTTTGATTGTATGTTTCCTCCAGTTGCTCTATTGAAGTATTTCTCCAGCTCTGTTTACTTACTTCAGAGCTCTATTGTGAAGTCATTGTTTGGTCAGATAAGTCTTGCGTCATGTTGCTTTTTCAATACGGTTATTCTCCCCACACACACACAAAGAACCGCCACAGCAGTGAGGTCTCAGATTCAGATCTGATCCGGTCTTAGTCACGCAAACCCAGACAGAATGTAAAAGAATCCAGAAGAGAAGAATATGTTTGCCTACAGGTTACACTTCACACCTTTCTCAATAACACACCTGTATTTACTCTCGTCTGATTGGCTGCGGCAGACGGCGGAAAAGTGATCTGAGTTACAAATATGTACATAAATAACATATTGATCAGATCACATGTCTCGTTCGCCATTTATTCTCACTTCATTTTCCCAGGGTTTCTGGGAAGCAGAGGTGATTTAAGACTGACGGGAAGATGCAGGGAGATGTGGGTAATTGGTGTGAACTTTGTTGAACCTGGAGTTCCTGACTGCTGATTTATGAACTGGAATGTCATTGATGTGCACCTAAACTCACAGAGTAAAAATATAAGTGTGACGGTCGGGCTTATGAAAACCATCTGGCCGTTTCCATCTCCATGCGCCTGAGGGGGCGACATGTGCGTGAGTTTTCACAAATGTTCAATGACTCAAATCGATAAACGTTTTCAGATTCAGTTGTGTGTAACTAAGTTATTGCAATATAAAAAGAAGTTTGGTTCAACTTAAAAAACAAGTCTAGTTGCCTAAAACTGAGCTAATTTAACTTAAAAATATCAGTAAATTCAATGAACTGATTAAACTCGTTGAGTTGACTAATATTTTTAAGTTGAACCAACAAAAAACTAAAAAACATGTTTTGTCTGTGTCGAGAAGAGGAAGACATACTGCTAATGTTCTAGAAAAGTAATATTAAGGATGGATGACATTAGCAGAATTTTAGTCTGTCCTAACACAATAACTGTTTTAAAGTGCAGAACGTAATCTTAATGATTATGATATACAGGGGAAACATCTGTTTTATCGATTATCCTGATTCTTTCATCATTTATTCATTCTCATGTCATGTCAAACCTGTCTTTCTTCAAAATATCTTCTTTTGTGTTCTGCATAGGAATGTCGGCAACCAAACAACATTAAACCCCATTGACTTTCATTGTAAGAACACAAAACCCCCGAGACATTTCTTAAAATATCTGCGTTTGTGTCTCACTAAAGAAATATTCATATACAGGTTTCTAATGACATGGGGAAGAATACACGATAACCAGTTTTATTTCGGGTGCGATTACTTATAAGAGTGCTCACTTCTGAGGTTCTATGGCCCTTATAGTGTTACCTTGGAAGACAGCCGCCTATGTAGTCAGCTTGGTTTTAAACAGTGATGGTTGCTCTTTAACAGGATGTCGTGCGTATGGTTTCAATTTTCAAGAACTGTCAGTGAACCATGACTGTTCCTGCGTGGTGACAGCAGTGTGTGCGCCGGTGCTTTGGGACGGGGGCTGAAGTTTTGGGAAGAGGGAATGGAGACCAAACATTCCAAGCATTCCTCTGTCTATCTGACGCAGGAAACGACCTGAACTTTAAACTGAGGAATACATATGGAAACAGAGTGATGTTTGAACCGGTGATAGATTAGAAAACTCACAAGATGCCTGAAAGATGAATATCTTTAATATCTTGAGGAAAGGACGTGTAGATCTATCTTCCCTTTTTTGCAGGAGCATTCATAAAGTCACGTACACAGTGAAATGTATATGATCGCTGTTCTGCATTTTGCAGAGAGCTCATAAAAACATTGAGTAGTTATTTGTATTCATTATAATAAGAAAGAACTATGCTACATTTTGTAGTATACAAAAAAGTCTCAATACCAGTGACCGGTGCTTTGCTAAGACCATTGACATGTTGTTCGTATGTTGGGTTTTTAAAACATACTATGTTCTTTATCATTTATTAAACATTGTGGCCGATTTGATGCATGCAGAAATAAATGTTTTTAAGAATGTGACGTTTGTATGTATTGGTTTAATGCGCTCAATGCTGTTTAATGCAAATAGTCGCATTGTGATTTTGCTCACGACACAATTTGGATCACAATGACGCAGGACACATTTCATTGACCGGCTCTATTTGTAATGTCCTCTTTTCTCTTTAGGTGGTGACCCCGGTACGTGTGGGACAAACGTACGCCTACAGTCCTGCTTCAGATTCATCTCATGACCTTTATGACGTTCCTCCTCTTCGTTCACAGGGGGTGAGTGTCTCTTTCACACCTCACATGACCACACGATCGTTGATATGCATTTATTCACATTATCCATGTGTGCACAGGTCTATGATAGTCCGGCTATGAAACAGACCGGACAGAACATCACTCCCAGAGCCCAGGGCATCTACGACATGCCTCCCTCACAAGACCTTCGATCCAGAGGACTGTATGATATCCCGCCAGCATCACAAGGGGTATTGATCCTTTTTCAATTTGTTGAAGAACTCAAGAGACGTCATAGGATAATAAAAGATTTTTTGAATCTTTCCAGAATGCCTCCCGTTTTTCCAGAAATCTTTGGGTTACAAGTAAAACGAAATACTTGTATCACTTTCCCATGGTTTGTAAATGAAAGCCTAGCTTGCCAGCCGTGTTGGAGTCAAACTTAGAACGCCTCTCCTAACTTTGCGAGGAGGTCAAAAACGAAATAATTGCACTAAAGCCCCTCTTATATTTCACCACTGCGCTCGACGCAATACGACACAGCGCCTGAGTTTGTTTAAAATAAACCGTATGTACGTGCAAACCTGTTATTAGTGTCGTATTTAATTGGGGCTTATGGAAACCCAGGCTTACGCTGAAAGTTACATTTCAACCTCGACTGAAATCACTTACAGCCCAGCGTGTTTATTTATCGACCGATGTGCTTTTGGTACGGCCCGTGTGCTCCATTGCGCCATCCGGTCAATCCGGAGTTTTCTGTGTCCTTTAAAAGGTTTTGGATTAAGATGATGCAAATTCAGAACGGGAGATAACATTTTTGGCAAAAGATTTGGGAAAACAAACATGTTTAACCTAAATTTTGTTCTTGCAGATATATTCCACTCCTCCTTGTCGGAACAACGTCGCACAAGATGAAGGCAACTACGACTTTCCACAGCCGTTGAAGCACAAGCAAGAGGGTATATACGATGTCCCGCCAACAACTCTTTCCAAAGCTTCCCCGTGTTCCAACTATGACTTCCCGCCCAGCTCTGAGCCCGTCTCCCGGTTGGTCATGAACGACAGCAACGGTATCTACGACGTACCCGCTAGTAAGCTCGCCGCAGGCGGATCTCACGACTTGTACGACATTCCGCGTGGAAAACCTCAGAACAGAGACAGACATAAAGCAGTGTACGATGTTCCTCCAGGAGATTCCCGGTCACTTGGAGACGTGACCGACGGTGTCAACCGTTTATCGTTTTCCAGCACCGGTAGCACTCGCTCGAGCATGTCCACCTCATCTTCTTCAGCCAGCTCCCCTGCCGAGGGTCGGCTGGCGTTGGATCTTGACTCGGCGGTACAGCGGTTGAATCGCCTCCAACAAGGCCTGGATTCTTCTGTCGGCGTGCTTCAAACTCTTGCTGCCTCTCCGCACTGGCGAACGTACGGCTTCATGGAACGTCACGCCAACGATGTCCGTGTCTCAATAGAGCGGGTCAAGGCGGCGCTCACCGACTTTCTTGTGTTCAGCCGCGGGGCGGCGGCAAACGCCACAGCGTTGTCCGACTCAGTACTGCATTCAAAGTTGCGACGGCAGCTACAGCGTTTGGAAGATTCCCAGCAGATTCTTCAACAAACTCACCAGACTCTGGAGAATAGCAGCTGGGCGCTTAATGTCCTGGCAGCCGGCGCTAAGCAACTGAGCAAGTGTGATGAACTCGATCGTTTCACAATGGTGTCACGGACAGTTCCCGATGATGCCAAACAACTGGCGTCAACGATTGGGGGCAGCGCAGAGCTTCTCTTCCGGAGAGCGCCGATCGAGGGCATCGTTCACCCCTTCACCTGCACACCGACAGAAGACGACAGCTACGGTGGCCAGACCAAACCGTTCCCAGTATCACAGGACAAAGCGAACAGCGAGAAGTGTGTGAAGAGCTGGATGGAGGATTATGACTATGTGCATCTGCAGGTGAGAATGATGATTTTTAACATCGATGCCAAACCAAAATAATTGTATCTGTTTTATCAGCAGTGCTCGAAGACAATATTCAATTTTAAAAATGACTCCAGCAACATCCTAGAAATCACAAACATTCAGGACTCTATAAATGGCATTGTGATGTCCTAGCAACCCGCCACTATTTTTATGTTTTGCGGCTTCTGCACAGACAAAAACTGCTCACACTTCTTCACATTTCTCAGAATCTCCTAATCTAGTTTGATTGCCTGTGGTTAACTGAAACAGGTCGGTTTCTTGTGAAACTCTGTAGAATTTACCAAACCAACTTCTATTATTGCAATAAAGTATGTTCTGCAGGCTTGCGAAATCGTGTGCACGTGTAAATGTCAAAAAGAAACATACAGCAGTGACGAAAAGAGACTTTGGAAAATGGACATCTTTACCTTTCATTTGTTCACTGTTAGTATGTTAATCCTTCAAGCAGGAATACAGATTGAGGTTTTAAATGTATATAGAAAGAGGCTTTAGAAAAGAAAAAATGCAGAGACTTTAAACATGGTTTGATACTTTGAACATTTAGTCCTGCGTGTAG
This sequence comes from Triplophysa dalaica, assembly GCF_015846415.1. Lineage (NCBI taxonomy): Eukaryota > Metazoa > Chordata > Actinopteri > Cypriniformes > Nemacheilidae > Triplophysa > Triplophysa dalaica. The sequence goes on along the minus strand of NC_079566.1, from coordinate 14,620,254 downwards.
TATATATCTTTGACTGTTCATATCGCCTTTTGTATATAGCGCCTATTTACATTTGTTACTTGTGTTAAGTTTGCTGAAAAGCTGCTAAATGGTCTTCCATTGAACAAAGATTGGACTAAATATTTATTGTCAAACTACTAATTCATCTTCCTTCATTATTACAGGGAAAAGATGAATTTGAACGGCAACAAAAGGAACTCTTAGAAAAGGAAAACATTGTCCAACAAAAAGTTCAACTTGGCCAAGAACAGGTATGAACAAATAAATTCACAAATACATCAAAAGTGTTTGTCATTAACTTAGGCTATTATTGATCAGGTAGATGGCCAAACTCTTTTTAACATTGATTGCTTTCCACACGTATCACACTAAAGTTCCACTAAAGTTTTAGTTCCAAACTAAAAAACACAAAATTTCATGTGACTCGGGATCCTGAGGCGTCCACATGTTCACCGTGTCTCAGTTCAGCTTTAACAAGCTCACAGCTGCACATCTCAATGATGTGAAACTTTCGTATAGGACAACTTGCACGGCAGATGGTTCCTTTTGCATGTAAACGTAAACAGAGAGCGCCAGCCGGAACACTGTTACGTCCATGTTTATGCATTCTTTTATTGTTTAAAACATGCCTTGTATGGATGCCGTCCAGTACCAAGTGAGGCAAACGTGAACTTTGCTACATATTTTAATGGATTGTTCTAACGGTGAATTCTTGTTTTTGTTCTACAGCTTAACCAATTCAAACAGCTCGAACAGGAAGTGATCAAACCGGTCGAGAACGACATCACCAAATGGGTCACCCATCATCATTCAACGGGCTCCTCCTCCTCATCAGAATCCTCCGGAACGCCGCTGTGCTTGCGGGACAGACAGCTGCTGAGCTTCTACGCCGACCAATGCGAACAGCACTTTGTGACTTTGTTAAATGCAGTGGACGCTTTTTTCGGCTGCGTGAAAGCCGGACAGCCTCCACGAATCTTCGTGGCACATGGCAAATTCGTCATTCTCAGCGCACACAAGCTTGTGTTTATCGGAGACACGCTCTCGAGACAAGCGTCGGTGCCTGAGGTGGCCAATCGGGTGATGAACTTGAGCAACATGCTGTGTGAGATGCTGAAGACGGTCGTGGGGGCCATCAAGATGGCCGCCCTTCACTATCCCAACACGGCCGCCGTGCAAGAAATGGTCGATCGTGTGACAGACCTCTCGCATTTGGCACAGCAGTTTAAAGTGCAGCTCTTGCAGATGCCAGCGTTGTGATGTCATAATGACATCATGAGCGTTTGAACAAAGACTTGTTTTAATGTATGTGCATATTTATATACTATGTCGACGCATTACTGAAACTATGATCTTTGTATATAGTCTTGCTTTCTTTGTTTCTGTAAATATTTGGCTCTATTTTTGTGTAGATTTGTTTTATATAATATTAATAATATTAATTATTTGTATGCCGTAAAGTTATTGTGAGACTCGTGTTACGTTAACGTTCCTGATTTTTGTGTATTAGACAACGTATGAGTCTTTAATGCTTATTGTTGGATTTTGATGATGGCCAGGATCCACAAAATGAGAATAGTTTGAAAGCATATTTTGTACACGTGATGTTTTGTGTGACGTGCCCTCTGTCGAGTGTACAGACTGAACGAAGTAAAGATTTCTGTCTTTGCTGTGTGAATTGTGTTGCATTTATTTTTATTGTCCTAATGGGTAACATAAACATATCTCATCCAAAAGTCACCCTAAAGTCAAAAGATATTGAAATAAGAAATTATATTTTTCTTAAAGAAAAAAAGCCATGAAACAATTTGCTTATTTGAATGTGAATAGTGAAAAACAAAATAGCCAAACCTACATGTGAAATCTGAAAGCAGCAAGACACTTTCCCAGGAGATTTGATCCATCCATTTACATAACCAAATGTCGCAGCCAATCCATAATTCCAGATCAGATGATCCAATTGGACCGAGATAATCTGATAAAAACCCTTTAGATGGATGTGAAGTATCCCACACCACCTCTTTGGCCTGTGTGACTAATACTTTCCATTCCACGCAGTCATGAAATGAGAATTTATCATCACCGGCGGTGAGTGTTACAGCCGCACTAAAGGGATTGAAGCAGAATTGCCACATCAGATTAGCATTAGCATTAACCTGCTCTTTAGATGAACGTCACATGTCAGTAACCTAAATCTCATTTTGTGAGTTTTATTACACCGTCCCATCTGACTGGCCTTGGAGGGTAATTTGTTGTTTTGACGATGTTTTTTACAGATGTATAAAGTGAGCACATGTTTATGTCTGTGGCCTGTGGTTGGATGAGATGAAGGACATTAGATCATGAAGCAGGTGCTCTGGATCACCAGCCATGAATAACAGCAAATGTTTGATAGATCGCGTCGTACTCCGCGGTTTGATTCAATACTAGCACATTATATTGTGTGTTTTACATGTACACAGCCTAAATAGAAAGGGATGTGGCCGGTCTAAATGTGCACATAAATCCACAGGAATAGAGTTTGCAAATGACCTCAGTTTTTATAGTTAAAGTCTTTATTTACATGGCTTCATATTAAAAACACTAACCCATGTGCCGGTGTTCTGGTTCTCTGTGATACGTGTTCAGTTTGTGCTACCTCCCATACGAAGCATAATTCAATTCAGTTTTATTTATGTTGCATTTTAGACCAAAAAAAATAAATAAACCAAAGTTAGTATTAGGATTAAAATAACAAGGGTCCAAAGCAAAACATTAGACTAAACTAAACCTTAAACCTCAAGTCAGTGGGAGGGTAGACTGGCACATTCTAATGTTAGTGCAAAATGTCAGAACACTGTCATTTAATTTCACAATATATCGTGATAATGAATATTGTTATCGTGCACATTTCAGAATACTGCGAATAGTACCTTAAATTCTCAATTATCTGAATTTTTCATATTTCCAGAATGCACAGTTGCTTCTTTTCCATCAACCGGCTCAAACAGTTAAAGAGCTGAATAAAACTGCTGGACTCGAGTATAAAGCAGACATAACATGACAGTGACTAAAGCATAATAAAATCACAGATTCTGTTAGAGTAAAACAAAGGTGAAATCTTATACATTTCTGTGTAGTAAAAGAAGCCAGAAAATTTGGCTGAAATGTTTGACTTGTTATTGGTTAGTTCTAGCGTAATTGCTTTAATATTAAAGGTTTTTTATTAAGCTGCCAAAATTCCATTATGAGGACAACACCGAAGTTTTCAAGCTTTCCAATCTGTCCTAGTAAAAAAATATTGTGATAATACCGTAGTACATTTACATTTATGCATTAGGCAGATTCTTTTATTCAAAGTGACTTACATTGTATGATACATTTGTTTCTATTGATGTCCAATCTCTGGGATCAGGAATGCTAGAAGTGAAAAGTATCGTGCACAATGATAAAAGACCCTTCAATTATGGTGATGTTAAAACTAGTCATTTTAAAACACTCAATATGCATTTTTACATCATTTCTGGTGCACCCTGACTACTTTTCCTACAACAAAAATCTTAACTAAAGTATTTGTAAACATAAACCGATGCTTGACACAATGAAACTCAGGTTCAAAACAACATTTTGCATCGTGACCTTGAGGCCTTTCAGTCCTTCCTAAACTTTAGAGTTAAATGTCAGAACGTGTTCATTCATGTGAATGTGTGAGTTGTTGGTCATTCCTTTGCAGGTTTTATGTCTGTTGTGTCAGGAAGGGTAATGTACGCTCAACACCGGGCACGAAGGAATGCCAACCGCTTCAAACCGGCTGTGAAAGCCTCTGTATCTACTGGCTACAAATGACACTTAACTAATGACTTGAACATTTTTCGCATTCAGGACTGAGTTCTCAATGTTTAATGAAACTTTCTCAAGTCTCGCTTCTTTGTAACCCTGTGGAGAAGAGCGCGCTGTAAATTCTCCCAACCACTCTTTTCTGGTGATTTATCTTTCTTTTATAATGGCATCAGGGGCTGTGTGGTATTTGACTCGAGTCGGATCTGTGTCCAATTCAAGAGCTCACACAGGGACGGGCGAGTTACCCAATCAATGTTTCATACTAAATAAGCCAAATCCAAAAACACGAGAACAGACACTCCTGCAGGTGCACTTAATGGAAACAACACTATTCACTTTAAAGATGTTGTATTCTGAAATACTCCGAGAACACATCTCTCCTGTGTCACACATGAGGTGTGATGGTGATGCTGATGCTGAGGCTTTAATCTTCTGCAGGAAAGTGAGAATACACAGAAAAAGTGAAGTGCAATGTCTGACCTGTGAATAGAGCAGCGAGCAGAGCCGATCTGGAGAGTTTTGTGTGGCGCACCACAAGCATTTCCTGTGAAGTATTCTAAGGCCTCAGAATTACAGCTTCTGTGCACTCTTGCCTCCTTCATTGCCTGAAAGCTGCTGATATTTCCGTATGTCTCAGAATTCTGTGGGAAAATAGAGGGGTAGACACCTCTGTTTAAAAATATTGACTGACACTTTATGCATATGTGCATGAAGTCTTCATGTCTGGACAAACGTTTACTGACCTCTTTCATTTGGTTTAACCAGCATATAGTGTATACTTTATCATGTTGTAAAAATATGTATGGATAGAGCAGCATATGGGTTCTTTAAAAACATCGCAGCACCAAAATTAAAGCAGCTTTAAGCATTATTTGTCAATACGATTTGCATTGACTCAGTTAACTATGAGACATACATCTGTATTCCAGTAGGGGGCGTAAATGCCTCAAAAAGCCGGACCGCTTTTGATTTTTCGATTTTGTCTTACTTTGAAATTTTCACATTTATAATCACTTTATTATTTTAATTTTACATTTTCTGATATTAAGTCATGTTACGTCAACTGTTTGATAACTTAATTCATTAACACCCAGATATGGGTATAAAATACTGCAAAATCGAGCAGTATTTTAATAGGTTTATTCTTATATCGTTTTTGTCAAAGGTTTATTACAGCTGTCGATTATTATAGGATATATTTTATGTTTTAAACGTCTTGAAGCTTCGTTAAGCAGGTGTGTGATTTGTTTTGCAATACTGCCACCTTGTGGGCCGTTTTAGTAGTGCATCAAAAATTTTCAAGAGTCTTTAAAATTCATCAATGCAACAGAGCTACCGAGCAAGTCTAAACTGGGACGAGATCATGACAAGACAAAGATTATTATAGTGCAAAAAAATACCTGAGAAGAAAATCTATTTCTGAAATAACCATTAAAGCAGATGAACATACACACGTGACCGGATTACTGCGCCACTGAGTCTGTGAAGAACTACATTGCTCGGCGGAAGAATAATAATTGTATCAAAAATTCTAAAATTGTTGTTTATTTTATGAACCCTTTATATGTATATCAAATAACGGGTTATTACTTTATCACTATATATATATATATATATATATATATATATAAACGTTTCTTATTGTAAATACTAAGAAGGATTAACAACACTTTTTTCAGCCCTAAAAACGCTTCATTAGCCTGCATCTATGGTTGCCTAGCAACACAGCAACCTGTCGGGATGAGTTTAGTTTAGTTTCAACATGAGATAACTCTATTTTTAATATCATGTTTTTATTATGTTTTATTGTGTTAGTCAGCTGTATTTTTGAAAGTACAACTCATTTTGGAGCCAAACTCAAAATTGTGTTACGAACTTTGTATTGCTGTGCCAAATTGTATTACGAACCTTTGATCTGTTAAAAAGTAGATGTATTTATTTATAAACTATTTGTATATTTATCACCAAAAAGGTCAGGTGATTAAGCAAAAGACAAGAACTTCAGAGTGGTTTTATGAAATGTATTTTTTATGAAGGGAAAAATCAACTGCCCAAAAAAAACATAATGAGTGACGTAACCTTTAATTACAGTCACAGGTTTTGTGTGAATACCCACAAATTTTAGGCAGGTCCAGGCTGATCTAAGGTCAGTGTGGCTGTAAAGCTTTTAGAAAGCTGGTGATGACAGATACATCTGAGATCAGCAAAACGTGAACAGCCATCTTACAGCACTAAAGCCTGAAGAAACCAGAACTGCACGGGACATTTTATAACATCATCACCTTCCTAATGGGGTGATTCTTAACATCAATTTGTCACTTCTACTCGAAATAAAACTGAAGTTTCATTGCACTCACTGAAGACATGTCAGTATGAATAGTGATGGTGTTAAGCCAACAGAAACGTTGGATGTTTGGTTGTCAGCTGCTATCAGATTTGAACAGGTCAGTTAAAGTTAACATATATGACGCTCACAGGTGAATATATTTAACTGTTTTCCGGGCCTGGATGAGGGTAGCAGCGTGTTAGTTGGGATGTGAATGTGAGGTTGAGCTGGAATTCACATGTTTGTTCAGACAACAAAACTTTAAGTGTCCGAGTTCATATCGTGTCATATCCAAACCCAGTGAGGGAACCAGTGTAACCATGACGACTGATGTAGAGGAGAGCACAGCAGCTGATGGAGGTCTGGTCCAATGCATGATTTCAGCCGAAAATAAGAAAGCGATCATTGGACGTGCGGGTCTTCATGTAGTGCTGTCAGGAGGGGCGATCCTTTGGCGAGCCGTCTTGGGTCGGTGGCGGGGCGTCGGGGGCGAGCTGCGTTCACTCTCTGACTCAGAAGGCTCGGTTTCTGTCTGCGGTGAACCCGTGTCGCCCACCATCTCCCGCAGGAACTTAAACTTGGATAGGAAGAGCTGCCACACCACGTACCACCCTGCAGAGGAGACGGAAAGATCGACTTCATTTAATACGCTGTATTTGCCTTTCAAGGTTCACAGGTTTGCCTTCGATTTGCATTTTTATCTTCACAACCATAGAGCGGATCTGATTCTGGATTATATACAATCATTTGCATCTTTCTTGTGATAAGCACAGATTCACATGACATTTGCAAAATGACACACGGCTTAATGCAATCCAGGAGCTAGAACCTTTCAGACAGAGTTTGTTCATATTAAATTGATTTTGGATTAAATATGTTCTCGGTGGTTTTGGTATTCGCAACAATAAAGGAAGATTCTTTCAAGTTCAGGACAGTCAATGCTGTGACCTACTGGGATCTGAGCCGAGGTTGGCTTTGACATGACAGTGCAGAACGGTTTCTCAAATGACAAACTGCACACTTATGTAAGGTGTCTACAGTACAATACAGTAAAGTATATTACAGTCCTGTGTTTACTGCCACAAGCCCACCATACATTCACAGAGACCTTGACTTAAGTCAACACCGAGTTCTTCGTGTGCTGTTGAAATCAAACCTGCTGACCGTGATCAAACCAGCTCTATTTTTGCAATGCTTGACTGTACAGATCGTGTTCTTACACATGGGGAGACATTTCAAGGCTATGAACTTACCAAAAATCTTGTAACTATAAGTGTAACTGTAGATACGTGACAAAGTTCATGACTATCAGATCTCATGTTCAAGCAAGCACTACTTTGGACTTTAGAGAATTACTCCACGTGTGTGTTTGTACATAAAGGCCTTTTAGATATAAGGCCCTAAATTGCATTTCTAAACTTTTTGTAAATGAACTTTCTGAGATCAACGATTTAACCAAGTGGTGTCATGGAATTTTTTTAGTGACTGTATAATTTCAGATAACCTGAAGGACACATTATTGTCAGAAAGTCTGTTTTCTTCTGTAATACACAAGCATACTCCTAAAACTTGCTATTGTGGTTCTACAAGTATAAATTAAGATACCCTGAAGGACATATCATTATCAGAATTTACTTGTTTTCTTCTGCTTTAGAGTCTGCATACTCATAAAACTTGCTATTGTGGTTCTACAAGTTTTGTTGTCTGTGTGATGAATTGCTCGTGATGTTGTTCACCTGCAAGTCACTTTGGATGAAAGCATAAACGAATAGGGCGGGTTTGAGGGACACTTACCAAACAGCATAAAGAGCAGGACACATATCAGCGTGGCCACGATCACCAGCACTGTGAGACCAACACTCTGCCACATTCTCCCTCTTCTTTCCTTAAATCCAAACCAGACAAAACCATAATCAGCACATAAACGCATCCCTACAGTAACCTTATGTTTAATATGAATTTCTGATATCAAGATGATATGTGCCATTCCTTATGAAAGTTAACCACGGTGTAGTGTTTATAGTAAAACCCTACCTGTAACCATGAATCAACACTAAAGTAGCTATAGTTTAATCATGATATTTCTATCAAAACTATGGTGATACAAATATTTTTCAATTTGCCAAAAATTACACTTGGTCAGTTTTTCTAATGAATGTGATATAACAATACTGAATCATAAATGGTATTTGTTCATTATAATCACATCGGACACAGATAATACAATCATACAATACCATCATGGATTTTCAAAGTCAAGTACCTAATATGAGTATAATGTAAATATCATGGTAGATAATTGTATTGTTACCAATAACGTGATAAAACAACCATATTATATAAATATAAAATAATATAACCATCTAAATTTGAACATATGAAATATATGAAAAAAATATATGCAGGATATATGCATGTGGTAAATAATAATTCAAATTAAGATCATTTCCAAAATGAGATAACTCAAAAATCATGTTTTTTTATTGTACATTCCAATATTAATCAAACTACAGTTGATTTGTTTTGGATTTGAGCCGTCATAACTCAAAAAATACAGCTAACTAACACACAATAAAAACATGACATAATAAAAACATTGATTTTTTAATCAGTTGTCTCATTTTGGAACCAAACAAATATACAAAAGTACCGTAATTTGTTATAAGGGAAACTTAATTCTCAAGTTTGGTTTAGATATCTTTAGTTAATATACGGATATAGATTCATTTAACGTGTTAAATCTTAAAACCGACAGCACATGAAATGCACAAAGTGTTTATATGTTCGTTCATGATCACACCTTCAGTCGATCACGTCCACACAATCTTCACGCGGGATCCCGCACGTACGGACGCCGGTCACGCGTGTCATGGACGGCTCACAGATATTCTTCTTGTCTACATTATTGCGACATTAACAGAGAACAGAAAACAACTACAAGACAGCGATGTGAAGTCAACAACACGCTCAATCTGCCGGTGACCCGGAAGTGATTTTCCTTACAGTTGACCGCGTAGCATTGTGGGGTGTGTAGTCTTAGAGTGACTTTTTATATAATAGTCATTCTAAGATAAGGCAAAAAACTACCGTGATCATATATGAAGCTACTGCGTAAAAAACAATCGTGCTCAGCTGGGGAAAAGTAGGTCAAAATATTGGACCTGTGGAAAATTCAATGCAAATTTCAACCTTTCCTTGAAGTAAAAGTTTTTAAAGAACGTTTTTCAAAGTCAGGTAAGTGATTTTAGTTTCAGATTTGCCCTGAATGTAAGTTAAAAAAGCCCTGACTGCTCTTAGATGGATAGCTACAATAAAAACAAATTGAAATTAAACAATAAGTAAAGTGTATTTCGATACATCAGTTGGCCAATATCACAGCACAGGCTATTGGTTATAAAATGACAAAGTTGTCCTCAAATGTTTGAAAGTTTAATTGATTTATTGAAAGAAAACACTCATGCATTCATATACAGCTTAATGTCAAATCTTGATGACTGACAAGTGATAAAAGAACTGTCATGTGTCGACTTCCCATTTACTGCACATAAAAAAACTGAATAACATCTGCACCTAAAAGTAAAAGACAGTTTATTGTCATCCAAAAAAGACTGGCTTAATTTTTATTTTAAATTACGAAAAGCATTTTTCTATTTTATGACAGGTGTGATGATCAATGGCTCTAAGTTTTTATCTTCATTATCAACACATGGGCTAAAATATGGATAGAGTTTCTCAGTGAAAGATTGATCAGTGTAAGAGTAGATATGAGATCTGTTCTCCACATCATAAAAGGAGACCAAACCCTCCTCATAATCCACAAACACACCCACCTTCTGTGGCTTTACACTCAGAGACAGAGACACAGGGGGATCTGTGAGAGCTAAATATTTATTATCGTTCCACAACCACACACTCCATAATCCATTCACTGGTGTCCGTGTGATCTCTCCCTTCCTGTTAACAGATTCTCTGACCACTCCTAAACTCCAGGAACTCTTTCCCTTCACCTGAACCTCATAATAAAATCTCCCTGATGAGAATCCCTCTTTACCCAGAACAACGGGAACCCTGTCAAATCTCTTTCGATTGTTTGGGACATAATGATCAATGTTCTCAGTTCTCACTTGTTTCTCATCATGAGACAGAATGAGTTTAGGATGAGCTGTTTCAGGATCCAGAGTCACATCCACTGAGAGAGATCAGAGAATATGAATCACAACTGATGATGATGATGTTTGTGATATTTAATGAATAATGTGTCAGTATATAAATGTAAAGTATTGTAGTATATGAGTGAAGAGAGCAGATGACATACTGTACCTGCATACTGCTGCATCCATTTAAACTCTGTACAGACAAATGACAATAAACATCAGCACATCTTGTGATTTGTGTGTGTTTGTGTGTGTGCTCGTCTTAATAATCAATGTGAAACAAACATAGCGGCTCAACCCCCCTGATTTCAGTGATTTATCATTACAACACACTGTTGAGGACATTTTCAGGTCCCCACTAATTAAAAAGCTGATAATTTGGTTAATTTGTGTTTTTCTTTAATCTAATGTCTAGCACATGTTTGTGATTATCAGGTTTAGGTGTTGTGGTAGGATTAGGGGATAGAATATCATAAGACTGATATAAAATCAATTCAATGTATGGTCCCCACTTTTTTCTTTGTGTGTGTTTCAAATGTTAAACAAAACTTCCTTATTTATATATTGGCTCATTTGATTTATTTCTTTGTTTTAATTTTTCCTTTATCGCAATTTTGTTCTTTGTTCTTGATGTGTCTGCTATCTTGAATCATCTGTATAAAGTATCATATTCTACTTCTGGAATAAAGACTATTAGAGCAAAAGGAAACATCTAACATACAGTGTATCTGTCATCACACAAAATATAAGAACTATATAAGATAAGAACATTTTCCATAAAGTGATCTTTAGAGTAAAAACTATTGGAAATTGCACTTATGTTTTAAAATAATGTTTTCATTGAATTCAAATTGAACTCTGTACAGAAGATTGGATCTTTACTGACCAGCTGTGCAGCGAAGCATCTCTGTCTCCAGTTCACCGTATCTCATCTGAAGCTCAGTGAATTCTTTTTGCAACATTTCAAGTCTAACTAATGCTTCAAAGAAAAAGACAGAAGTGATCTCATATGTATGTTGTGTAGCATTTCAGCAAAAAATCTTGACAATCAACAGACTGTCTTGAGATGAAGTAAAATAACATAAAAAATCTGATCTCTTTAAACACTGTCTGTTAACAGCTGCCTTATCTGTTTGTGTTCAAAACTTAACTTGTGAACTGGACTATAAAACCAATCGTAAGGGTCAAATTATAAAATGTATAGCATTTATATATCATCTGAAAGCTGAATAATTTCCATTGATTTATGGTGTTTGGATACACTACAATATTTCGCGGAGATATCACTATTTAAAACCCTGGAATCTGAGCGTGTAACAAAATCTAAATATTGAGAAAATTATATATCCTAATAATTTTTGCCACAAAAGAAAAATCGACAATTTTGACCCACACAGTACAATGTATCTTTGGCAATTACTACAAATACTCAAAAGGCTGCTACTTAAAGGCTGTATTAAACTACAAGACTACAGAACAGATGAATAAAACTAGACATCACACACTTGCAGATTTTTTGAACATTAACTGGGCATCACAATACGAAATGAAATCTCCAGACTGAAAAATTGGGCAAAATAAGAGCAAAAGTCTTGTTTAAGACTCAGCTTTAAGACTGGTTTTATGGTCCGGGGAACATTTACAATATTGATGCAGTATTTAAGTGAATTAAGAGTTTGGTTCCAAAATTAGATCATATTTTTTTATTATGTTATTTTTAGGGGGGCACGGTGGCTTAGTGGTTAGCACGTTCGCCTCACACCTCCAGGGTTGGGGGTTCGATTCCCGCTTCCGACTTGTGTGTGTGTGGAGTTTGCATGTTCTCCCCGTGCCTCGGGGGTTTCCTCCGGGTACTCCGGTTTCCTCCCCTGGTCCAAAGACATGTATGGTAGGTTGATTGGCATCTCTGGAAAAATTGTCCGTAGGGTGTGAGTGCGTGAGTGAATGAGTGAGTGTGTGTGCCCTGCTATGGGTTGGCACTCCATCCAGGGTGTATCTTGATGCCCGATGACTCCTGAGATAGGCGCAGGCTCCCCGTGACCCGAGGTAGTTCGGATAAGCGGTAGAAAATGGAATGGAATGTTATTTTTAATGTGTTTTATCGTGTAACACTTTGTCAACACCAGAAATGATGGGCGCAACATGACAACCTGCTTGTTCTTCATGGGTTTGAAAATAAAACATTTAATGGGTTCTAATGCTTTTCTAATGTCTTTTGTCGTGTCTTGTCCCGTCGCGTCGCACGGCATGCGTCCAGTGTAGACACGGTGTTAGTTAGCTTTTTTTGTAATTATGGCCAAAATCAAAACAAACCAACTGCAGTTTGATTGATAGTAATTGGAATGCACAATAATACTAATTTAATATTAAAAAAAAAAAAAAAAGTTATCTCTTTTTGGAACCAAACTCCCCATATTTTCCTGTTGCTCAGGGTTTCCCAAACTGGGGCTTTTCCAATACTTTGAAAATAGTTAAAATACAAAGAAATGAAACAGGTTGAAAAATTGTAAACTATATATATAATACATATATTTTGAAGATAAACATGCAGATGTGTTCATAATAAATATTTTTTGATCCCAGGGGGTACTTCAAGTAAGGTATGTTAAGGTCAAAGGTTAAAATCCCCCGCTGTAGCTCTTTTGTTAGAACATTTAACTTTGTGTATTATCTTCACTTACCAGATGCAATAATAAACAACACTAACAGGACAACTCCTACAATCCTTGAACACAAATCCCCAGATGAAGACTTTTGCAGCCGACTCGAGTATTCCTGCTGTTTTCCCTAAAAGAAAATACACCGGTGATGTCACATGTTCTTGTGTAGCATTTCAGCAAAAATCTTAACAATTAACAGACTGTAGTGAGATTAACCAAAATAACATATTCAGTAAATCAAAAAACCTCTCAGCATGGATCTATTCTCTATAAAAATCTGTGGATTAATTGAGCTAAACATTTTGGATTGAAACAACCCAGTTCGAGAGGGGCCAGCTGAGGTGGCTCGGGCATCTTTTCCGGATGCCCCCTGGACGCCTTCCCGGGAAGGTGTTCCGGGCATGTCCCACCGGGAGGACACCCCGGGGAAGACCTAGGACACGCTGGAGGGACTATGTCTCCCGGCTGGCCTGGGAACGCCTCGGTGTCCCCCCGGAAGAGCTGGAGGAAGTGTCTAGGGAGAGGGAAGTCTGGGCATCCCTACTTAGACTGCTGCCCCCGCAAACCGGTCCAGGATAAGCAAAAGAAAACGGATGGATGGATGGACAACCCAGATAATTATGACCCAAAGATCAAGTTCATCCAGTTTTACAACAGAAACCAAGTTGTTTGTCACCTTGCATCACGTTGCATACAGTGGGGACAGGATTTCTGTTTATAATGGATTTTATTGTATTTTGTTGCTATCTCTCAACAGTTTTGTATTTATTTGTAATGTTAAAAAGTAACTTTAAAAAAAGTATTTATAAAAATATTGAATAAATAAAATATAAATAACCTCAATGAAGCCACCTCCTCAGCATGAGAGAGACTGTATGATGATGAGTGATCCGAGAGATTCACTGACCTGTAGGAGGAGGAGATTTTCTTCGGTGTTTGAGATCTTCTGCTGCTGATCAATGTTTCTCTTCTTCAGCTCAGTGATCTCCTGATCTCGAACTTTAATGACATTCTCTGCTGTGATCTGCTTCTGTTTCATCTTCTTCAGCTCAGCATCTGCATTCTTCATCTCAATATTTCTCTTTTTCAACTCAGTGATCTTTTGATCTTGACCTTTAATGACATTCTCTACTAGTCCATAGTTCTCTGTCAGCAGCTCAGCTTGTCTCATCCCCAGCAGAATGTTTATCTCCTTCATATCAGTGATCTGTTGATCTCGAACTTTAACTACATTCTCTGCTGTGATCTGCTTCTGTTTCACCATCTTCAGCTCAGTGTTTATCTTCTTCAGCTCATTGTCTCTCTTCTTAAGCTCATCTTCTCTCTTCTTCAGATCAGTGATCTCCTGATCTCGAACTTTAATGACATTCTCTGCTTTGATCTGCTTCTGGTTTACCATCTCCAGCTCATCGTCTCTCTTCTTCAGCTCATCGTCTCTCTTCTTCAGCTCATCGTCTCTCATCTTCAGCTCATCGTCTCTCTTCTTCAGCTCATCATCTCTCTTCTTCAGCTCATCATCTCTCTTCGTCACCTCATCGTCTCTCTTCTTCAGCTCATCGTCTCTCTTCTTCAGCTCAATTTCTCTCTCCTTAAGCTCATCTTCTCTCTTCTTCAGCTCAGTGATCTCCTGATCTTCAACTTTAATGACATTCTCTGCTTTGATCTGCTTCTGGTTTACCAGCTCATCGTCTCTCTTCTTCAGCTCATCATCTCTCTTCTTCACCTCATCGTCTCTCTTCTTCAGCTCATCTTCTCTCTTCTTCAGCTCAGTGATCTCCTGATTTTGAACTTTAATGACATTCTCTGCTATGATCTGCTTCTGGTTTACCATCTCCAGCTCATCGTCTCTCTTCTTCAGCTCATCATCTCTCTTCTTCACCTCATCGTCTCCCTTCTTCAGCTCATCGTCTCTCTTCTTCAGCTCAATTTCTCTCTCCTTAAGCTCATCTTCTCTCTTCTTCAGCTCAGTGATCTCCTGATCTTGAACTTTAATGACATTCTCTGCTTTGATCTGCTTCTGGTTTACCATCTCCAGCTCATCGTCTCTCTTCTTCAGCTCATCATCTCTCTTCTTCACCTCATCGTCTCCCTTCTTCAGCTCATCGTCTCTCTTCTTCAGCTCAATTTCTCTCTCCTTAAGCTCATCTTCTCTCTTCTTCAGCTCAGTGATCTCCTGATCTTGAACTTTAATGACATTCTCTGCTTTGATCTGCTTCTGGTTTACCATCTCCAGCTCATCGTCTCTCTTCTTCAGCTCATCATCTCTCTTCTTCACCTCATCGTCTCTCTTCTTCAGCTCATCGTCTCTCTTCTTCAGCTCATCTTCTCTCTTCTTCAGCTCAGTGATCTCCTGATCTCGAACTTTAATGACATTCTCTGCTGTGATCTGCTTCTGTTTCACCATCTTCAGCTCATTGGTTCTCCATTGTATCTCAGTGATTTCCTTTTTCAGATCTTTAATAAGACATTTATCTTGTGTCTCAGCTGCTCTCTGCTTCTCTGCTATCATCTGCAGCTTAATGTTCTTCTTCTTCATTTCACTGATCTCCTGCTCCAGATATTTAATGACATATTTATCATGTGTATCTGCTCCTGTCGGCCTCTCCTCCATCATCTCCTGTAGCTCAGACTGACAAAATTACAAATAAAATTACATAAAACATGATCTATTAGACATGCGGGAGTATTTTTCTGTCAGTAATCTTTAAAGAAGAAAATGATAAAAAAACATTTTAGCACTTCACGCTGTTGTGGTAAAGAGAAGATTGATCCTTCGAGGACAGACACATATTGTCTTAAAACTACAGTATACTCACCTCTCTTAAAGGAACAGTGTTGTGATTCTTGTGATCTCCTTCAGTGCCGGACAGACATACACATGTCTGATCATCTCTACAGAAGAGCTCCAGAGGTCTGTCATGTTTCTGATATATATAATCCTGCAGATTCTTCACAGGATCAATCAATTTGTGTTTCTGTAATCCTGACACTCTCAAATGAGACTCCAGGTGAGTTTCACAGTAAGAGCTCTGACACACCAGACACGACTTCACAGCCTTCAGCTTTCCTTCAGTACAGATGTCACACACAACTTCAGCTTCAGATTGTTCTTCATGAGTTTTCTTATGTTTATCCACAAGTTCTCTGAATGT
Source organism: Triplophysa dalaica (assembly GCF_015846415.1). NCBI lineage: Eukaryota > Metazoa > Chordata > Actinopteri > Cypriniformes > Nemacheilidae > Triplophysa > Triplophysa dalaica. Next base: position 14,604,143 of record NC_079566.1, on the reverse strand, counting down.
TGTATTAATCTTGAGATCAGGTCTCTGCTTGAATGTTACTTTACATAATGGACAGATGCAATTTTCACTTTTGTCCCAACACTCCTTCAGACACGTTTTGCAGAAGTTGTGTCCACATGGAGTGCTGACTGGATCACTGAACACTTCCAGACAGATTGAACACATTAGATCCCCAGAGGACATCATCCTGGAAAATTATGACAATTTTATCACCCGTACGACAGTCAAATGTTTGGACATATAATATATAATATTTATTTAACCGAGCACTAACATTATAAATCTGTTTAGGACAAACTGTGTTATATTTCTTTCACTTACCAGCTGTGTTCACTACACTTCTACAATGATTCAGGATCAGTAGTTTTTTTTTGTGAAATATGCATGTCTGCAGTTTTTAGTGGGCTGCAGGGGCGTGGCCGGCGGACGAGCCTTACGGGCACAGACACGCCCACTTCATGAATAGGCCCACCCAGTTATAACGAAAATATTTAATTTTTTTAATTATTGTTAAGTTTTTCTCTTTAACATAATTACAAACATGAAGGTTTCATCTTAATATAATAAAATGTTGTTTTAGATTCTTTAAGACATCTTTGTTAGCCAATAAGCGGTTACTTTACCGGAGTTATTTCGTACGTGCGAGCTTTCCAGCTGCATGCAGTTAACCAAACTATATATGATAGTTAGCACGATGTCGATACAAATATATATTAAAAACTTTATTTTTAAAACTCATATTGACGAGGGAGATAACTACTCCAGCGACCTGCACCAGGACAATAGATGATGATAATAACATATCAGCGGGAGCTTATTCAGAAGAGGCTGATGCAGGAACAACTACAACAGATCTTAAATTTCTTCTAGATTCTGAAACATTTATTAGTACAAAATCAATCTGTGTGTGAAATTGTGGGGGTGAAGTAGCACTTTGCTAAATTTATTTGTTGTTACATGTTCTATGTTCATGACCTTTCCTTTCTGTGATGACTTTGATATTTCATATGTTTGATTAAATCTGGAAAATCTACATAACAACGTTTATAAGGATATATTTTACAAACAAATTGTAGAACATAATTCTGCTGTTACATTTGATATAAAATAATGTCCTAAGTGACATTTTGTTAAAAGTTTTATTTTAGTGTTACTTATTATTTTAGTTGAGGATCATTAGATACATTTATTTTTAAAATGTGCTCTATTTTAGTGTTTCAGAAAGTAGGCTCCTAATTATTAAAACTTTATATAAAACAGCTATATGTGCGATTTAAATATTTTGGCAAACATTTTTTGTTGTTGATTATTTAATAAAAGTGCTTAATTGATTAAATAAGTGGTAATTTTAAATGAGGTGTTTTGGTAAGTCAATGAAAAGATTTTAGATCATTGCAATTAGTCTAATAATAATGCACTACTGGTTTAAAAAATGTGGTAGTTTGTTGTTGCTGTTGTGCCGCATTTTATTAAAAAAAGAAAAAATATAAAAAAATTAAGTTGCAAGCAGCATTTGTCGGTGTTCGAGCTCTTTAAGTCCTCTAATGAACCTTTGACATCGTCGAGAAGGCTCGCGACTCCCACCATAACGCATCCCCAGCGGATGACACTCTCCCGCATCAAGAAAAATGACAGTAACTGTTAATAAAGACTATGCATGCTTACACATACTCATAAACTGGAATAAACCGCTAAAACCTAAGGGACAGGTGAAAATAATCTATTCCCATGTCTCTAAGATGTTCTGTTGGAGAGATATAGATCTAGCTAAATGGTTGCTAGGCTAATCCGTTCGATTGCTACGGGCGTGGCATGGCACTTGTCAATCAATGACACACAACACCACAAGTGAAACGAAAGAACCCCAGTGTCTCTATGATGTTCCATTGCAGAGATATAGGTCTAGCTTAATGGTTGCTAAGCTAACTTGTTTGGTTGCTATGGGCGTGACATGGGACTTGCCAATCAACAACACACTACACCACAAGTGAAATGAAACAACCCAGTGTATTGAATAAATACAATCTAGGAGCATCTTAAATGGATACATTGATTCACATTCATGGTTGCTGGAAGAAGAATTCTCACACGACATTCAAAAGTATACAGTGCACCCACACTCTTATGATAAAGAGGGAAATAATATGGATAAAAACACACACACACCACGAAAAACAGGCAAACAACAAACACTCAGTGAATGCAAACAATTGCGGACAGAACACAAGCACACACACACACATGCATAAAACAAAGACAATTTATATCCAGATCTTCAACATATTCGCAAATATAATGACGCAATAATTATGTCGTGACGTGTAGAGTAGAGTATTAAGAGATGGTATACATTCCTTATTTGTAACAAGTGTTTATTTGAGTTCATTTGTGTCATCTCAAATCAAACTCCCCATTCTCCTCTGACCTCTAACATCAACAAAACATTCTCCTGCATAGAACTGCTGCTCGCTGAATCAAATTTTTGGACCTCTTACAACCAGCCACCCTCATGTAGGATTAATAGATGTGTAAATATGGAGCATATATACATATAATAATGTTTACCACACACAAATGCATAAAACACAACCCCCCCTAGATATTTAAACTTCCACACAAATACTTCAGGCACCAAAACAGGATGATCATTGTAACGTTTTTACCATACATATACGATAGACGTGTATTAAAAAAGCCATTTAAGGCAAAAGGCCAGGACCATCTTAAATAGTTACATTGATTCACGATCATAATATTCTAGGAGGCTGTGCCATTTAAATGATGCTTATATAACATAATATGGTATATTCCATTATGATGTTCTGTTTGAACTTCAGGAACCCATGTTTACCATATCTAAATGCCTAAATGCATCGAGTCACTGCAATGTGACTGGCTGAGTAGCAATTTGGGTTTACATGCAATTAAACTGGTGTACCTAACAAAGGTGTGTTATATTTATATATATATCAACACAGCATCTTACAACCAGCCAGACATTTGCTATATTTATAGATGTGATAATATGGAGCAATGTTCAATGTGGAATACATTCTATTTCTAACACTGTCGTCCGTTTCATTCCACACACATGCACAGTCTCAATCACACATGACACACAAAACTATACAGTACACACGCACACACAATATGTAATACAGACAAATGTTCACTACACATGTTTCAAGCCCCATGAAAATATCTCAAACGGTTCACAAGTTATGGTCATTATTTAGTTAAATATGCTACTTCCGGTTCGGACATATTGGCGCCACCTAGCGACAGCGGATCTAAATTTCTACTTTTTATCGATAATTATTTATATTCACACTCCAAAGAATTCATTAGTGTTGGTTTAGTTCTGATCGGGCAAAGATCCCGGGACTAGTTCATTTTTTTGCATAAAATGCAAATTAGCAGAACAATTTGCATACCGGAAATGAAATTGGAGAAAAACAGGAGTGATGATCAACGGCTTCGAGTTTTTCCCTTTATTGTTAGGTTCTGGGCTAAAAATGGATAGAGTTTCTCAGTGAAATATTGTCAACTGAAAGAGAATATGTGAGATCTGTTCTCCACATCATAAAAGAAGACCAAACCCTCCTCATAATCCACAAACACACCCACCTTCTGTGGCTTTACACTCAGAGACAGAGACACAGAGGGATCAGAACCAGATATATATTCATTCTTATTCTTCAGAGCAACAGTCCAGAATCCATCCACTGGTTTCCTTGTGGTGAATCCCTTCCTGTTCACAGATTCTCTGACCACTCCTAAAGTCCAGTCAGTCTTTCCCTTCACCTGAACCTCATAATATGATCTCCCTGATGAGAATCCCTCCTTTCCCAGAACATTCACACATCTGTCTGATAGTTTATGATAAATGTCTCCATATCTCACTTGTTTCTCATCATCAGAAAATATGCTGCATCCACTTCAAGACTGTACAGACAGTGAAGAAGTGTGAGTATTTATCTTGCTTAAGCCTGCTTTTGTCTGTATTTAACTAACTCCAGTGTGAATACAATAAGCTATTTAACAAGAGCACTAACATTATAAATCTGTTGAGGACAATCACATTTCTGTCACTTACCTGTGAGAGAAGATCAGTTGTAACTTGACTGAAGAAATATACTGTTGTTAGGTTAAAGAGGGACAGGTTATAGAGATAAATCCTTTATATTATTGTTCAGTTACTCAGTGTCTCCAACAATGTTCAATGGAAAGTCACTAAATGTCACTGGATAAGAAAACGCACAATAAGAACATCAGTGATGTCTTTACATCTATTTGCATCAAAGTCCATTTAAGGAAAGTCACGTGTTCTGCTGGTGCACAGCTCATGTGTGTCAGGTGTCTTATGTTCAACAGAAAGCGCTGCTTCTCATCTTTCCTGCTTAGTGTTAAAAGAGTTTTATACTGGCCAACACAACTTCCCATGACAAAAAAATACTTACTGTGTAATCCTAACATGACTTTGAAGGAGAATAAATAAACCTAAATCTAAAGTAGTAGAGATCATTTACTGAACCATGAGTTATCCATTCTGATTGGTCCAAAAGAGTTACGAGAGAGCTCTTTAACATACAACCCAAAACAAGAAAAGTTGTGACATGTTACATGTAAATATAAACAGAATGTAATGATTTGCAATTTCATAAACCCATATACTACAGTATTTAAAATAGAACATATGGATCATCCATCCATCCATCCATTTTCTACCGCTTATCCGAACTAGCTCGGGTCACGGGGAGCCTGCGCCTATCTCAGGAGTCATCGGGCACCAAGGCAGGATACACCCTGGATGGAGTGCCAACCCATCGCAGGGCACACACACACACTCACTCATTCACTCACGCACTCACACCCTACGGACAATTATTCCAGAGATGCCAATCAACCTACCATGCATGTCTTTGGACCAGGGGAGGAAACCAGAGTACCCGGAGGAAACCCCCGATGCTTGGGTAGAACATGCAAACTCCACACACACAAGTCGGAAGCGGGAATCGAACCCCCAAACTTGGAGGTGTGAGGCGAACGTGCTAACCACTAAGCCACCGTGCCCCCATATGGATCATATCAAAATAAAATCATTTCAAGAAGATATGAGAAAATTTTGAAATGCAATGAATCGGGGCTGTAATTGAGAGGCGATGCAACTTGAACTGGAATTATAACGCCAAAGTCATAATAATTCACATATAGAGACAAACTGCTTTGTATGTCAGATGCACGAGGAGTTTTTGTTACACCCTGTAACACCGCACGCGATTAGTGCTACAAATGACCATAGAAAGCATTAATAACAAGGCGTTTGTTCCATCGCATCAAAGTCTTTTGCCGCGCTGCTCGCGTGTGGTGTAATGTTAACCATGGTGTTAATGAAAATGGATTGTAGGGAGCTTTCCTGGCAGCATTTCAATTCCAACCTGTACAATTCTGTAGGCCTACTACATCCCTGGTTTACGGCCACGCGTTTTCGTTTTGCCGTCCACAACAACATATTACAACATCCTGGACTCTGAATGAATAGGTTCAGTGTCGAGGCCACTGTGGGTACAGCACACGCCGAACTCAGTTTATAACTATGGTTCTGTGCGGATCTCCAGCTTTGTCTCTCGGTATTGAAAAGGAACTACGTGACCATGCCTCTCACGTGCTGAACCTCGATCATTCTCTGCTGGAGTTTGTGTCTAGATAGATGAAGAGTCGTTTGAGTTTTTGTCTGTATGCTTGTTCACTTATAAGCAGTGTCTGAATTTACTTCTCCCATGTCATTTGGTTATGGCGCGCGGCACAATAATGTTTCTGTTTTAATGGCGGCAGGTCTTTCTTGCCGTCCAATGAAATTCCGCCTTACATCTACTTCGTATGGCATGTGGGAGAAGGGGTGTATCCTAAAACAGAGCCGGAAGTTGATTGGTTTACCCCACGTGTACTTCCCAACGGCATTTTTGGACTCAATTGACAAATGGATAAAGAAAAGCATGTGGCAAAACGACAAAGAAAGCAATTGGCAAATAGAGCGAGAAAAGCATTTGGAAAAGGCTTTTTTTAAAAGCGATTTAAAATGTAAATTTAAAATGTACATAATCATATTTTTTTTTTTACATTTTAAAGCATGAATTAAACAAACAGTTTTAAATGTATAATGTTTAATAATGTTTTTGTTATTTAATGTTTTATTGTTCAATTAAACTACATTTTAAAACACAAATTAAATAAGCAATTTTAAATAAGTCTATTAATTTCTCAATTTAAAATTAATTTATTTGTTTACATTTTTATGTTTTAATTATTAAATGGATCAAATGATTCTTCATTTTATTTGTAATAGGCATTGCCGGTCCTCCATACTTAGGAAAGCTAAACAACAATTTCTTTCCATCACAGTCAAAAACACACATCCTTAGTGCCATTGCAGATTTTGGTTTAATACAAACTGAAAAATCCTTCATAACAGCACTAGAAACAACTGCTACACGAGTGAAACACGGTTATGGTTCCTGGATGGGCGTTCTCTTTGCTGTCGCTGGGTGATGATGTATGGGCGGGCTATTTCTCTTGCTAGGTTACGGGACTAATAAAAGTTGTTACGCAACAATTTTTCTTGTTCGAAAATAACTTTCTGTAACTTGTACGAACACTGGGGGAGTGTATCGAGCGCAGAAATACTACAAATTATGCCCAAATCGTTTTTTGACAAGTTGACCATCTTAAGCATGAGAAGACAGCACGTTTAACATTGTAAATAAGTCAGAATGCATGACACATCGTTGCAGGGCCGCTTTAAAATATCTTGTGCAAAAATTTTAAACATACATTACTTGTTTCTATTTTTTATTAAAATGAATACCAATACAGTGGAGTGTAAATGTCTTATAGGTTACCATAAGATTTCAGCAATGCTATAATCTGCATATAAATCAATATATTAGCCTAAAAAAATAAAACTCTGGGAGTAAGAACCACTGATTTATTGTCAATCAACAGAGTTTGAATTTTGGTTTTAGATAACCAATCTACTGTTTCTATGTCTGTATGTATGTTCACAGTGTTCAAAGATACAGTTATCACTATTTGTATATTAGATTGAAGGCCCACTTGTGTGGTGAGGTGCTCACATCGTGTATTTTCCAAATATTATTGTCTGCAGGACACTGATTTGCCCATCTTAGACTGGGACCACATGTGACAAAGGGAAAATTAACTCATTAAATAAAAGTTCCAAGAACATCCCATCAAATAATTATTTGTGTTCCCAACAGAACATTGCAAAAAGGAAGACAAAGACAAAGACCTCACCAAAAGGGATGCTCTGTATATAGACATGCAGAATAAAAAATGAAGAAAAAATGTAAACGTTCAAACTGAAATTCCAACAACTTGAAAAGATGCAAGAAAGAACGCCATAAAACAGTGACACAGGACCTGTTGTTTCAACACTATTTAATAGTATGCTTTCTCTCCCTGCAAGCAGCTTCAACCTACAATAAAATAATTCTGTAAACTGAAGGAAAAGTGACAAATTAAAGCTACAAAAAATTCCAACCATGCCTGTTTATTTTCATTAAAAATCAGCTTACTGCACCATTAGTCATATACATCGCATATATTATTTGGGTTTAGATACTACATATTTTGGGCCAGTATAATTGTTTGACATTTCTGTTTCTAGATATTATCAATTTATTAGGGAATGTTTAAATTCAAACTTGATTGACATTAGTTAAAATATTCGATATCAAATCATTATAATCCAACACAGATGTATGAAAACAGACAGTATATTCATTTATTATTGTGGGCTATAATTAATTTAATTGAATAAATATTGATTTATTATGTTCAACAAAGTTACATGAGAATTATTGGTAATATCATCACAATACCGGCGGGTCAATGTTAATTGACCTCTAGTTAAACAACAACTAAGGTTTAACCTCACACGGACCTTGTTTCCCAGCATAGGTTGCCATAGTAATGGAGTTCGAACTATTTTAAGTTAGTTATGAAGCCGAATCGCCTGACAATGAATCTGATTTACCTAAATAAGCCTGGCATGTTTTGTAATCTTGTTTTATGGTGGAACTGCCTTGAGATGTCAATTACATAAAAGAAAAAATCAAAACACACCAACATTCTTTTCTGCAGAAATGTGATATATGTGTATTTATTATCAGAAGGAAGTACAACACTACCTTTTAAGGTTCAATAGCTCTCATTTGGGTGATTTGGGAAACAAAGCATTTAACAGTACACTTTCACATGTACTGCTGTGTACACAATGGGCACAACAAAGGTAATCCACAAGAAGTGTACATTAAAGAACTCAGAGACAAAGGAGCATCCACATACAGAGGTAACAAAAAATAATCTGAAGAAAAAGATGGACCTTAAATAATGAAGGGCAACAGGTGAAAACAATATGTGACTATGGCAACAAATAAAACAATTACAAGACAGGCAGGAGAGCAAACTGAGTGAACAGGTTGATAACTGTGACATACAAGGTCCTTATAATAATTAATTAAAACAAAAAAAATGTATCTTACACATCACAACATAACAAGTGTTGAAAAAATAAATGTTCCAATAACCTACAAGAAAGTTAATAAATATCAAAAGCTGAAAAACAGGTGAAATAAAATGACTAAAATACATTTTTTTTTAACATTTCAAAATGTTAAAAGCATTGTGTTAATATATATATCATCTTAAATTTTGTTTACATTAGTTCAGGTATATGGCATAATGTTTCTTAGTGAGTAAATCACACAATTTCTCTATTGTTTCTTTTACATACAGTATAGGTGTTATATAGCGTTTCATAAAAGACATTTCCATATCCTTTGGAAAGAAGGGTCTGCCAGATGCATTAATGTTATTTCAAATGAAATTTCTATTATAATGATTGGCAAATTTATTTACTGACAGGTGTGATGATCCAAGTTCTGAGTTTTTCCCCCTATTTTTTTAGGTTCTGGGAAAGGAGGGATTCTCATCAGGGAGATTTTATTATGAGGTTCAGGTGAAGACTAAATTGATTTAAAAGTAGTCAGAGAATCTGTTAACAGGAAGGGAGAGATCACACTGACACCAGTGAATGATTCTGGACTGTTGTCCTGAGGACTGATTGTGACTATAGAGGTGCTGCAGGTCCCTCTGTGTCTCTGTCTCTGAGTGTAAAGCCACAGAAGGTGGGTGTGTTTGTGGATTTTGAGGAGGGTTTGGTCTCCTTTTATGATGTAAAGTCCAGATCTCACATCTTCTCTTTCAGTTGACAATATTAGTTGAAACTCTATCCATTTTGTAGCTCAGAAAATTATACATGTATCAAATCTCTTTGAGTTGTCTGGGAGTTCATGATAAATGTCTCAAGTTCTCACTTGTTTCTTATCATCAGACAGAATGAGATATGGATTTGCTGTATCAGGATCCAGAGTCACATCCACTGAGAGAGATCAGAGAATATCAATCACAACTGATGATGATGATGTTTGTGATATTTAATAAATAATGTGTCAGTATATAAATGTAAAGTATTGTAGTATATGAGTGAAGAGAGCAGATAACACACTGTACCTGCATACTGCTGCATCCACTTCAACTCTGTATAGACACATGACAAGAAAACATCATCAGCATCTTTCAATCATGAACAATCTGTAAGCTTAAATAAAAATGAGTCTGTGTGTGTGCTGATTATCATCACTGGATGGGGACCCAATGTCCCCTTAAAGATAGTTACACCAGTAGATTTTGACCTTGTGTGGACAATTTGAGGGAAAACCCTACAGTGGCCGTGATGAGATCAGTCACATTGCCCTCAATGTTAATTAAAAAGGCTGCACTGCTCTTAAACGGACTACACATTGAAATTGAACAATGAGTGCAGTATATTTCAAGACATTGGTTCTCCTATACCACAGCATATTCGTTATAAAATGACAAAAATGTCCTCAAATGTTTGAAATGTTAATTCATTTATTGAAGAACACAGTTATACATTCATATACACTTTATTGTAAAATCTTGACGATTGAAACTGATCAAATATATCAACTACCCACTGCATTTAAAAAAACTGAATAACAGTTTAAAGTAAAAGACATTTTACTCTCATCCAAAAAAGTCAGGTTCAATTTTTATTTTAAATTATTAAAAGCAATTGTTTATTTCATGACAGGTGTGATGATCAATGTGTTTTTTCTTTTACCATCATATGAACCGAAAAATGGATAGAGTTTCTCATTGAATGACTGGCCAGTAAAAGAGTAGATATGAGATCTGTTGTCCACATCATAAAAGGAGACCAAACCCTCCTCATAATCCACGAACACACCCACCGTCTGTGTCTTTCCACTTAGACACAGAGAGACAGGATCAGCACAAACTAAATATTCATTCTCATTGCTCAGAGCCAAAATCCAGAATCTATTCACTGGGTTACTCCCTTTCCTGTTAACAGATTCTCTGACCACTCCTAAAGTCGAGACACTATTTCCCTTCATCTGAACCTCATAATAAAATCTCCCTGATGAGAATCCCTCCTTTCCCAGGACAAATGGATATGTATCAAATCTCTTTGGGTTGTCTGGGAGTTTGTGCTCAATGCCTCCATATCTCACTTGTTTCTCATCATCAGACAGATTGAGTTTAGGATGAGCTGTATCAGGATCCAGAGTCACATCCACTGAGAGAGATCAGAGAATATCAATCACAACTGATGATGATGATGTTTGTGATATTTAATGAATAATGTGTCAGTATATAAATGTAAAGTATTGTAGTATATGAGTGAAGAGAGCAGATGACACACTGTACCTGCATACTGCTGCATCCACTTCAACCTCGACTCTGTACAGACACATGACAGTAAAATATCAGTAAATCTTGTGATTTGTGTGTGTCTGTGCGCTCGTTTTTAATAATCAATGTTAAACAAACTTAGCTTGCTTAGAAACTCAACCCCCTACAACAGAACTACATAGGTTGTGTGTTCAGGTTTATCTCTATTTGTGAGGGGCCAAATATTCTCCATACAGGGAATTAAAATACACTGTTGAGGACATTTTTAGGTCCCCACTAAATAAAAAGGCTCATAATTCGGAAATATAGTGTTTTCTTTCAATCTAATGTCTAGCACATGTTTGTGATTATCAGGTTTAGGTGTTGTGGAAGGATTAGGGGATAGAATGTCATAAGACTGATATAAAATCAATGGAAGTCTATATGGTCCACACTATTGTGTGTTTGTGTGTTTGAATCAAAAGTCCTTCTTTATTTATTTGCTCATTTGATTTATTTCTTTGTTTTTAAAATTTTGTACTTTGTACTTGATGTGTCTGATATCTTGAATCATCTCTGGAAAGTGTCATATTTTACTACTGGAATAACTTTACTACTGGAAGACTATTAGAGCAAAAAGAAACATACAACATGAAGATCTGTCATCATAAAAAATCTTTAAGAACATTTATCGTTAAGTGGTCTTTCCATAAAAACTATTGGAAATGTATCATATGTTTTAAAAAGGTTTTCATTGCATTCAAATTAAAATCTTTACAGAGGATTTGATCTTAACTAACCTATGCAGCGAAGCATCTCTGTCTGCAGGTCATTGTTTTTCATCTGCAGCCCAGTGAATTCTTTTTGCACCGTTTCAAGTCTTACTAATGTTTCCAAGAAAAAGACAGAAGTGATCTCATATCGATCTTGTGCATTTCAGCAAAAATCTTAACAATTAACAGACTGTCCTGAAGTGAAGTAAAAGCCTGATCTCTCAACACTAGAAAATGTACAATATATCTTTATGGAACATGATGTTTACATAATATCCTAATGATTTTTGGCATAAAAGATAAGTAGATAAATTTGACCCATGCAATGTATTGATGGCAATTACTACAAATACTTCACAGTCTGTTATTGCTACTTAAAGGCTGGATCACACTGCAAGGCTTTTAAAATTACATTTTCTGAGCTTCACGTAGTAAAATCTGCAGACTGCCGCAGACCTTCTGCAACTACAGACTGAACATTTGAGCAAAAATCTTGTAGTGTGATCCAGCCTTAAGACTGGTTTTGTGGTCCAGGGGCACATGACATGTAAAATATTTTTGCAGAATTTAAATGAATGAAGAGTTTGGTTCCAAAAAGAGAACTCAGTTTTGACATTTTTTCTAAAATCATATATATTTATGTATATATACACATATATATATATATATATGCATTATGTTTTCATGCTTTTTAGAATGTGTTCTATTGCGTTTCAATTTCTTTTGTCATGTCACGTTGCGCAGGTCGTGTCGGTGAAGACACAGTGTTGGTAAGCTGGATTTTTTCTTTTGTTATTATGGCTTAAATCAAAACAAACCAACTGAAGTTTGATTATTATTAATTGGAATGCACAAAAAACCCTGATTTAAAAAAAATGAGTTATCTCATTTTGAAACCAAACAGTACACTGTGACATTATCAGTGTAGTTTCCATTACTTTGAAATAAGTTAAATAGCAGAGAAATGTTACAGCTTAAAAAATGGTTAAATATTAAATGTTTTCTTGATGATAAACATGGAAATGTGTCAAATGAGTTAAGATGACTGTAGCTGTAGCTCATTTGGTAACCTTTGTGTATTATCTTCACCTACCAGATGCAATAAAAATCAACACTAAGAAGACAACTCCTACGATCATTGAATACTTTAGTTGACGACTCAAGTATTCCTGATGTTGGCCCTAAAAGAAAATACACAGATGATGTCACGTATTTTTTGTGTTACATTTCAGCAAAAATCTTAACAATTAAAGATTAACCTGAAATTACAAAAATAACATCTAGTCAAATACCAGACCTCTCAGGTGGATCTCCCCACTATAAAAATTTTGCTGGGTTATTTAAAAGTGGTTGAGTTGGGTTACAATAACCGTGCAAATGTTCTTTATCAAACAGTGGGTTAAAATAACTCACAATTTTTTTCTTTTTTCACTATTGTGTTACTATATGTCAACATTTTTGCTAGTATATGTACTGTTAAAAAGTCACTTGGAAAATAGTATCTACCAAAAATTTCAAATGCATATAATATAAATATCCTTTGTTTAAATATAAATGTCACTGTACATAATAACGTAACTCCATGATGTCTGCTCAGATCTGAAAGTGGCTGTGTGATGAGAGAGATTCACAGACCTGTAGGACGCAGATATTCATTTCAGTGTTTGAGATCTGATGCTGATGCTCAATATTTCTCTGCTTCAGCTCTGTGATCTCATGTTCTTGAACTTTAATGACGTTCTCTGCTGTTATTTTCTTCTGTTTCACCATCATAGCGTCTCTCTTCTTCAGCTCAATGTTTCTCTTCTTTAGCTCTGTGATCTCCTGATCTCGATCCCTGATGGTATTTTCACACTGTCTGTTTACTGTCATCTGCTTCTGTTTTTCCCTCACCAGCTCATCGTCTCTCAGCTTCAGCTCGATGTTTCTCTTCTTCAGCTCAGTGATCTCCTGATCTTGATCTTTAATGACCTTCTCTTGAGTGATCTGCTTCTGTCTCACCTTCTCCAACTCTTTGTTTCTCAATTGTATCTCAGTGATTTCCTTTTTCAGATCTTTAATAAGACATTTATCTTGTGTCTCAGCTGCTCTCTGCTTCTCTGCTATCATCTGCAACTCAATGTTTCTCTTCTTCATTTCACTGATCTCCTTCTCCAGATATTTAATGACAGAATTATTGTATGTCTTTGATCCAGTTTGCCTCTCCTTCATCATCGCCTGCAGCTCAGACTGACAAAATTGCAAAGAAATTAAATAATAAAAAAGTAAAACATGATCTATTAGACATGAGGGAGAATTTTTCAGTCATTAATCTTTAAAGAAGACAAATATAAAAAAACGCATTTTAGCATTTTGCACTGTTGTGATAAAGAGAAGATTAACAGAGATTTCTGGATGAACAACACATATTTCTGACAATAACACATTTTTTTACTTTACTAAAGTATACTCACCTCTCTTATAGGAACAGTGTTGTGATTCTTGTGATCTCCTTCAGTGCAGAACAGACACACACATGTGTGATCATCTCTACAGAAGAGCTCCAGAGGTCTGTCATGTTTCTGACATATATAATCCTGCAGATTCTTAACAGGATCAATCAGTTTGTGTTTCTGTAATCCTGACACTCTCAAATGAGACTCCAGGTGAGTTTCACAGTAAGAGATCTGACACACCAGACACGACTTCACAGCCTTCAGCTTTCGTTCAGTACAGATGTGACACACAACGTCAGCTTCAGGTTGTGTCTCATGAGATTTCTTCTTATGTTCATCCACAAAGTCTCTGAATGTTGTATTAATCTTGAGATCAGGTCTCTGCTTGAATGTTTCATTACAGTTTGGACATCTGCAGTCTTGAGTGTCACTCCAGTATGTACTGAGACAGATCTTACAGAAGTTGTGTCCACATGGAGTGCTGACTGGATCACTGAACACTTCCAGGCAGATTGAACACTTTAGATCCCTAGAGGACGTCATCCCTGGAAAATGATGACAATATTATCACCCGTACTACATGGGAGTCAAATATTTGGATACATAATATTTAATATTTTTTATCCCGAGCACTAACATTGTAAATCTGTTGATGACAATCTGTGTTATATTTCTTTCACTTAACATCAAAGTTCACTACACTTTTGCAATGATTGAGGATCACTAGTTTTTATGTACAGTCAGTGGCGGCTCCAGACAATTTTGAGTGGGGGGGCAATGGGGGGTCCTGGTCATTTCAAGGGGGTCTCATGAAAACCAAAAAAAAAAAACAGTGGACACGGCTAATAATTGCATATAACTGCTACTAATCAAATAAAACCAGATCGATGCACACTGTGAAAAAAATTACGACAGGCAAAACAAAAAGCCGCTTCTTTTGACAGAATATTCAAGCCACTGGTACTGTTTGAACCACGAGTAACTAAAACCCCTGGATGCCAGCTGCCCCTGCGATCCAAAAGAACGACACGGTTATGATTTTAATTTAGGCTGTCTTGGTTTCTCGGCTGGGCCATGGCTTAAAAAAAAAGTGTGTGCAACATTAAGTGCATAATGAAAATAAAAATTCAATTATATCAATTACATTTGTATTCATAAAACCCGTGTAGGAACTCCCAAATGTAATAGATATTATTTAATTTTTATTTTCATTTTGCACTTAATGTTGCACATATTTATTTGAAATGTATATTTAGATACACAATAGCATTGTCAATTTACATACTGCATTGCCATTTTGCATATTACATTGCAAATTGAATTTTGCAACACATGTGCTTCCATATGCGAGTTGCTCCGGTCCCACCTCCTCATCCTCCAATTCCCCGTGTCCTCTATTTCTAATTCTAGGATCAAGCAGGGCTCGCCCTCCACTGCAACGGGTATATTTTCAGTCCTATTTCCGTCGGCTGTCATTTTGTTTTTAGGTTTGACGAAGCGATCCATTTTTAGCTTCAAGATATAAAGTGCGTTGCAGCACTTGCGGGCTCGCGGCAGCGTCTTGAACGCAATGACGCAAGGCGCAGCGGCACCAACGTTCATGGGGCATCGCAGTGATTCTTATGTTTATATTTTTTTATATGTCGAATAAATTATGAATTATTATTTTTCTGCATAGTTTGAAGAGGACCATGGTTAAATCTTTATCCCGGATATATATATTTTAATATATATTAAATATTTTTTAATCAGGGAGGGGGTGGGGGGTCAAATGGGGGGTCAAGGCGTTTTTGGGCGGGTCTTGAGACCCCCCAAGACCCCCCTGGCTCCGCCGGTGTGTACAGTATGTTGTTTTCAGTGGGCTGTCATGCTATTTATTTTTGAGAGGATGGTTTAGATTTTTGACAGAATGAACTGGGTAAAAGAGGGGATCAGGACCGGCACAAGACCTTGAGCTAGTCAAACCCATGTCACCTGAAGCGAAGGTGTAACAAATGATTGATTACAGTCCATCCCCTCCTATTGAAGTTTAATACTTTAAACAGGTAATTATTAATGTCCATCAAGTCTCATTTCGACACTAATGTTACAGGTTTAGGCACATACCAGAACTTTTAGTCTTTACAACCTTAACTACAAGACCAAAGGAAAATAATAGATTGTTAAGAATTGTACACAAGCTGCTCCTGACCCAGTACTAACATTGACCCCTAACTTAACTTATTATCAATTAATATTGTCATATACAATTTTAATATAAAAGTTTTTCAGAAACTGTGTCATTAAATGAAATATAAAGAAACGTATATATTTCGTTTTTAATATATTTATATGTATATACAAAAACGTCCCCCACTGATAACCCAGAATTGTGAAAGTTCATATTTAACATGTTATTTAAAAATTATATTTGCTAAGACCATCGTGCAAATGCTCTGCCATCTTTAAACTGATCATTTAGATGTTTATTTTGTGACGTACAAGTGGCACGTTTAGAATTACTTCTGCTACTGTAAACATACAGTATTGTACCATCATGTACATCTGAGTTATTGCAGTTTCACCTGTTGTTATACCTGCAGTCATGGTGGAGACTAACGTTGTGTTTTCTGGATCTTCACAGTAAAATCACCAGTGTTCAAAAATGTCGAATTAGAAATCACTGTGAAAACTCACATTCTCAAAGTGTGGATTATACTGTATATACACTGTGAGTGTTAATTTGACTCTTTTTAACACTGCCGATTTTGATGTGAAAAATCTTTGTTTCTTAAACACAGGACAAACGGTTATTGTTATTCACAATTTTAGTTCAGTCCACATAAAATATAATTTTGTCTGTGATTATTAACACATTTAGGCCATCCATTTAGCAAACATCCGAATTGTAATACAATTTCAAGTGTAAAAAGCAAACGATACGTTGAAAATTTGACATCCTTTAACCTGCTTCTGTTCCTATAGTTTACTGAACCAAGCAATTATTAATCTGTTGAGGAGAATCTGTGTTATATTTCTGTCTCTTACCTGTGAGTGAAGATCAGATGTGTTCACTGTTACAATGACTGAAGAAATATTCTGTTGTTTTAAGAGTTTCAGCTCTCATTGCAAAAGTGATGTAACAGGTATTTCCACATATTTGCTAAATACTGTAGATGTTTTAGTCATTTCCCGGAAGTGACCGTGTACATTTTTTGGATTTTGTAGTGCAAACCAACCAGAACTTGAAAAAGCATAATTACATGAACTAAATAAAACCCTTTAGTTGTTTCAGTGAAATTAATACATGACAAATAATGCAGACCTGTGGTGATGCAGCTACAGACATTCATTATGTATTAACTGTTCAGAGTAAATAATAAATCACAGTTATCACACAACAAGACCTGTTGCTCATTTCAAGGCCTCAGGCATATCAATTGTTTTATTAATTATATTTTTTATATGATCAGCATGAAGCAGAAAATTAATATCATGTAATTTCATTTAACTTGTAAATGTGACACAGTGGACAGAAATTCATAAACAAGTTCAAATTGTATTGTTTATACTGATCTCATTTCAAAAACCGTTTACTTTGACGGTAGTCTTGAAATTACATTCTTGCTCGCTTATCAGTAACAACAACACAAGAAAGATCAGCAGCTTAAAAGTGTTCAACAAATATAATTTATTTTTGGAGACATGACTCAAGTTTCTTAGGTATGCAAGGGTGTGTGTTCGTGGGTGTTTGTACTTGCGTGTGTATTCTAGGGACTCGGGCTTTTCATGGCACAATACCTGAAGGACTGCTTCTAGTCTTCTAAAAACACACCCCACAACACAACACCCCTCCACCTTTAAAAATAAATAAAAATTTATTTAGACACATATTATTCCTCATTACAATATTTTATGGCAACATTAATGATTACCTCAAAGTTATTTAGAAGAAAAATTTCATTCTTTACCGCACTCCATCTCTTTCACTTATAAATGCTAATATTAAATGATTTCACTACAGGTAAGTTACAATCAAGAATAGTCAATCGATAAAGAGCCTATAGTGTACACTCTACAATCTAATTGTTGTCCTTACATACTAATTATTTGTTAACTTTACTCAGTTGTCAAAATGTATACATTTTACTAGTTTTTATTAAGTTACGATTACTTGCAGGGTAAATAAAAGAACTTACTTTACTTACAGTATATTTTACTTAAATAAAGCAAGTAGCAGCAAGTGAAGCAATTACTTCACTACACCAGCGAGTGGCAGTGGATTGCAGATCCTGCTTGTACGCAGAATAGATTCCCAGCATGCTTTGCGTCAGACTGCATTAGGAGAGTACATTTTTATATGCTTTTAGTAAAGTTAAAAACTTGATAGAGTTTAATGTTCACTTCTCTTAGATATTTAGAAGGGTTTGAAATATTTTTCAGTTTTGTGGTTACCACTGTTTAGAAGATAGGTGCATGTGATTAGGGTCTGCATAGCTTGTGTGTTTATTACCAATGAGCATAGTCAGTGCATACAGTTCTGAGATCAGTCTCTTCTTGCTCATATTTTGTTGCTCAAGTCAAGGTGTTTGATTTATGCATTTTTAGAATAATATATATGTTGAATAAAGAATTTAATTTAGTGAACTTAAAACTCCAATGATAAATATTTAAACTGTAGTAAACTTTAATTTAGCTATGCAGTAATCAAAATTTAGTATTGTAAACTTGTCCGGGTTTACAGTGCAATAATTCCAATGGAAATTCTTAGGTTGGTAATAATAGTTAATTCTGAGTACTCCACTAAGTACATCTGAACCCCTTTTTTTAGATACTTGAACTCAACAATACCATTTCACTTTAATTAGTTTTTTTAAGGCAATCGTTTTAAATGCTATTTTAAGTAAGATCAACTAATTAGATTTTACATTGTATTCTTCATGTCTTAAATGTTGGACTGGCGTAAAGGGTCTACACTGAGAACGAGAGGTGCAACGCCACTAAAGCCAACAGAACCCATTACTACAGTGTAGACATGGTCTTACGCCCCCAATAAAACTGGTGAACCACTGAGACCCATCTCAAAATCTGTATCAGTGTGTAGTGTTTTAAACAGTGTATTCTATTATTTGTGCTTGGAAAAATGAAATGTTCTTATCAAATTCTGAAATTATAATGTAAATCGTGTTACAGAAGGCAATTTTCTCAAACTTTCACCCACTGCAGCCTTTTGTCATCCATGGCTCATCTGGCAATTAGTAGCTACTCATTTAATCTGTTTATAGTGGTATGATATGTATGGGCCGAAATTTAAACACAAATCATTTCATAACACAACATTTTCATAAATGTCATAAAAAAAGTGAGTAAAAACGTACTTGTATAAATGTATTAAAATTGTGATGTCCAGGAGAGGTGAATTTAGATCAAACAGCCGATCAATGTCCTTATAATGCCATGATTCACTTTCGCACAAATATCACCAAATATGTATTTTATTAACCTATGTAACACTTCCCCATATCATCACAGCAATAAAAGTTAAATTTTGAATTACATCAATAACACATAATTTTTTTTAAATCTCTTTATTTTAATGTTTTCTATTGTTAAAAACAGAAATTGGTATATTCCCACTAATGTCTTTTGTTTGTTTGATAAATTCATTGTTTATAACTGGCTGACAGGTGTGATGATCACTGGCTCTGAGTTTTTACCTCTTATAATGGAAGGTGGGTTAAAAAATGGATAGAGTTTCTCAGTGAAAGATTGATGAGTGAAAGTAGATATGAGATCTGTTCTTCAAATCATAAAAGGAGACCAAACCCTTAGTTCAGTGATCTCCTGCTCCAGATCTTTAATGAGATATTCATCATGTTTCTCTGCTGCTTTCTGCTTCTCCTCCATCATCTCCAGCAGTTCAGACTGACATCTCTCAATGGAGCGCATGAGATCACTAAAGACCGCCACACTGGCTGCTTTCTCCTTCTCTGTGTTTCTCTGATGAAAAAATAATTGATGTTAAATTAGGCAACCTTATTTACAAAGCAAATAAAAACGTGACATAATAATCATTGAACATCTTCGATAGTTTATTGAACTCACTCTTCTGAGTTCTGCTGAATGTTTGATATCCTGAATCTTCTTTGTTCTGTTTTTGATCCTTTGCTGCATGTCTGTCTGTGTCTTCAAGAGATCAAGCTACAGAAAGAGCATTACAGACACATTTGATCACGGCGTGGATTTCTAAGCTTCTGAAAAAGGTTTTATCGAATGTTATAAAAGCAGTTAAAAGGATCAGTTCATCCCAAATCTATTTATTTGTTAAACAATATTACACCAAATTTTAATTTTCAAATGTGTGAATTACTGTAGGATCTATGGGTGATTAAGACCGTGAAGTTTTGCTAAAAAGTTTTACCTTCTTCACTTCAAACTCCTCTTCAAAAGGAATAGTGTTGTGATTCTTGTGATCTTCAACAGTGCAGGACAGACACACAAATGTGTGATCATCCCTAAAGAAGAGCTCCAGAGGTCTGTCATGTTTCTGACATAGTTGACATTGCTTCAGTACAGATGTCACACACATCTTCATCTCAAGTTGTTTCTCAGAAGATTTTTTTTTATGTCCATCCACAACGTCTCTAAGTGTTGTATTAATTTGAGATCAAGTCTCTGGTTGAATGTTTCTTCCCCACTAAATAAAATGGCTCATAATTCTGTCAAATAGTGTTTTTTCTTCAAATCTAATGTATAAACCAAAGTCGTGAACTTGAGAGTTTACACTGCACTAAAAACTAATTTCACTAAATACCAAAACACAATGTATGCACTGATTACTATGTCGATTACATTTATAAAAACAATTTGTCTAATGACTCTTATGAGAGACGTAATAATCAGTTTTGTGTATTTAATTTCACTGGAAAGAATGTATAATGTGCAATACATTAACAGAATGCATTCATCTGTTTCTTATATGATCATCAGTTCATACTATATGTTAAATTACATTAAGACGTTTAGATAAAAATTCACAAGTAATTAATCAATAAATAATCAATGAATGCATGTAAATGCACCAGAGAACGCTGAAAAATTAACAAGACAAACAATTTCAGTCTCTAAGAGATTTTATTATATACTTTATACAGGGAGAGAGTAGATAACAGTTTATATAATGAGCAGTCTCTATAGGAAATCATTCAGTCACATATACAGATACACAGCCATTATTATTTAGGAAAACAATATTTTAATTTAAAAAAATCACTAGAATAAAACAGAGATGTATTTTATCAACTGAGCAGATCATTTTTCAGCAAACAGAGAAATGAATGTTCTTTAATATAATGTTATAGGGTCCTCCATGACATAACTCTCATATTCAACAGATCTGAATCAAACTATCTGTGAACAGTTGCCTCATTTGTTTGTATTCAAAGCATCATTTGTGACCTCGACCAAGGGTCAACTTATAAAATTGATAGAATTTATATGTCATCGTAAAGCTGAATACATTTCAATTGTATTTACAATTGTAATTACATCATACAATTGGCTATGATATCACTATTTAAAACTCTAGAATCTGAGGGTGAAAAAATCAAATATTGAGAAAATCGCCTTTAAAGTTGTCTATCAGAGGTGCTGAAGCAGACCGTTTCTATCACGCTTTATCAGCAGGGAAACCAGGGGATCGGATCCATGTGGAATAAGTTCTTTTAACACATCCCCAAAATGAGTCAAATCTACAATCTAAAAAAGGAACATGGCAAGTTAAACAAATAACATGGTTAGGTAACATAAGCAGACAAAAGCAACAACTGAACAAAGGAAATGTATATACAGGAGAAGAGACAAACATGAAATAAAGACTCGAGGTGTGAAACCAGTAACTATATCAAGACACAATGCATCTTGGGAAATTGAGTCATACAAAACAAGCAGAAACGGAGCACTATGGCGCCCTCAGGTGGCACCACCAATAGTACATGAGAGTTGCTAGAAATCTAATATCTAGCACATGTTTGTTATCAGGTTTAGGTGTTGTGGTAGGATTATGGGATAGAATATCATAAGACTGATATAAAATCAATGGAAGTTTATGTATGATCCCTATTATGTGTCTGTGCGTTTCAAATGTTTGCTGATTTAATTTCTTTATTGTATTTTTATTCTTTGTTCTTGATGTGTCGGATATCTTGAATCATCTCTATAAAGTCTCATAATTTACAACTGGAATGAAGACTATTAGAGCAAAAAGAAACATCCAACATACAGTGTATCTGTCATCATACAAAACCTATAAGAGCATTTACCATAAAGTGGTCTTTACAATAAAAACTATTGAAAATTGCACTTAAGTTTAAAACAATGATTTCATTGAATTTAAATTCAACTTCGTACAGAAGATTTGATCTTTACTGACCAGCTTTGCAGCGAAGCATCTCTGTCTCTAGGTCACCGTTTCTCTTCTGCAGCTCAGTGAATTCAATTCTGCCTAATGTTTCCAAGAAAAAGACAGAAGTGATATCATCTTGTGTAGCATTTCAGCAAACATCTGAACAATAAACAGACTGTTCTGAGATAAACCAAAATAAAATCTGAAATCTCAACATAGATCTTATTGTCTGAGAACAGTTGCCTTCATTTGTGACATGGACCACAAAAACAGTCGTAAGGGTCAACGTATAAATGTACGGAATTTATTTATCATCTGAATGCTGAATACATTTCCATTGATGTATGATGTTTGGATGCAATACAACACAAAACATTAAGAAAATCGCTTTTGAAGTTATGTATCAGAGGTGCTGTAGCAGGCTGTTGCTAAGAAGAAACAGGTTTGTATTAACACTCTCTAATGAAGTTGTGGAGAATATATGAACCTGAAAGTTTAAATTCTAAGCTTTACATAGATACCGAACTTGAGTGGGTAATTCTCCAACAGCAGACAGCGAGTGAAGTTTATAGGGGTGTTTCTGGCTAGTTTCGTTTGCAACATTGCTGCCTCCATTCACAAAAATAAACTTTTGATATATTTACGGTAGAAAATTGACAAAATTTCTTCATGGAACATGATCTTTACTTAATTTCCTAATTGTTTGTCATAAAAGAAAAATCAACAATTCTGACCAAAATTTTTTATTGTTGGCAATTACTGCACAAGATACTTTAATTTTCCTTTATTGTAATTTTTTCCCTTGTTATTGATGTGTCAGCTATCTTGAAACATCTCCATAAAGCCTCATATGTTACTTATGGAATAAAGACTATTAGAGCAAAAGGAAACATCTAACATACAGTGTATCTGTCATCATACAAAAGTTTTCATTGAATTCAAATTAAACTCTGTACAGAGGATTTGATCTTTACTGACCAGCTTTGCAGCGAAGCATCTCTGTCTCCAGTTCACCGTTTCTCATCTGCAGCCCATTGAATTCGTTTTGCACCATTTCAAGTCTTACTAATGTTTCCAAGAAAAAGACAGAAGTGATCTCATATGTATCTTGTGTTGCATTTCATATATCTTAACAATATACAGACTGTGAGATAAACCTAAAAGACCTCTTCAGTCAAACACCAGACCTCTCATGCTGCTGGATTATTTTAAGAAGGGACCAGCCCGACTGTTGGGTTCATTAACATAAAAAATCTCAAATCTCAAAATACATTTTACTATTTAGGAACAGTTGACATTTTTGTTTGCATTCCAAACTTAATTTGTGACCTGGACCACAAAACCAGTCATACTTTATCAAACCTTTCAACTTATAAAATGTTTGCAATTTATAGTACTGTTTTTTTACTACAATATTTGTCTGATATATAACTATTTAAAACTCTGGAATCCAGTTTTAAGACTGGTTTATTGGTCCAGGGTCACATTTACAATTTGGAAGCATTATTTAAAGAGTACTGAGAATTACATTTCATGCAGTGTGTTATGTTGCCGTGTTTGAAAGTTAGCAGTCTGCCAAGTTGCAAGTCCTAAGTGAACAAATAACAAAGTTATTGGCCTTGTAAAAAAGGGAGTCGACTCTGAATCACACAAACGAGACATGAACCAGTATCGCTGCGTATTTACGTCACTAGACATAGTCCCCGCCTACGTTTTGCTGGGACTGCTGCGAAAACTTCAATCTCTCCTCCCCCAAAACACTGTCGCTCGTTCGTGATGCGTGTGCCGTCTAAAATCTGTGTTCTACTTGGTGCAACTAAGTGTGTCTTATTTAAACTACCAAAGGAAGAACTTCTGAGGAAACAATGGTTTCAATTCATTTTCAAATGACACCAAAGGAGAATAACCCCAGGGTTTAACTGTGCGCGGGTCATTTCACTGAAGATTGCTTCAATGATCTTGGCACGTTCACTGCAGGAAATGTTAAACAACTATTCTTGAAAGAGGGCGAAATGGCAACCTTATTTGGACCTGTTAGCTCCACCGATTCACAACCTGTAAGTGTGACTATTTATTTTTGTCTGAACTTCAAGAAATATTTGTGTACCTTATGTCTGTGTTTAGCTAATGCATATAACGCTAACATGACCCGTTATTTCTGGAGTATTACAGTTTGTTTATCTATCTATGAACCCGGCTAATTGAAGTGTTCAATCTACAGAGGTGGGGGACTCGAGTCACATGACTTGACTCGAGTCTGACTCGAGTCACAATTTTCAGGACTTGCGACTTGCTTGATTGAAGTAAGAAAATGACTTGACTTGACTTTGACTTGAGAGCAGGTGACTTGAGACTTGACTTGACTTTAAATGGAAGACTCGACAATGACTTGAACTTTGTAAAGTAATGAAATTACATAAAATAATTATTGTGACTCGGCAGCACTACAGCGCCTGTGCCTTTAACGCTGCTCAACTCAAACCGCGCCAAACAAGGTGAAACAGCCAATTACTGTAGAGCAGTTACGATAGAGAGGAAACTGCGCATGCGCCTGGCGGCTTGAAACAGTTGTGGCCGTTACAATGGCGGACAACAGTCGAGCTCCACAGTCACGTTTGGCTATAAGGACTTTGAACTGGACCGTGAAAATAAAAAAATATTTGCCAGATGCAGAGCATGCAACGCGAGGATTTCTGACGCGATAACCACAACGTCGAATTTCATCCGACATTATAAGAACCACAAGGAAAGGTTACAAAGTAATTTCTTTATAGTCAGTGTAATAAAACGATTACTAATATAATGAATTAATCGTTTCTGTTTGTCATAATTTTGCTTTGGTTGTTTTTTATCATTAGAAAAGTGATAATCGATCATCACTGGTAGGCCTACATCTCATCTCATAAGGTGATGAATTGGGGAATCTGGCTATAATGGCGTAGCCCGAATTGTTATGTTCTTAAAACATTAAAATCATCTTAAAATAAAGAAGGGCTTCTCTGTATTACATGTAGGCGAATGTCTATATTAAATGTGCGCATGTTCAAGTGTTTGTGTTGACTGCGTGTGGAAACTGAATAGCAGCTCTCTTATATACTGCATGACTGGCTAACATGGACGCGCCGGTGAGATCACTTGAACTTAAAAAAACTCTTTAAAAACTTTTCGGTCATACTGACGAGAATAATTTCATAGTTCGAATCTGTTAAATGTCTAAAAAAAATTATACTCACAATAACAGCAAAACGTTTTGTGCTGTAAAATAATGAAACCAGTTCAAATAGAAAACAAATATTCTCAGATTATATATTACGTATGAAACGTGCATACTGCGTGTCCACCGCAGAGATGACGATTAAGCATCATAACTTCATCACTGGGCTATATTAACATACATTTTATTTATATTCTACCGAAATGAAAAAGATTCGTTCATTTTGATAAACAAGATTCAATACCGAAGTCAATAAAATGATCCGGGATTCCCATCAATAGATGCAAATTCCCTATAGGCCTACTGTTCACATTAATGGACAGCACAAGTATTACAGCATCATATACTTAAAACATACAATAGTCAAGTTTTCAATCACAATTCTTAGTTTATAAGCTTCATAGCCTGTATAAATGCATTCTCTCAGATACAAGTATTTCCATTTCTGTGTAGACGTTGCAATTAAATTGAATTAGATTTTATTATACATTTCAGACTGGATTTCTTTTGTGTAAGCAACACTTTTATTTTCAGATATTAATGTTGCACAGATATGCATATAATTCATATATAGCAATGTGAATAAGATACATAATGTATGTATATAAGTTCATCTTTTCTGTGCAAAAATAAACATGTATCTAAAAAATTAACCTCTGTTTATTTTAGTACTGCGACTTGACTTGACTTGAAACTTATCAGGACTTGACTTGACTTGCTTAGGGTGAACCCTTGACTTGACTTGACTTGCTTGATTTGTCTAAACTGTGACTCGAGACTTGACTCGAGACTTGATAGTTAAGACTTGAGACTTGCTTGGACTTGGCCATATGTGACTTGTTCCCATCTCTGTCAATCTATTATCGTCTATTATCTACTATCGTCTTTTGATGTTTCTTCGTCTGACTAGGGTCCAAACTGGTAAAGTGAAATCCCTGCCATCTCTATCTATACACTGCTGGATTACAGTTTACAGGTTAAACTGTATGTTATGTACAATGATTGTAGGCGTTCCATTTGCGACACATGATGAATGATTTAAAGTTCAAGGAATGGGAAGAAGGAGGCTTCGAACGTCGAAGAACGTTCAACGACTTTTAATAAAAAATAAACAAACCACACGGTCGACTGCCGGCCAAACAAACATAAAACATAACATAAAATCCAGACCTGGACCTCTCTCCAGTCACTCGTCCTTTTATGCTTTCAATCTCCTCCAAAGAGATGCAATACCCCTGTAACGCGCAGCTGACACTCATTATCATCACTCGCTCTCGTCCCGCCTTGTTCGATACAAACGTGTTTGACCAATCACAGCAGACTTCACCACCTGACCAATCTCATGACACTAGGCTAGCAGATAGGAGGGAAATTGGACGGATGAACCACGCAATGAATCATTTGAGAGTCAGTCAAGAAGTAAGGTAAGAATAATTACCTATTATTACGACATAATAGTGTTTTCCACCTATGTACATAAACTTAATGTTGGACAATCCATAAACCAAAGTAGGACCTTAAAAATCATATGCTACTTACTCTTTAAATAAATGGAGAGTTTGGTTCCAAAATGAGATTACTCCATTTTTTTTTCACAAATATCATAATGTTTATATTTGGTTTTATTGTGTGTAACGGTAACCCTACAGTTAGGGACAGGCGGGATGCGACAAAACAACATGCTTGTTCTTAATGTGTTTGTCGAATCGCGACATTGCTTATCCAGTATGGACAAAATAAAAAATTATAATGGGTTCTAATGTGTTTCTAATGTCTTTTGTCCTGTCATGTCTAACTGGTTGCGTCCAGTGTTGACACAGTGTTAGTAAGCAGTTTGATTGATAGTAATTGGAATGCACAATAAAAAAAAACATGATTATTGAAAAGTTATCTCATTTGGGAACCAAACTCCTCATATGTTCCTGTAGCTCAGGGTTTCCCGAACTGGGGTTTATCCAATATTGTTTCCAATACTTTGAAAAAAGTAAAATTGCAAAGAAATGTTACAGGTTGAATAATTATAATATATATATATATATATGTGTGTTATGTCATGATTCCACCTCACCCTGTTAGGTATTTCTTGTTCTAGAGGTGGAATCATACAGGATCCTCTGTTTCATGTGGGAAAGAGACGATTTCATCTCTCAAGTCTACGTTATCGTTCCTACCCTCCTGTTTCCTACTTTGTACTAATTAGCTTCCCTTGAGTGTTCATCCCCTGCACCTGTTAAGTTTGCTCCCTATAAAGAGTCCTCATGTGTCATTGTCCTGTGCTCGTTCATTGTTTGCTGTTTGATGTGGATATACCTTGTGAAGATACCTTGTGGATATACCTATATGTTTTCCTTGTTCCTGTGTCATTGTCAAGTAAGTGTTAGTTTACTATTTGTATCCAGTGTTTATTTTCTAGTCTAGTGAGTTAGTGTCCTTGTTTTGAGTTTAATATTATCCAGTCTTGTTTTCCCCATTGTGGGTTTTGTTTTGCCTGTTTTGTATTGTTCTTTTGTTTAATGATAAATTATCTGTTAACACTGTCATCCCTGAGTCCTGCCTGCAATTGGGTTCTGCCTGCATTGTCTCACTTGCAGTTTCTGACAGAATGAACGAGCCATCACGAACCCAGCAAGCAACCATGTATAGTACAAGCTCTCCCCGGTGGCCTTGCACCTCCAATCCTGTGTGGTGGGAGTCTATAGCCTCTCAGTCACATGCCGGAGGTGGCCCATTCCCGGCTCAGTGCCATCGTCCACTGAGGGAGTATGCTCGGGAGGTCGAGGCCAGGAAGGATTCCGTCCCCGAGGTGCTGGTCCGTGCCTACCTGCTGGCCGGGATGGACAACCCTCCACCTTTTCCAGAGAGGGAGGAGTTGGTGTATCAGTCGTTTCCACAATTGGTGGAACGGCTGCAGCTTCGAGAGGAGCTGGCCCTAAGATCCTCTTCCAGCTACCATCAGGAATTCCTTTGTTCCGGTCTGGTGTCCATTTCAGAGGACTGTGTTGTGGGCCTCTCCCCACCATCTACACCATCCCCACTGTCCACCAGTCTCCGTATACTGCGTCAACGGAGGGAGTTGTGGGACTCCCCGTCCGACTCTCCCTGCACGGAGCTAGCCGTGTCTTCCACCGCCTCTCTTCCGTCGGCCGCACTCCCTGTGGGCCGCTCCCGGAGGAAGAAGCCCAAGAGGAGAGAGCGTTCCAGGATTGCCCAGCATCCGGTTTTCCCGAGGCTAGCTTTCAAGCCCGGTCCAGCAGCCGGCACCAAGCCCGGTCCAGCAGCCGGCACCAAGCCCGGTCCAGCAGCCGGCACCAAGCCCGGTCCAGCAGCCGGCACCAAGCCCGGTCCAGCAGCCGGCACCAAGCCCGGTCCAGCAGCCGGCACCAAACGCTGCCCAGCCGCCATTCCAGCCGGCCTTCCCGGGTCTCTTCAGCCGGTCTCGTCCGGCCTTCCCGGACCTCTACAGCCGGTCTCGTCCGTTCTTCCCGGACCTCTACAGCCGGCGCCGTCCGGCCTTCCCGGGTCTCTATAGCCGGCGCCGTCCGGCCTTCCCGGGCCTCTCCAGCCGGTCCCGTCCGGCCCTCCAGGGCCTCTCCAGCCGGTCCCGTCCGGCCCTCCAGGGCCTCTCCAGCCGGTCCCGTCCGGCCCTCCAGGGCCTCTCCAGCCGGTCCCGTCCGGCCCTCCAGGGCCTCTCCAGCCGGTCCCGTCCGGCCCTCCAGGGCCTCTCCAGCCGGTCCCGTCCGGCCCTCCAGGGCCTCTCCAGCCGGTCCCGTCCGGCCCTCCAGGGCCTCTCCAGCCGGTCCCGTCCGGCCCTCCAGGGCCTCTCCAGCCGGTCCCGTCCGGCCCTCCAGGGCCTCTCCAGCCGGTCCCGTCCGGCCCTCCAGGGCCTCTCCAGCCGGTCCCGTCCGGCCCTCCAGGGCCTCTCCAGCCGGTCCCGTCCGGCCCTCCAGGGCCTCTCCAGCCGGTCCCGTCCGGCCCTCCAGGGCCTCTCCAGCCGGTCCCGTACGGCCTTCAGGGCCTCTCCAGCCGGGGTCCAGTCCAGCAGGCCTGCCAGGGACTAGGACAGTTCCCCCGAGGACTTCCCCTGTTAAGCCTCCTGGGGCTCCACGATCTGGCGCATCCCCAAGGGCTAGGACTTCCCCACCCCCTCAGGACTTCCCCCAGTTTTCTCATGTTTGCCCCCATTCCCTCCCCTTTTTTTTTATTTTTATTGTCTCACCCCAACCCGTTTATTGTTCTTGCCTGTATGCCCCTAGTCATGTTTTCCATGTTTTGTTTGGTGTTGTCAGTGTCCCAGTCTGTCCTGTCTTGTTTGTGCCTTTGAGGAGCATCTGGATGCTGCTCCTTAAGGCGGGGTTCTGTCATGATTCCACCTCACCTTGTCAGGTATTTCTTGTTCTAGAGGTGGAATCATACAGGATCCTCTGTTTCATGTGGGAGAGAGACGATTTCATCTCTCAAGTCTACGTTATCGTTCCAACCCTCCTGTTTCCTACTTTGTGTTAATTAGCTTCCCTTGAGTGTTCATCCCCTGCACCTGTTCCCTCTTAAGTTTGTTCCCTATAAAGAGTCCTCATGTTTCATTGTCCTGTGCTCGTTCATTGTTTGCTGTTTGATGTGGATATACCTTGTGAAGATACCTTGTGGATATACCTGTATGTTGTCCTTGTTCCTGTGTCATTGTCAAGTAAGTGTTAGTTTACTATTTGTATCCAGTGTTTATTTTCTAGTCTAGTGAGTTAGTGTCCTTGTTTTGAGTTTAATATTATCCAGTCTTGTTTTCCCCATTGTGGGTTTTGTTTTGCCTGTTTTGTAGTGTTCTTTTGTTTAATAATAAATTATCTGTTAACACTGTCATCCCTGAGTCCTGCCTGCAATTGGGTTCTCCCTGCATTGTCTCACTTGCAGTTTCTGACAGTGTTATACATGTTTTTTGAAGATGTGATCATGAAATATATTTTTAATCTCAGGGGGTACTTCAATTAAGGTATGTTAAGGTCAAATGAGTTAAGATGACTGTAGCTGTGGCTCATTTGGTAGAACATTATTCTTTGTGTATTATCTTCAACTACCAGATGCAATAATGAACAACACTAACAGGACAACTCCTACAATCCTTGAGCACAAATCCTCAGATGAAGACTTTTGCAGCCGACTCAAGTATTCCTGATGTTTCCCCTAAAAGAAAATACACCGGTGATGTCACATGTTCTTGTGTTGCATTTCAGCAAAAATCTCAACAATTAACAGACTGTCCTGAGATTAACAAAATAACATATTCAGTCAAACAGTTTGTCGTCATGCTTGGCACCGAATATAGTGAGGATGGAATTTCTGTTTATAATGAATTTTATTGTCCTTTGTCACTATCGTGTTAATATCTCTCAACAGTTGTGTATGTATTTTTTATGCCTACTGTTTAAAACTGACTTTGATTTTTTTTTTTTTATATCAAATAAATGTAATTTGATTGTAAAAATGTCAATGTACATATTAATATAACTCAATGAAGACTCATCAGACATGAGAGAGACTCTATAATGATGAGAGATTCACTGACCTGTAGGAGTAGGAGATTATCTTCAGTGTTTGAGATCTTCTGCTGCTGCTCAATATTTCTCTCCTTCAGATCAGTGATCTCCCTATCTCGAACTTTAATGAGGTTCTCTGCCGTGATCTGCTTGTGTTTCACCATCACCAGCTCAGCGTTTCTCTTCTTCAGCTCAGCATCTGTCTTCTTCAGCTCAGTGATCTTGTGATCTTGACCTTTAATGACATTCTCTACTAGTCCGTGGTTCGCCATCACCAGCTCAGCCTCTCTCATCCTCAGAACAATGATTATCTTCTTCAGCTCAGTGATCTTATGATCTTGATCTTTAATGACATTCTCTGCTGTGATCTGCTTCTGTTTCACCATCTTCAGCTCATCATCTCTCTTCTTCAGCTCAGCGTCTTTCTTTTTCAGATCATCATCTCTCTTCTTCAGTTCAGCGTCTTTCTTTTTCAGCTCAGCTTCTCTTTTCTTAAGCTCAGCGTTTTTCATCTTAAGCTCAGTGATCTCTTGATCTCGAACTTTAACAACATTCTCTGCTGTGATCTGCTTCTGTTTCACCATCTCAAGCTCATCATCTCTCTTCTTCAGCTCAGCGTCTTTCTTTTTCAGCTCAACGTCTCTTTTCTTCAGCTCAGCATCTTTCCTCTTCAGATCAGTGATCTCCTGATCTCGAAGTTTAATGAGGTTCTCTGCTGTCCTCTTCTTCTTCTTCACAATCACCAGCTCAGCATCTCTCATCTTCAGCTCAGTGATCTCCTGATCTTGAACTTTAATGAGTTTCTCTGCTGTGATCTGGTTCTTTTTCATCATCTCCAACTCATCGTCTATCATCTTCAGCTCATCGTCTATCATCTTCAGCTCATCTTCTCTCTTCTTCAGCTCAGTGTTTCTCTTCTTCAGATCAGTGATCTCATGATCTTGATCTTTAATGACATTCTCTGCTGTGATCTGCTTCTGTTTCACCATCTCCAACTCTTTGTTTCTCCATTGTATTTCAGTGATTTCCTTTTTCAGATCTTTAATAAGACATTTATCTTGTGTCTCAGCTGCGCTCTGCTTCTTTGCTATCATCTGAAGCTTAATGTTTTTCTTCTTCATTTCACTGATCTCCTGCTCCAGATATTTGATGACATATTTATCATGTGTCTTTGATCCTTTTTGCCTCTCCTCCATCATCTCCTCCAGCTCAGACTGACAAAATTACAAATAAAATTACATAAAACATGATCTACTAGACATGAGGGACTATTTTTCAGTAAGTAATCTTTAAAGAAGACAAATATAAAAAAACATTTTAGCACTTCACGCTGTTGTGGTAAAGAGAAGATTGATCCTTCGAGGATAGACACATATCGTCTTAAAACTACAGTATTCTCACCTCTCTTATAGGAACAGTGTTGTGATTCTTGTGATCTCCTTCAGTGCAGGACAGACACACACATGTCTGATCATCTCTACAGAAGAGCTCCAGAGGTCTGTCATGTTTCTGACATATATAATCCTGCAGATTCTTCACAGGATCAATCAATTTGTGTTTCTGTAATCCTGACACTCTCAAATGAGACTCCAGGTGAGTTTCACAGTAAGAGCTCTGACACACCAGACACGACTTCACAGCCTTCAGCTTTCCTTCAGTACAGATGTCACACACAACTTCAGATTTCTTCTTCTGCTCATTCACAATGTCTCTGAATGTTGTATTAATCTTGAGATCAAGTCTCTGTTTGAATGTTTCTTTACAGTTTGGACATCTGTAGTCTTGACTGTTGTTCCAGTATTTATTCAAACAGATTTTACAGAAG
This sequence comes from Triplophysa dalaica, assembly GCF_015846415.1. Classification (NCBI taxonomy): domain Eukaryota; kingdom Metazoa; phylum Chordata; class Actinopteri; order Cypriniformes; family Nemacheilidae; genus Triplophysa; species Triplophysa dalaica. The sequence goes on along the minus strand of NC_079566.1, from coordinate 14,571,185 downwards.
TTGTGTCCACATGGAGTGCTGACTGGATCACTGAACACTTCCAGACAGATTGAACACATTAGATCCATAGAGGACATCATCCCTGGAAAAAATTGAAAATATTATCACCAGTACTGTATGCCAGTCAAATGTTTGGCATTGTAATATATAATATTTATTTAACCCGAGCACTAACATTATAAGTCTAATGAGGACAAACTGTTATATTTCTCTCACTTATCAGCTGTCATCACTACACTTCTACAATGACTGAGGTTCAGTAGCTTTTTTTGTGACATATACATGTACAGTATGTAGTTTTTAGTGGGCTGTCATATTATTTGATTTTGAAAGGACAGTATATATATTTATGACAGAAAGTACAGTGTAAAAGAGGGGAACAGGACAAGTACAAGACCTTGATCTAGTCGAACCCATGTCACCTGAAAAAAAGGTTTAACATATGATAGATTACAGTCCATCCCCTCCTATTGAAGTTTAGTACTTTTAAAAGGTAATTATTAATGTCCATCAAGTCTCATTTCGACTTGAATGTTACAGGTTTAGCCACATACCTATACATTTTAGTCTTTACAACCTTAACTATAAGAGCAAAGGAAAATAATAGGTTGATAAGAAGTTCATCATAACCCATTCCTAACATTGACCCTTAACTTTACTTAATATGAATTCATATTTCAACAAAATTTTATTACAATATTTTTTCAGAGGCAAACAATGTTCATTAAACAAACACACAATAACATATGTAGTGGCATCATGCAATTAAAAACTGGGAGTGCTGTATTTGTGACGCATCAATGAAGATATCATCTATGCAAAAGTTGAGTTTTCTATGTCCTTTCATTACTCCTCAAACACGTTGCAAGAATAATTTAGATGGTAAATTGCTGGTCAACAAAGAGTTCACTTACTCCCCATTCAGCCCCTCCTGCTCACTACAGATTTGCAGATGCATAATAACCAATTCTCATAGATCTCGTGACCCCTCACAAATCATGTGACAAATTACCATTTCATGTTCACTACAACATTCATGTCATGATGTAACAAAGTTTAAAACTGTAACATTAAATGTAATATAAATAAATTTATACATTTACTTCTAAGCGCATTTGTATATACATAAAACTCCCGCACTGGTAACTTAGAATTGTGGAAGTTTATTCGTAAAACAGGCTATTTAAAAAAATAATTGCCTTGACCATCATCTTTCTCGTGCCATCTTTAAACTCATCACTTAGTTGTTTATTTTGTGATTGTACAATTGACATGTTTAGAATAATTTTTACTGCTGTAAACAAAAAGTATTGTACCATCTGTACACCTATTGTAGTTTCACCTGTTGTTATACCTTCAGTCATGGTGCAGACTAACCTTGTGTTTTCTGGACTTTCACAGCAAAATGTTCAAAAATGTCAAATTAAAACTCACTGTGTATAATCCACATTCTTAAAGTGTGGATTATAAATACACTGTGAGTGTTAGTTTGACTCTTTTTAACACTGCCGATTTTGCAGTGTTTCTAAAACAAGGGTTTGCCTAAAAAGTTATTGTTATAAACAATTTTTGTTTAGTCCACATAATATAGAATTTTGACTGTGATTATTAACACACATAGGCCATCCATTTACAAAACATGTTCATTGGTTTTACACAGACTTCTGAATTAATTTCAAGTGTGAAAAGCAAACCACTTTAGTTGAAAATTTGACATCCTTTAACCTGCTTCTGTTCCTCTAGTTTACTGAACCAAGCAATTATTAATCTGTTAAGGAGAATCTGTGTTATATTTCTGTCTCTTACCTGTGATTGAAGATCAGATGTGTTCACTGTTACAATGACTGAAGAAATATTCTGTTGTTTTAAGAGTTTCACCTGTCATCGCTTTAGTGATGTAACAGGTATTTCCACATATTTGCTAAATACAGATGTTTTAGTCAATTCCCGGAAGTGATCGTGTACATTTTTGGAATTTTGTAGTGCAAACAAACTAGAACTTGAAAAAGCATAATTACATGAACCAAATAAAACCCCTTAGTTAATTCAGTGAAATTAATACATGACAAATAATGCAGACCTGTGGTGATGCAGCTACAGACATTTATTATATATTAACGGTTCAGAGTAAATTATATATCACAGTTATCACACAACAAGACCTGTTGCTCATTTCAAGGCCTCAGGCATATCAACACTTTATTTTATTCTATTTTTATATGATCAGCATGAAGCAGAAAACAACAAAGATGGCTAATAGTGTTATTTCATTACCATGGAAATGTGACGCAGTGGCAAGAAATTCATAAACAAGTTCAAATTGTATTGTTTTTACTGATGTCCTTTCATTTCTTGTCAAAAAACGTTTACTTTGACTGTAGTCTTGAAATTACATTCTTGCTTACTTATCAGTAACAACAACACAAGAAAGATATCAGCAGCTTAAAAGTGTTCAACAAATAGAAAACCAGATTTATTTTTGGAGACATGACTCAAGTTTATTAGGTATGCAAGGGTGTGTGTATGTGCGTGTGTACGTGGGTGCGTGTTCTAGAGACTATTCATGGCACAATGCCGGAAGGACTGTGTCTAGTCATCTAAAAAACACACCCCACAACACAACACCCCTCCACCTTTAAAAATAAATAAAAACAGACACATACGATTCCTCTTTTTATTTAATATATCACTTATTATTACATTTATTAATACATTATGCATTTGGCAGACGCAACTTACAGTGTATTTAGTTTAAATGTTTTTTTTCAGTATATAAATTCCCTGGGACAACAGGCACTGCTAACATACAATAAAATGAAAAACAAATGATTGATGATTCTGAAGTCATTGCACTTGGAAACAAAGATGAAGTTCTCAAGGTGAATGCATACCTTTACACTAGGGATCAAACAACTAAAAATCAAGTCAAGAATCTTGGTGTGATTCTGGAGTCAGACCTACGTTCCAGTAGTCATGATAAAGCGGTAACAAAATCAGCAAACTATCATCTCAAAAACATTGAAAGGATTAGATATTTCGTTTCCTGTTAAGATTTGGTGAAACTTGTTCATGCCTTTATTACCAGCAGGGTGGATTATTGCACTGGTCTTCTCACCGGACTTCCCAAAAAAACCATTAGACAGCTGCAGCTCATACAGAACGCTGCTGCCAGGATTTTCAATAGAACCAGAAAATCTGAGCATATTACACCAGTCCTTAGATCCCTACACTGGCTTCCAGTTACTTTTAGGATTGATTTTAAAGTACTGTTACTCGTTTATAAATCACTAAACAGCCTAGGACCGAAATACATCTCAGATATGCTCACTAAATATAAACCTAACAGACCACTTAGATCATTAGGATCAAGTCAGTTAGATATACCAAAGGTTCACTCAAAACAGGGGAATCAGCTTTTATCTTTTATGCTGCCCGTTGCTGGAATCAGCTTGCAGAAGAGATCAGATGTGTCAAAACATAATCAACATTTAAATGCAGACTCAAAATCATCTTTTTAGATGTGCATTTACTGAATGAGCACTGTGCCTCGTCTGAACTGACTGCACTATACTTATGTATAATCAGTTTATTCTGAATGTTTTTTATATTTAATTTTAAAAGGTTTTTAAATTCCTTGTTTTATTTTTTGTTCATTTTTAAATTATTATTTAAATTTTTATGTGAAGCACTTTGAATTACCATTGTGTATGAAATGTGTCATTTAAATGAACTTGCCTTGCCCTCTCTTGTCATTTCCTGTTGCATGCCATGTTTGTAGTCCTTTGTAGTTTTTCTTGTTAATAAGTATTCCCAGGTGTTTCTTGTTTCCTTTGTCACTCCAGTGTATTTAAACTCTAGTGCTTCCTTTGTCTTTGTGTTCCCCTTTTCCAGTCTCTGGATTACATTTGTTTGGTTTTGTCCTGTATTCGTTCATTAAATGTTACATGCACTTGGATCTCCTTCCTACCTCGATCACTCTTGTAACAGAAAGACAGACCCCAGACAAAGGAAGCACTACGGTTTAAATACACTGGAGTGACAAAGGAAACAAGAAACACCTGGGAAAACGTATTAACAAGAAAAACTACAAAGGACTACACTGTAAAAAAAATCCTGTAAAATTTACAGTAAACTACTGGCAGCAGGGTTGCCAGCCAGTTACTGTAAATTGTACAGCCACAGTACTGTAATTTAATTTACAGCCATTTACTGTAATTGCAGAATACAGGAAAAACTGTAATTTTGAATAGCAACAGTATAATGCTGTATTTTTTACAGCAAATTGCTTGATTTTAATTTACTTTATTTAGAAGAAATACATATTTTTTTTTAATTGATACAAAAATACATTACAGACAAATTGTGTACGTTGTTGTACATGAAATAATTTTATTCAGTAACAACTTCATAGTATCCAACATGGCTCTTTAAACATTCATGTTTAAACAACACGTTAACCAACATTACCATCATGAAACAACATTGCAAAACAAGGCCCAAGTGAGTCTGTAAAACGGTCCACATCTTGATCCATCAGAGCACAACAAGTAGCTGGAACTATGGAAACGAAACAAGAGAATAATGTTAGATATTCAATTTATAGTCAGAGAAAAACAGAGGACAACATATACAGTCAGAGAATAATATGATGTAATTCAATGATGAGATCTGTGTGTGTGTGTGTGTGTGTGTGTGTGCGTGTGTCTGTGTGTGTGTGTGTGTGCTTCTTACTTTTCATCGATTACACTGAATATTCATCATTGTGTTTAGAAGAGCGGCAACATGTGGGTTCACTGCAACCTGTTTCTTCTGTTTCCTGGCATTTTAGATGATGCTTCTTGTTCCACTCTCTGGATTAATATCTACAAATCAGTCAGGAAAAACTAAATGTTATATATTAAATGTACAAAATATATTATATTAAAACACATGAATTAAATCATCAGCTTGCTAGTGTTAAATAGGGGAGACTTCTAAATAATTTGCCCAAAAAAATTGCATCTCTCGTTGAGAAATATTGTTTTAAAGGTCTTAACAGGTATATAACATTAACATATCTATAAAAAGCAGGTAAGGAAGTTGTTCAATTAATACCTTTCATTGGACTCCAAGTACATGCTGCCCCATCCTGGTACTCAAGCCTGAATATGTAACATGTTATGAACAGAGTGGGAAGGCCAGACATGAAGCTGTGCTGAGCACGTCACAGTCACACACAACCTAACCTTCAGTAGTCAGCATCCAGTGGCCTGCATGGCAAAGTGTGTCCTAAAACAAACAATTATACATGTGACAATAGTAATAGTTAATAGTGACTATACAATTATCTTTAAGCATTTTACATTTAAACTTCATTTAAGTATAAGTGACTCTACAAACAAACTCTAAGCAAATTAAACAGAATAACTTACACTTAAAACCGTACTTATACAGAAATGTAATCCAACTAACGTTAGAGATGTCACGGTCAAGAAATTGTCACACTAGTATTTTGTAACGGGTCTCACTCCCACCCTCCAACGGTCCTGTTTGGGAGACAGGCCTGCTATACAATGAGGGTGTCGCTAACGTCTTTTGCTACAGCTCTCATCTGGCCTCCGTTACATATACTGTATATCTAGATGGTTACGTACATTAATCACTTTACCGGGCTATCCTCCGTGAACATCGACTTACCTCGAGCTATGGTGACTCATTTTAATTTGGGCGCTCGATTTAACGGATGACTGCATTTGCAAATTTGAATTACACCACAAAATAATCACGACCGAGTGTGGTATCACAACTGTCGAAGCATGTAACTTTTACCGAGTCTACGGCGGGCGCGATGTTCAACATAAAAAAAACAACCGTCAACTTACTAATACAATGAACTGTAGCTCGTCACATACCGCCTTCGCTCCTGGTGTGAACAAAAACTCTAAATAACATGAACAACTTCTGTCCTCAGGTGCTATAGCGACGGAGAAAGTTTGAAATCTTTCCGCGACGGCGCTGCTGAAACCCCGCAAGACTCCTTCGGTCCCCGCGGATGGAGGTTGAATCCGGGGTTAGCAATATGAACCGCGAATTTAGATACCTCTATATAAAGTTACCAGTATGATATTTACCAAATATGGAAAAAAAATACGTAATAAGTTACTTACCACAGGTGTGAATCATTCATTTTGCGCACTACCCCAATCTCGACTGTTGAAGATCATCCCGCCATTGTAGATTTGAAATTTACAGCAATATTCTGTACATTGAGTTAATCCGTCAAGTGACCCCAGAATGCATTGCACTTTACAGCAATATTCTGTATTATTTAAAATACAGTCAGCTTCTGTAAAATAACGCTGTAGTTTTTACAGCAATTCGTTACAGTGTACAAACATGGCAGGCAATAGGAAATAACGGAAGAGTCCGAAATAACAGGGAAACAGAGAACAGATCATAACATGTCCAGATAAGGTGAATTTTAATTTACAGATCAAACAGCCGATCAATGTTCTTCTTATACCACTGATCACCTGAGCACAATATAAGATCACCAAATATCCCTTTTATTAACTTATGGAAGACTTCCACATAGCATCACAGCAATTGCACAAATAACACAACATAAAAAATATTGTAATTCTTTATAATTTAATGTTTTTTTATGTTAAAAACAGAACATGTTATTTTCCAACTAATATATTTTGTTTGATAAATTCATTTGACAGGTGTGATGATCAACGGCTCTGAGTTTTTACCTTTATTATTAACACTAGGGCCAAAATATGGATAGAGTTTCTCAGTGAAAGATTGATCAGTGTAAGAGTAGATATGAGATCTGGACTCCGCAAACCCTCCTCCTCTCAGACACAGGGGACCAGCAAAAGTTAAATATTTAATTATTATTCCTCAGATCCAGCATCCATTCACTGGTGTCAATGTGATTTTTCCCTTCTTGTTAACATATCCTCTGACCGAGATCAGAGAATATGAATCACAACTGATGATGATGATGTTTGTGATATTTAATAAATAATTATTATTTATTATTATTATTATTATTAATAATAATTAAATATTGTAGTACATGATTGTAGTCATCAGATGACACACTGGACATACATACTGGGCAATGTTCTTAATCAAACATTTTAAGTGGTTCTAAAGAATGATTTGTGTCTTTCATATTGTTACATTGTAGAAAGAAAAATAAAACTCATTAAATGTTTGGATTTATAATGTTTATATATCATCGAAACAACAATGTTATTAACAATCATTTGTAGAATATTGTTCTGACTCTCAGGGTATTCTGGGAACTATAACACAAATACCTGCTTAAAATGTTACAAGAATATTAAAGTACCAAGTTTTAACAATTTAACCACTAAACATATTCAGAATGTTTAAGAGAACGTTTCCTGTCTTTTAAGAGAATGTTCTGGGAACTAAAATAAAAACGGCTAAAAATGTTGTTAAAACTACTCAAAACTAAATTAAACTAAACATGTCTAGAATTTTTTTAACGTTATCTTATAATCCAAGATAAAGTTCTGGCACCGAAAACTACCATCTGAAAACAGTTATGCAACATTACTTGATAATATTCTAAGACTAAACATTTCTAGCTGGGATGTCCTACACCTCACCCAGGGTGAAGAGAGACCCACCAGACATTAATGCACAGTAAATAAATTGAGCAAGGGACCCTCGAGGACCATAACGGGAGATGCTATTAAATAAAAGGTATTTGTAATGATCACTTAAACTGTCCACAAACAGTTCAATGAGAAGGTCCGGATGGGTGGAAAATATACAATGTCCAAAAAAGTCTGTACGTGGTCCTCAAGGGAAATACTACCTTGGCGAAGGAGAGCCAAGTGAACTGCTGGATCCATAAGCAGTCGATCGATCCGTCACACTTCATCAGCAGGGAAAACAAGAGATCTGATCCATGCATTAAGTTTTAATCTCCAAATTACGTCTTTTCCACAGTCTAAAGAAGGAACATGGCAAGTTAAACAGTAGGAGACAAAAGGCCACTAGATACTGAACAAAGGGGCAATATATATACAGGAGAAGAGACAAAAATGAAATAAGACTCAAGGTGAAACCAGAAAGAATAAGGAGAATCAAGTCATTATGGGAAACGGAGTCCAATAAAACACAAGGCGAAAAACACAGAGCACTATGGCGTCCTCAGGTGGCGAACAGAGGCGGCAACAATAGTACATGACCATTGCTAAGAAAAAACAGGTTTCGATTAACACTCTCTATTGGCTTATTGATGAAGTTGTGGGGTATAGACGAACCTGAAAACTGAAATTCTAAACTTTACATATACTGTAGATACCAAACTTAGATAGATACCAAACTTGTGTGTGTACTTCTCCTGGAGCAGACAGCAGCGAGTCAAGTTTGTAGGGGTGTGTCTGTCTGATTTTGTTTGAAACTTTGCTGCCTCCACTCACAATAAGTTTTAATATATTTACAGTAGAAAATGTACATAATATCTCCATTGAACATGATCTTTACTTAATAACCTAATGATTTTTGGCATAAAAGAACATTCAACAATTCAGACCAATACAATGTTTTGTATTGGGATTGCAACAAATTCTTATAAGGCTGCTACTTAAAGGCTGGATCACACTACAAAACTTTGCGTGTTAAAAAAAAAAAAAAAAAAAAAAAGATTAAAAAAAATTGCAAACTTTTTGAACATTTACTGGGCATCACTAAACGGAATACAATCTGCAAACTGGCGCAAAATTTCTGCAGCAACTCCAGACTGATAATCTGGGCAAAAGTCTTGTAGTTTGATCCACAAGAAATGACAATAAAACATTAGCAAATCTTATGATTTGTTTGTGTGTGCGCTCGTCTTAATAATCAATGGTAAACAAACTTGGCTATCTTAGAAGCTCGATGGCCATCCTTTCAGAAAAGCACGGCGAGGTGAATGAAACCCACGAGCCAACCGACGAGCGAGACCCTCTTACCATCAAGGTTATCTGCACTGGGTCAAGATGGGCTGTGCTGCGCTGCAGCTCTTTACTCTTGTGATAGTGAAGTATAGGTGTGTCTGTTTGTCCATGGCGTTTCAGTGATAGATGTTATATAAAACATCTATATATGGATATAATGCTGGATTTGGAGATTGTTTGAAACTGATAGATGGCTGGACTGCACATGGTAAGTCAAACTAAGTCATATGTCTGTGTTTTGCTGGCAATCGGCATGTACGTGTATGATGTAGAAAACACAAAAGGATTAATATGATGATTTGGCTTGCTCGTGCTGTAGTTTCATCCCATTCTCTCCACTAGTCCCACCTCTAGCAGCTCATGTATCTCTGGAAATAATCGTACAGCTGTATCTCTCTTTCTTGAATTTGTGATGTGAGTGAATGAGTGAGTGTGTGTGCCCTGCGATGGGTTGGCACTCCATCCAGGGTGTATCCTGCCTTGATGCCCGATGACTCCTGAGATAGGCACAGGCTCCCCGTGACCCGAGGTAGTTCGGATAAGCGGTAGAAAATGGAATGGAATGGAATGCGTGATCTTTCAATCTAATATCTAGCACATGTTTGTGTGATTATTAAGTTTATATGTGTTTAGGATTAGGGGATAGACTGATATAAAATCAATAGTAATGTCCCAACTATTGTGTGCGTGTTTCAAATGTCAAACAAAAATCCTTCTTTATTTATTTGCTCATGTGATCTCTTTCTTTCTTTTAATTTTTAATTTTGATTTATTTGTAAATGTTGTGTCTGAAATCATGAATCATCTCTATAAAGTCTCATATTATACTTCTGGAATAAAGACTATTAGACAATAACGAGACAATCCAACATACATTGAATCTGTCCTCATACACAATCTATAAGAACATTTACAACAAGTGATCTTTACCATAAAAACTATTGTGTACAGAGGATTTGATCTTTACTAACCAGATATGCAGTGCAGCATATTTGTCCCCAGGCCAATGCTTCTCTTCTGCAGCTCAATGAACGATGCAGTTATTCCTAGAAAAAGACAGAGGTGATCTCATATGTATCTTGTGTCCATATATATAATTAAATGTATATATACAATTAACATATTGGGATTAACCAAAATAACATCAAAAATCAGATTTCTCAACATGGATCAAACAATCTGTGAACAGTTTCCTTATATGTTTGTATTTGAAACTTCATTTGTGACCTGGATCACATAACCCATCATAAGGGTCAATTTATTAAATTTATAGAATTTATATATCATCTGAAAGCTGAATACATTTCCATTGATGTATGATGTTCGGATTCAACACAACACAAAATATTGAGAAAATCGCCTTAAAAGTTTTCCCATCAGAGGGACTGTAGCAGGCCGTTGCTAAGAAGAAACAGGTTTGTATTAATGTTCTCTATTGGCTTAACACTGTAATGACGTTGTGGTGAATAATTAAACCTGAAAACTGAAATCTTAAGCCTTTACATAGATACCAAATTTGCTAACCCGTTCCGCATCCAGTGTGGACAAAATTGAACATTGTAATGGGTTCTTATGCATTTCTAATCTTTCGTCGTGTTCGTCGCACTGGTCGTGTCCAGTGTTGACACGGTGTTGGTTCGCTGAATTTTTTTGTTATCATGGCTTAAATCAAAACAAACCAACTGCAGTTCATTTGATATTAATTGGAATGCACAATAAAAACATGATTTTTGTATCATTTTGAAAACACACTCCTCGTATGTTACAGCAGGGGTTCCCAACCTTTTTGACTCCAAGGCCCCCCACTGATCAACAATGTTCAAAGTTCCCCCTTCCACTTACAAAGTCTCCAAATTCTAAAATTCCAAATTCCTACCCTAAAAAATATTTCAGAACTTGATATTAACTGGAAAATTGTTTATTTAATATAAAAATGGACAAATAATAAAAAATATCTTGGTTTATTGGTGTTTATAAATTTATTTAAATGCTCATTTTGTCTCAATTTAAATGTACAGTCATCCTGAGGCCCTGGGGGGCGCAGCCCCTCTGTTGGGAACCACTGTGTTACGGTAACTCAGGGTTCCAGGATCAGCGTCGCCTGGGAAATGTCCCGGCGTTCCTTATAAGCTACGTGTTTCCAGCACTCTGGGTTCTGGTTCAAACAACGCCTAACGCTGTGTCTTCTCTCCCCCCGAGTGAAAGCGAGGGAGCGATCAGCAAGGGAAGCACAGAGGACCAGAGTGGACGAGCACAGATCAGCAGATGGCAACACACGAGCACCCCGGACGTCACCCTTTTGCAATAAGTACTTTCTGTTTCATAATAAATTCCCCACTGGGGTTGCTTGAACCATCGCTGTGTGCGTGTTGTGTCTCTTACCCCCGTCGCAGTGAGTTAATAGAGTACACTTTGTCTACATGTGTCGTTTCCAATACTTTGATTAAATTAGTTAAATTGCCAAGAAATTTTACAGGTTAAAAAATATAAAATAAATAATAAATGTTTTTTCAAGATAAACATGCAGATGAGTTCATAAAATATGTTTTTTTTTATCTCAGTGGGTACTTCAAATAAGGTATGTTTAGGTCATAGGAGTTCAGAAGACAAAAAAGTTTGAAAACCCCTGCTGTAGCTCATTTGGTAGAACAATTAACTTTGTGTAGTATTTTCACCTACCAGATGCAATAGCTATCAACAATAACAGGACAAAACCAAGAAGAAAAGTAATCCGTTTAAATATCACCAGCTCAGCTTCTATCCTATCCAGCTCATTGTCTCTCTCCTTCAGGTCATAGTCTCTTGTCCTCAGCTCATCGTCTCTCATCATCAGCTCAGCATCTCTCATCTCCAGCTCATCCTCTATCTTCTCCAGCTCAGTGTTTCTCTTCTTCAGATCATTGATCTCCTGATCTCGAACTTTAATGCCATTTTCTGCTATCATCTGCAGCTTAATGTTCCTCTTCTTCATTTCACTGATCTCCTGCTCCAGATGTTTAATGACATATTTATCCTGTGTCTTCGATCCTGTTTGGTGCTCCTCCATCATCTCCTGTAGCTCAGACTGAGCAAATGACATAAAACATGACACTTTAGACATGAGGGAGTATTTTTCTGTCAGTTATCTTTAAAGAAAACTAATATAAAAAACGCATTTTAGCACTTAACACTAAACGGGATAAAGAGAAGATTAACAGAGATCTACAAAGGAATAACACACATTTCTGACAATAACACATCTTGTATTGCTTTATTACAGTATACTGACCTCTCTTATAGGACCAGGCACAGAAAAAAAATATTTATAATACATATTTTTTTTTTAAATGTTTTTCTATTAAACATAATTACAAACATTAAGTTTTCATCTAAAATCTTAATATAATAAAATGCCGTTTTAGATTCTTAAAGAATTTGATTGACATCTGTGTTAGCCAATTAGCGGTTACATTACCTGAGCCATTTCGTTCGTACGAGCTTTCCAGCTGCATGCAGTTAGCAAACCTTTATGTGTTAGCTAGCAATGTCGATGCAAATATCTATTAAAAACTTTTAAAAAAAGTATTGACCAGCGACCTGCACCAGGACAATAGATGATGATAATAACATTACCGCGGGAGCTTGTTCAGAAGAGGCTGATGAAGGAACAACTACAACAGATCTTAAAGTTATTTCTAGATTCTGAAACATTTATAAGTATGAAATCTATGTGTGTGTGAACTTGTGGGGGTGAAGTAGCACTTTGCTAAATATATGGGTTGTTACATGTTCTATGTTCAAGACCTTTCCATTAAGTGATAAATTTGATACTTAATTTGTACAAATTGTAGAATTGTAGAACATAATTATGTTATTAAATTTGATATAAAATAATGTCTCATGTGACGTAGTAGAGTAGGCGGGGCGAGACCGTGGTTCGAGGCCGGTGAGTAATTGTGAATTAGTGCCAGCTGTGCACACACCGGCCTCGAATCACGTAGGAGATTGGAGCATATAAGAGAACGAGCGACCGGACCGTCGAAGAGAGAGGACCGGGCCCGAACTTATGTTATGTTTGTATTTGTATTTATATTTATGTTCATGTTTTGTTCGCCGGCGGTCGTCCGTGAGGGGCCGCCGGCTGTTAAATTACTTTATTAAATGTATAAAATGTCTTCCGGTTCCCGCCTCCTTCCTTCCCTTTTATTGAGATGTATTACAGTGACATTTTGGTTAAAAGTTTTTTTAGTGTTAATTATTATTTCATTTGATTAACTCATTAATTAAACAAGCGTTATTTTTGTCTTTAAGGAAATAATTATATTATAAAAATATGAATTTTATGTGTAAAAATGTTTCATTTGAGCGTCATTAGATAAAACATTTGTTTAAATATGCACTATTTTAGTTTTTCAGAAAGTATGCACCTAATTATTAAAATCTTTACATAAAACAGCCATATGTGGGATTTAAATATTTTGGTAAACATTTCTAGTTGTTGATTATTTAATATATGTCCTTAATCATTGAAATAGTAATTTTAAATGAGGTGTTTTTGTAAGTCAATGAAATTTTTTGATTAATGCAATTAGTGTAATAAATGCTGGTTAAAAACGTGTAGACGTGGTAGTTTGTTGTTGCTGTTGTGCTGTGTGTGTTGTGCTGCATTTGATTAAAAAAATAAAAATATAAAAAGGAAAAAAGGCAACAGGCAACAGTCAAAGTGCTCGCTCAGTTTTGCTCATGGCCGTCCACAAGACCTTGAGCTAGTCAAAAACATGTAATCTGAAGAAATTGTGTAACATATGATTGATTCCAGTCCATCCCCTCCTTTTGAAGTTAAGTGCTTTAAAAAGGTCATTAATAATCTCCATTGTGTTTCTCTTTTGACAGTTTCAGGTTTAGCCACATACCTGTAAACCAGATTTTTTTGTCTTTATAACCTTAACTATAAAACCAAAGAAAATAATAGATTGATAAGAATTACACAAGTTCCTCGTAACCCAGTCCTAACATTGACCCAAAACTTACATTAATAGCAAGGATAATTTCATTATAAACTTTTTATATTAAAGTTTTTCAGCAGGAAACAATGTTGTTCACTAAACAAACACACAACATACAATGAGTACAATGTTTAAAACTGTGTCATTAAATGTAATATGAATAAACTATATATTTACTTTTTAATATACATATTTATATGTATATACATAAACGTACCACACTGATAACCCAGAATTGTGAAAGTTTAATTGTAAAACAGGCTATTTTAACACTCTTTATCACTGCTGATTTTGCTGTGAAAAATCTTTTTTTCTTAAACACAAGGAAAATAGTTTTTGTTATTCACAATTTTAGTTTAGTCCACATAAAATATCATTTTGATTGTGATTATTAACAGATATAGGCCTCCATTTACCAAACATCTTCATTACCAAACATCTTCATTGGTTTACACAGACTTCTGACACAATTTTAAATGTATAGTAAACCACTGTAGTTGATCATTTGACATCCTTTAACCTGCTCTGTTCTTCTAGTTTACTTAACCAAGCAATTATTAATCTGTTGAGGAGAATCTGTGTCATATTTCTGTCTCTTACCTGCGATTGAAGATCAGATGTGTTCACTGTTACAATCACTGAAGAAATATTCTGTTGTTTTAAGAGTTTCAGCTCTCATTGCAAAAGTGATGTAACAGGTATTTCCACATATTTGCTAAATACTGTAGATATTTTAGTCATTTCTCAGAAGTGACAATGCACATTTTGGGACTTTTGAAGTGCAAACAAACATGCAGTAACTTGTGTACTAGAACTTTAAAAATAGTATTACATGAACTAAATAAAGCCCCACAAATAATGCACACCTGTGGTGATTCAGCTAAAGCTATTTTTAAAATAATTTAGAGTAAATTATTTACAACAGTTATCACACAAGGCCTGTTGCTAATTTCAATGCCTTATTTTTTGGTGGACAGAAATTCATAAATTCAAGTTAATTTCTTTTCTTTGACGGTTAATAGTCTTGAAATGACAAACTTGCTCACATATCAGTAATAACAACTCAAGAAAGATATCAGCAGCTTAAAAGTGTTCAACAAATAGAAAACATTTTATTATTTTTATAGACATGACGCAAGTTTATTAGGTATGCAAGTTTGTGCGTGTGTGCGCGCGTGCGTGCTCTAGTGTCTCTAGTATTCTAGAGACATTGACTATTCATGTCACCCTAGTGCTTCCTTTGTCTTTGTTTTATGCTTGTTCCAGTCTGTGGATTACATTGGTTTGGTTTTGTCCTGTATTGGTTCATTAAATGTTACGTGCACTTGGATCTCCTTCCTACCTCGATCACAATACACTGGAGTGACAAATGAAACAAGAAACACCTGGGAAAACTCATTAACAAGAAAAACTACAAAGGACTACAAACATGGCAGGCAATAGGAAATAACGGAAGAGTCCGAAATAACAGGGAAACACAGAACAGATCATAACATGTCCAGAAGAGGTGAATTTTAATTTACAGATCAAATAGATGATCACTTGAGCACAACATTAGATCACCAAATATGCCTTTTATTCACTTATGGAAGACTTTCACAAATCATCACAGCAATGCGATACAATCTTTAACTACACCGATAACACAACATAAAAAATATTGTAATTCTTTATATTTAAATGTTTTCTAATGTTAAAAACAGAACTTGTAATTATTCAACTAATATCTTTTGTTTGATAAATAAATTTATTATAACTGTCTGACAGGTGTGATGATCAACGGCTCTGAGTTTTTACCTTGAATAATAAAACCTGGGCTAAAATATGGATAGAGTTTCTCAGTGAAAGATTGATCAGTGTAAGAGTAGATATGAGATCTGTTCTCCACATCATAAAAGGAGACCAAACCCTCCTCATAATCCACAAACACACCCACCTTCTGTGGCATTACACTCAGAAACAGAGACACAGAGGAATCAGACCCAGATATATATTCATTCTCATTCCTCAGAGCCACAGTCCAGAATCCATCCACTGGTTTCCTTGCGGTGACTCCCTTCCTGTTCACAGATTCTCTGACAACTCCTAATTTCCAGTTGGTCACTCCCTTCACCTGAACCTCAAAATAAAATCCCCCTGATGAGAATCCCTCCTTTGCCAAGACATCTAAACGCTGATTAAATCTCTTTGGGATGTCTGGGAGTTTGTGCTCAATATTTCTCAATTTCTCAGTTGTCACTTGTTTCTTATCATCAGACAGAAAGAGAAGAGGATGAGCTGTATGAGGATCCAGAGTCACATCCACTGAGAGAGATCAGAGAATATGAATCACAACTGATGATGATGATGTTTGTGATATTTAATGAATAATGTGTCAGTATATAAATGTAAAGTATTGTAGTATATGAGTGAAGAGAGCAGATGACACACTGTACCTGCATACTGCTGCATCAACTTCAACACTGTACAGACACATGACAATACATCATCATCAGCATCTTTCACAAGGATTCACACACGCAATCATGAACAAGGGAACAATGAACAAGTGCGTGTGTGTGTGCTGATAACTAGATGATCAAGTATCAAATCTGAATGAGCTCTTTTGCTTTGTATAAATTAGAAACTTTAAATGGTATTTCTAATTTATGGACTGTGTTGTTTTACGATGGTTGTCTGTAAATAATATATGTACAATGTGTTTGATGTTCACCTACCAGCTTCACTGAGTTTCTCCTGTAGAGTCTCTTGCAGTTGAGTCAGAGATCTCCTCACTTTCTCCACACTCACATGACTCTTCAAACTGATCTCAGAACAGTTATTGGTGATTAATTGACTGCAAATGAACGACCGAATCTACAGCAGAAGAGAGAGAAACAGCTCATAAGAGATCCTTAAAAATCTTAGTGTTAAAGGAGATGCTGTAATCTCAAGTGTTAAATTCAAGATCTCAAAAGATTTCATTTCTCTTAAATAATCCAAAATGACTCTTTACTCTAAGGCACAATCCCAATTCTATTTCATACCCTTGAAATAGAGTGGCAAGGGGAAGGGTTAAAAATATTTCCCTAGCAAATGGGACACCACCACTACACCACAATACATCATCATACATATTAAAAGATGACGCCATCACCTGTAGTCATATAAGTTTTGTGGCTTACAGCCTTAAATGTGGGCCCGGCCTTTTGCCAAAATCAGATCGCCATACAACCCTAGGTTTGCGATTCTGGGGGTCTCTCCATCCATTCTGGAAAAGACCCGGTGCTCCATATGACCCCTCTAACCAAAAGAGAATGGAGACACCCCTAACCCTTCACTAAAGATGAACAATTGGCTCATTTGTGTCTGGCTTTTACTTAAGACATTTGAGATCAAGTTGAAACTTTAATGAAATGCAATAACAGACTCCATTATGACTCCTTGACTAGATCAACTGCTTAAATATTATTTATGTTAATGAGTGTTGTAATACACCATGATTGTTCAGACAGAGACAGATGTAGAGACCTGTATGAGTTGTAGATGATGTTCAGTATGTGAGATCTGCTCCAGCTTAATGTTTCTCTTCTTCAGTTCAGTGATCTCCTGCTCCAGATCTTTAATGACATCTTCATCATGTTTCTCTGCTGCTTTCTGCTTCTCCTCCATCATCTCCAGCAGTTCAGACTGACATCTCTCAATGGAGCGCATGAGATCACTGAAGACCACCACACTGGCTGCTTTCTCCTTCTCTGTGTTTCTCTGATTTAAAAAAAAATTATGTTAAATTCAGCAACTTAATTTACAAAGCGAATTAAAACATGATCTATTA
This sequence comes from Triplophysa dalaica, assembly GCF_015846415.1. NCBI lineage: Eukaryota > Metazoa > Chordata > Actinopteri > Cypriniformes > Nemacheilidae > Triplophysa > Triplophysa dalaica. Next base: position 14,553,420 of record NC_079566.1, on the reverse strand, counting down.
AACATTGAAGTTCTTCAATAGTTTTTAAACTCACTGTCTTGCTGGGGCTTGCTGGGCTATAGCCCCGTCAGAAAATGGCTTAGTCCCGGCAAAGCGCCCCCAAGGATTTTCTAATATATTTTACGGAGTGTTAATTTAACGTTACATTGATTGCAAATAGCCCGTCTTGTAAGCAGAGGCTTTGTTCACTAACTCTGCCCGCCAGTTTCTGATTGGACGAGAGAAGCTGTAAGAATGACTCTGGCCAATTAGCGTCTCCAGTGGCGAGGAGAATAAAGCCTAAGTTGTCTTCTTCACATTAGTCTCAGACTCAGCTCTAGGAGACTGAAGCGCCATTGTTAAGTAAATATGGAGACGGTCGTGAATTAATGATTTACTAGTTGCACATCGGTCTGTTATTGTGGGAACATTTACACGCCACACAAAACTATACTGGATTGGTACCTTCACCTGTCAGTCATATTGTCTCTTGGGCGGGCCTTGACCAATACTTGACCAAAGTTACGCGAGACTAACTTCACATCATCGTGGGTTCGAAATTGCCTCCTGCCCAATTTTTCCCCATCACAAATCAGATCATAAAGCCAATTATTCTTGATAAAATTAAAAAGATTGAAAGTTGTAGGGTAAGGTTGGGGTGAAAGACTGGCAACGTAACTGAACAGACCTGAAGGGCATATTGTCCCTCCCACCAAGGATGAATACTCCCAGTAATATTTGATATAAATATTTTATTTATTTAAATATTGTTACTTTTAATGTTATAGCAATCAAGCTGATAACATCCAAAAAATGTATATTGGAATAATGTTTGATAAGGCATCTGTTACCAGCTCAAGAGCATGATGCGGACTGTTATGCCCGCCGTGGCAAATCAGATGTTGTGGTCAGAAGATTCGGGTGCTATATCTGAGAATTAGTTGCAGAATTGTTAAACTATAACATAGTATATGGAGTTGTGGCAAAATGTGAACATATTCAACGTTTTGATTAATCTGCACTTTATGGGAACACGTCGTGGTTTTAGCTGGAATGAGCGCGTTTATAGTGATTTCTTTTTTAATAAAGAGAACAAAAGAATAAAGCATTGATTAGTTTGCTTTTGGTTAGAAGGAATCATTAGGCTAGCGATAGACCCTTAGTAAAAGGACTCGAACCATGTGATTGTGGATATGGTATTAGTTGTAAATTGAAACTTGTGAAATAATACCGTATGCTACGGTACATTCTTTATGTTCATTTCTGTATTCTGCTTCATTTTCTTTTTCAGTGTAGTTCATAAATACGTTTGTTTCGTAGGGAACTTTTCACATTGCAAAATGTTTTCAACAAAAAAGCACAGCCTATGATGTCAACTTGTTCTAAAACGGTCACAACATCTAAATTTAATAGCAATAATTATATCCAAGTAGTGCAATCATGGGAGATGTTAATGCTAAGGCTGTTCTGTATTTAAATGGAAAAATTGCATGTTTTGTAACTAAACCATTAATTTAGTTAATAATTTGATCAGTCCACCATCTAAACCCCCTTAGCACCCCCAAGGGTCAGCCCACTGCTCACTCTTCTGAGTTCTGCTAAATGTTTGATATCCTGAATCTTCTTGGTTCTGTTTTTGATCATCTGCTGCACGTCTGTCTGTGTCTTCGTGAGATCCAGCTAAAGAATGAACCACACAGACACATTTGATTATGGCGAAGATTTCTAAGCTTCTGAAAAAAGTTTTGATTGAATGTTATATAAGCAGTTAAAAGGATCAGTTCCTCCAAATTCTATCTAATTGTTATCTAACATGTAAACACCAAATTTTAAATTAGGATCTATGGGAAAAAAGTTTTACCTTCTTCTCTTCAATCGACTCTTCGAAAGGAACAAAGTTGTGGTTCTTGTGATCCGTCACATTGCAGATCACACACGCAGATGTGTGATCATCTCTACAGAAGAGCTCCAGAGGTCTGTCATGTTTCTGACATATATAATCCTGCATATTCTTCACAGGATCAATCAGTTTGTGTTTCTGTAATCCTGACACTCTCAAATGAGACTCCAGGTGAGTTTCACAGTAAGAGCTCTGACACACCAGACACGACTTCACAGCCTTCAGCTTTCCTTCAGTACAGATGTCACACACAACTTCAGCTTCAGGTTGTTTCTCGGGACATTTCTTCTTATGTTCATCCACAAAGTCTCTGAGTGTTGTATTAATCTTGAGATCAGGTCTCTGCTTGAATGTTTCTTTACATAATGGACAGATGCAATTTAATAATAAACCAGGCTATACACTGTAAAACTATTCTGTCTCTTACCTGTGAGTGAAGATCAACTGTGTTTACACCTACGATGACTGTAGAAATAATCTGCACACGCTCTTGTATTTATTCATACCTGAGTGCTGACACACATACTCTTTTGGTTTTGTGGGTTACTTGGAATTTCTAGTAACACTTCCACATAACTGAAAACGAGATAATTTAGATTTCTTGGCAGTGTTTCTCGTGTAAACAAATCGATACAAGTCATTATGACTAATTATGTACTGTATTTGAAGTAGGTTTACATAAGGTGAAGTAATATACCTCAGCAAATCCTATTCAGTCATTATCATGTGGAGTAACCATGTCCTCTGACCATAACCCAATATTCAACTTAAGTTTAAGAAAAACAAAAATATAAATATGTAAAGAAACGTGTCATACTAAAGTGTAATCTAACAGAACCGTTCAGAAAACCAGAACAGAGATTCTCATATTAATAAGAAGATGAGTCAAAGAGCTGACTGTTTTATTTTATTTGATAATTGACGTTTCATTTTGACCTTTGATGTAGGCCTATATTGTTATAAAATGACACAATATTTGCTCAAAAATGTAACATCTTTGACAAGACAGCAGCGTGTGTGTCAGTATGTGAGTGTGTGTGCACGTAAGAAAGAATCTGACATGGGTCTAACTTCACAATAAAAACATTTCAGCATCTCTACCTCAGAACTGTGCCCACATAACCTGCAGAGCCAGTTTTAGATATCTTCAGACCATTGGTGCATGTCAAAGTCAGTTTTTTAGGAGAGATCACTGGTGCGTCTGTTATAGGGTTGCACGGTTTACCGGTAGTATCGCGAGACTGTTGATATCTATATTATCTGAGTTATATTTCTGTCACTGACCTGTGAGTGAAGATCAGATGTATTCAATCTTACAATAACGAATAAAGAAATATTCTGTTGTAAGATTAAAAGCAGTTACTTTAGTTAAAGCCTCGTGACCAACTTCCACTAACGCTTAAGACTCAAGACGCTCCAATAGAAAACGTCATTACAGTATTGTCCAGCAGAGGACAGAAGAATTCATTTTATTAATCTACAGAATCATATTGTAGTTACACTTACTTCATCTGGTGTTATTCACATGCAGTGGAGGCGTAAACAAACCTGACTCAACATCATAAAAGGAGACCAAACCCTCCTCATGAGCCACAAACACACTCACCTTCTGTGGCTTTCTCTCAGAGGACCAGCAAAAGTTAAATATTAATTATTATTCCTCAGATCCAAAGACCATAATCCTTTCACTGGTATCAATGGGATTTTACCTTTCCTGTTTACATATCCTCTGACCTTTTATAAAGTCCATTAACTCTTTCCAGCACATGAACCTCATAATAAAATCTACCTGATACATACATGGAAATCAGATCTCTCTGGGTTGGCTGAGAGTTAATGTCAATGCCGGTGTTTTTTTGTTAATATCCGGGGTTGGGACTTTAACCAGAATGCACACATGGGGACTCGTGTTACTTTGGGGACCAAAATGGAGGACAACAAGCTATTCAACGTACTAGGGGTTGGTTGCTTTAAGACTTGAGTCATTATTGAGAAATCAGATATTATTCAGATTTGAATTAATATTATCCGAGCAGATAGATGATGGAGGATCTACGCATGAAAGTGAAGCACCAGAGAGTTGATCTGCCGGCTCTGTCTAAACTGAAGAAAAATAGTTTACATATGTAACGTAACGTAAAATAATTTACGTTTCATGATTTGTACATAATTTAAGAGAATGACGTGGTTTGCATTTTCTCTCTTACATTATTCCTGCTAAGCTTAAAATGTTACCACATTATTAATAACCATGTTATTAAAGCATTTAATTCTACTAAAACAATGTCTGTGAAACAACGGAATGCAAGAACAAAATGTTACAAAACTGTTCTTAATCAAATATTTTAAGTGGTTCTAAAGAATGTTATTGTGTCTTTCACATTGTTACATTCTAGAAAGAAAAAGAAAACTCATGAGTAAATGTTGGGATTTATAATGTTTTAATATCATCACAACAACAATGTTATTAACAAACATTTGTAGAATATCTGGAGAATATTGTTCTGACTCTCAGGGTATTCTGGGAACTACAACACAAATACCTGCTTAAAATGTTACAAGAATGTTAAAATACCAGGTTTTAACAATTTTACCACTAAACATATTTAGAATGTTTTAGAGAGCGTTTCCTGTCTTTTAAGAGAATGTTCTGGGAACTAAAATAAAAACCGCTAAAAATGTTGTTGAAACTACTCAAAACTAAATTAAACTAAACATGTCTACGATGATTTTTTTAGAATGTTATCCCATAATCCAAGATAAAGTTCTGGGAACTTAAAACTACCATCTTAAAACAGTTATGCACATTACTTGATAATGTAAGACCATTTTTACAACTAAACATTTCTAGCTGGGCTGTCCTACACACCGGCGGCGCCAGGGGGGGTCTTGGGGTGTCTCAAGACCCGCCCAAAAAATGCCTTGACCCCCATTTGACCCCCCACCCCCTCCCTGATTAAAAAATATTTAATATATATTAAAATATATATATCCGGGATAAAGATTTAACAATGGTCCTCTTCAAACTACGCAGAATAATAATAATTCATAATTTATTCGACTTAATAATATATACATAAGAATCATAAGAATCACAGCGACGCCCCATGAACGTTGCCACCGCTGCGCCTTTCGTCATTGCGTTCAAGACGCTGCCGCGAGCCCGCAAGTGCTGCAACGCACTTTATATCTTGAAGCTAAAAATGGATCGCTTCGTCAAACCTAAAAACAAAATGACAGCCGACGGAAATAGGACTGAAAATATACCCGTTGCAGTGGAGGGCGAGCTCTGCTTGATCCTAGAATTAGAAATAGAGGACACGGGGAATTGGAGGATGAGGAGGTGGGACCGGAGCAACTCGCATATGGAAGCATATGTGTTGCAAAATTCAATTTGCAATGTAATATGCAAAATGGCAATGCAGTATGTAAATTGACAATGCAATTGTGTATCTAAATATACATTTCAAATAACGTATGTGCAACATTAAGTGCAAAATGAAAAATAAAAATTCAATTATATCTATTACATTTGGGAGTTCCTACACGGGTTTTATGTTGACAAATGTAATTGATATAATTGAATTTTTATTTTCATTTTGCACATAATGTTGCACATACGTTATTTGAAATGGAATGGATTTAACGGGGGATTTAAACCATGGCCCAGCCGAGAAACCAAGACAGCCTAAATTAAAATCATAACCATGTCGTTCTTTTGGATCGGAGGGGCAGCTAGCATCCAGGGGTTTTAGTTACTCGTGGTTCAAACAGTACCAATGGCTTGAATATTCTGTCAAAAGACGCGGCTTTTTGTTTTGCCTGTCTTCATTTTTTTCACAGTGTGCATGGATCGGGTTTTATTTGTTTAGAAGCAAGTAATATGCAGTTATTAGCCGTGTCCACTGTATTTTTGGGGGTTTTCATGAGATCCCCCTTGAAATGACCAGGGTTCCCCCCAATGACCCCCCAATCAAAATTGTCTGGAGCCGCCACTGGTCCTACACCTCACCCAGGGTGAAGAGAGACCCACAAGACAATAATGCACAGTAAATAAATTGAGCAAGGGTCCCTCGAGGACCATAACGGGAGATGCTAAAATAAAAAAAGCGTCTGCTAAATGTCTAAATGTAAATAAAAGGTATTTGTAATGATCATTTAAACTGTCCAAAAACAGTTCCATGAGAAGGTCCGGATAGGTGGAAAATTTGCAATGTCCAAAAAAGTCTGTACGTGGTCCTCAAGGGAGTTATTACCTTGGCGAAAATCAATAGATGTTTTTGTAATGTCCCAACTACTGTGTGTGTGTTTCAAATGTCAAACAAAAACCCTTCTTTATTTATTTGCTCATTTGATTTCTTTCATAAATTTTTAATCTTATTTAATACTGTTTTATTATTCAAATAATACAAAATAATTAAATTAAAAGAAAGAAATCAAATGATGTGTCCGCTATCTTCAATCATCTATAAAGTTTCATATTTAATTTTACTTCTGGAATAAAGACTATTAGAAAATAACGAGACAATCCAACATACAGTATATCTGTAAACATACACAATCTATGAGAACATTTACAACAAGTGGTCTTTACCATAAAAACTATTCTGTACCGAGGATTTGATCTTTACTAACCAGATATGCAGTGTAGCATGTCTGTCTCCTGGTCACCGTTTTTCTCCTGCAGTTTAATGAACAATGCAGCTATTCCAAGAAAAATACAGAGGTGATCTCATATGTATCTTGTGTCCATTTATATAATTAAATGTATATATATAATAAACAGAATGTGCTTGGATTTACCGAAATAACATAAAAAATCAGATCTCTCAACAAGGATCCTATCTGTGAACGGTTGCCTTATATGTTTTTATTCAAAATGTCATTTGTGACCTGGATCACAAAGCCAATCATAAGGGTCAACTTATAAAATTTATAAAATATATTTATATATTCATGAAAGCTGAATAAATTTCCTTTGATGTCTGGTATTTGGATACACTACAATATTTGGGTGATATTCATCACTATTTAAAAAAGAAACAGGTTTGTATTAACACACTATTTTCTATTTTGGCTTAGCGCTGTAATGAGGTTGTGGTGAATAATTAAACTTAAAAGCTGAAATTATTTTTTATTTGAAAGTTTATTAATTATTATAGACACCAAAGTCGACTGCATAATTCTCCAAGAGCAGACAGCAGCGAGTGAAGGTAGTAGGGGCGTTTCTGGCTATTTTCCCTTACAGTATATTTACGGTGGAAATTTTACAAAATATCTACATGAGACATGATCTTTATTTAATATCCTGATGATTTGTGGCAAAAAATAAAAATCAACAATTCTTACCCCTACAATGTATTGTTGTCGATAACTTAAAGACTGGATCACACCACAAGACTTTTAAAATCTGAACAGATTAAAAAACAAACTCACAGACTTTTTGACTGGGCATCACAATACAGAATAAAATATGCAGACTGGCACTAACTTTCAGCAACAACTACAGACAGAAATCTGGTAAAAATCTGTGCAAAAGTCTTGTAGTGTGATCCAGGTTTAAGACTGGTTTTATGGTCCAGGGCCACATTTACAATATTGAACTAAATTAAATTAGGAGTTTAGTGCCAAAATTAGATAATGTTTTCAAAAATGTGTTATCATTTTTGTTGTGTTTGTCTACTTACAACCTGGTTGTCCTTAATGGGTTTGCTGCCCAATTCCCCATCCAGTGTGGACAAAATTTTGATGGTCATCTATGCATTTCTAATGCGTTTCGATGCAGCAGTCAAGTCCAGTGTTAACACGGTGTTGGTTTGCTTTAAGTTTTGTTATTATGGCTAAAATCAAAACAACCATCTGCATTTGGACTGATATTAAGTGGAATGTACAGTAAAAAAAACATGATTATTGAAAAGATTTTAAGACTGACTTTTTCGTTTTGGAACCAAACTCCTCATTTGTTACAGCATGGGTTCCCAACTTTATCCAACTATGTACAAATGTCCGCCCTCCACTTACAAAATATCTGCATCACTATCCTATAAAATATTTCAGAGCTTGATATTAACTGTAATTCTTTTTATTCAATATAACAATGGACAAATACAAAAAATATCTTGGTTAATTGGCATTTTAAAATGTATGAAAATGCTAATTTTGTCTCATTTTTAATGAATAGTCTTCCTGGGTCCCCCTTGAACGTCAGCTAGGGCCCCCTGTGGCCCACAGCCCACCTGTTGGGAACCAATGTGTTACAGTAACTCAAGGTTTCCTGAAATGGGGATGTAGGGGGTTTGTGAATTAAAGAGTACACTGTGTCTCTACCTTTGTTGTTTCCAATACTTTGATGAAATTAGTTAAATTGCAAAGAAAAAACCTTTTACAGGTTAAAAAATATAAAATAAAAAAATGTTTTTTGAAGATAAACATTCAGATTTGTTCATAAAATATATTTTTTATCTCAGTGGGTACTTCAAGTAAGAATGGTTTAGGAAATGGGAGTTCCTAAAAAAAGTTTGAAAACCCCTGCTGTAGCTCATTTGCTAGAACATTAAACTTTGTGTTAGTGGTGGGCATAGATTAATTTTTTTAATATAGATTAATCTAGATTAATTCCAAGATTAATCTAGATTAAAATGGCTCATTTGAATTCTGCCGAAGGCATTCAGAATATGTGTGCTACCCAAATAATGACTAAAAGTAAGTCTTTGAGAACGGGTTTCTCAAGCCAGGTGGCGCATTAGACCAGAGGCTCATCTCCTGTTTCCAAAATGCATCACAAACTGCTTGAGAAAGCTGTTCTACTCTGATAATTGGTGATGAAAATTAAATTATGTTCAATAAAATGAACTTGTGTTCACTTCCGCATTAGCTAAGGGATGATTTGCGTTTAGGTGGTACTTGAGACTGGAAGAGCTCCTACAGTACATTTACATTTAGTCATTTAGCAGACGCTTTTATCCAAAGCGACTTACAAAGAGTGAGGGAGCAACAAGCGATATGTCATACAGGAGCCATAATACATTAGATCTCAATACAAAGTTACTGGTTTCAACTAAAGCTAGACCACTACCTGTTGAGAGAAAGGTTTTTTTAAACCAATTTCGCATTGCACAAGGTGCAAACAACCTTAGTCTTGTCGATGTTTCTATAGGGAAGCTTCTTAAAAATTAATATTCCCTGAAGCAAACCCGGCGGCTTCATAGCTGCATCCATGTTAGCACGTCACGTTTGATACGGTAATTTCACAGTAACATTATGTTGTGTTCAGACCAAACGCGAATGGCGTGTCAAGCGCGAGTGATTTATATGTTAATGCAAAGAGCCAATAGACCTACTTGCTGCGCGAATCGCGCGAATGAAGCCCTGGTTATGAGATGATGAGGCCGCGCTAAGGACGCAAATGAAGCCCTGGTTATGAGATGATGAGGCGGCTTCTGCTTCCGCGAATCACGCGAATCACGCGAGTTGAAAAATCTCGTTCTCGCCCCGTACAGTGCAGTTAAGCTGGTATACATCCGCGCTAAAATATCAAGGTGAAAGTAATCATAGCTAGCGTAGTATAGACCCAGCTCCCAACCCAACTTTGAGAATAGATTAACGGCGACATTTTTTTTATCGCGCGATAAGTGGCCCAGGCCAGCCCACCACTACTTTGTGTATTATCTTCACCTACCAGATGCAACAATAATCAACACTAATAGGATGAGTCCAAAAACAATTGTAATCCGTTTCAATATCAGCAGCTCTGCATCTCTCTTCTCCAGCTTATCGTCTCTCAAATCCAGTTCATCGTCTCTCCTCCTCAGCTCAGCGTCTCTCCAATTCAGCTCAGTGTCTCTCGTATCCAGTTCATCATCTCTCCTCTTCAGCTCAGCGTCTCTCCACTTCAGCTCAGCGTATCTCTTCTTCAGCTCAGCATCTCTCCTCTTCAGCTCAGCGTCTCTCCTCCACAGCTCAACATCTCTCCACTTCAGCTCAGCATCTCTCCTCTTCAGCTCATCGTCTCTCATCTCCTGCTCATCATCTCTCCTCTTCAGCTCAGCGTATCTCCTCTTCAGCTCAGCGTCTCTCCTCTTCAGCTCAGCGTCTCTCCTCCACAGCTCAGCGTCTCTCATCTCCTGCTCATTGTCTCTCTTCTTCAGCTCAACATCTCTCATCTTCAGCTCAGCGTCTCTCACCTCCTGCTCAGCGTCTCTCTTCTTCAGCTCATCGTCTCTCATCTCCAGCTCATCGTCTCTCATCTCCAGCTCATCGTCTCTCATCTCCAGCTCATCGTCTCTCTTCTTCAGCTCAGCGTCTCTCTTCTTCAGCTCAGCGTCTCTCTTCTTCAGTTCAGCGTCTCTCTTCTTCAGCTCAGCGTTTCTCTTCTTAAGTTCAGCGTCTCTCTTCTTCAGCTCACAGTCTCTCTTCTTAAGTTCAGCTTCTCTCTTCTTCAGCTCAGCGTCTCTCTTCTTCTGCTCAGCGTCTCTCTTCTTCAGCTCATCTTCTATCATCTTCAGCTCATCGTCTATCATCTTCAGCTCAGCGTCTCTCTTCTTCAGATCAGCGTCACTCTTCTTCAGCTCAATGTTTCTTTTCTTCAGATCAGTGATCTCCTGATCTTGAACTTTAATGACATTCTCTGCTGTGATCTGCTTCTGTCTCACCTTCTCCAACTCTTTGGTTCTCCATTGTATCTCAGTGATTTCCTTTTTCAGATCTTTAATAAGACATTTATCTTGTGTCTCAGCTGCTCTCTGCTTCTCTGCTATCATCTGCATCTTAATGTTTTTCTTCTTCATTTCACTGATCTCCTGCTCCAAATATTTAATGACACATTCATTGTGCTCCTTTGATCCTGTTTGCCTCTCCTCCATTGTCTCCTGCAGCTCAGACTGACAAAATTACAAAGCAAATTACATAAAACATGATCTATTAGACATGAGGGAGTATTATTCTGTCAGTAATCTTTCAAGAAGACAAATATGAAAAAATATTTTATCACTTTACAATGTTGTTATAAAGAGAAGATAAACAGAGATCTACAGAGGAATAACATATCTTGTCTTACTTTACTACAGTATACTCACCTCTCTTATAGGAACAGTGTTGTGATTCTTGTGATCTCCTTCAGTACAGAAAAGACACACACATGTCTGATCATCTCTACAGAAGAGCTCCAGAGGTCTGTCATGTTTCTGACATATATAATCCTGTAGATTCTTCACAGGATCAATCAGTTTGTGTTTCTGTAATCCTGACACTCTCAAATGAGACTCCAGGTGAGTTTTACAGTAAGAGCTCTGACACACCAGACACGACTTCACAGCCTTCAGCTTTCCTTCAGTACAGATGTCACACACAACTTCAGATTTCTTCTTCTGCTCATTCACAATGTCTCTGAATGTTGTATTAATCTTGAGATCAAGTCTCTGCGTAAATGTTTCTTTACAGTTTGGACATCTGTAGTCTTGACTGTTGTTCCAGTATGTATTCAGACAGATCTTACAGAAGTTGTGTCCACATGGAGTGCTGACTGGATCACTGAACACATCCAGACAGATTGAACACAGAAGCTCATCGGCCATTATACAACTGGAGGATGACATCAGAAAAAAATGATGAAAATATATCAACTAAATGAATGATTTATTCTATTCGACAGCAAAATAGCCAGCATGACCGAACGATCTAGAATGCAGCACTTCGTCTCTTCTTGGATCTACTACACACCTCATGATCTTTACTGTAAGTCGATAAAATAGTGGGAAGCTTCCTTCAACTCGCTCGTATCGTGTATGTCCCCTCCAGCCCTCCTGACATCTGTGATCTAGAATATGCTGCAAAACCACAACCTTTGAGAAAACTATAAACAAACCTGCTTCACATCCGTCTCACAACTCCCTAACTTCGTTTAACACTGTCAAAAAAACTCTCTGATCGCGTTGTTCATCTCTCCGTAACTTGCAGATCACGCTTTATAAAATAAAACACTTGCAGTTTTTTTGGTCAGCAGGCATTGAACTTCCTCTTTCGTTTAAACCTGGATTCACAATCAAATGACAAACTTCACAAATAACCAAACATTCTGACACCATTTAAGTTATTAACAAACTAAAGTAGTTCAGTATTTGCATTACTCTCACTGTATCCTTGTTGTTTTGAGTCAGATCGGTGGGCGTGGTTTGTTTGTTTTGACTAAATCTTTAAAGTCCTTTAGGTGTTTAAAGTCTTACGAAACCGCCCTGACCCTAAAATAACTGTAACCATCTAAACTACCTGTGATTGTTAAACTTGCCAAAGAACACGTTTGCGTGATGATGTCAGACTCGAAACACCATTGCGTCTGTCCGACTCAGTTCAGTTTGACACAAAAGATAACGTTACTTGATGTTTCTGTTTCTTACCTGTGAGAGAAGCTCTTGTGTTCACTATTATAATGACTGAGGACGCATTCAGTTTGGAGAGTTAATGCTTCTTGTGTTGTTGCTAATCGAATTACTTTCACTTTAGTCTCCCAGATACCAGACCGTCTGGATCTTATCCTCGTCGTTATCTTTGCCCAAGCCCCGCCCAAGAGGTCATGTGACTGATAGGTAAGCAACCAATCACGTTTCGATTTATGCCGCGTCATGTTTAGATGCTTAGAAATATCCACACAGTGACAGACCGGTGAACATTCACGAACGTGTCAAAAGAACAATAAAATGATTATAATTTTATGTCGTGAACCTCGCATACTTTGACTTATTACGCGTGTAGTCGATTGTGATGAATTCTTATCGCAACCGTTGTAAACAAGGCAGTTTACTTCATAGATCAAACGGCATTGTGTTGTTTCGAGGCGGATCGTTAAAGAACGCGACTCGCACGTTTCTCGACTTCGAATGTGCTGAAATGTTTCCAGAAAATTGTGCCATTCGCATCAGGCTGCTTCCAATTACCCCCACACAGGGGCGCCGTAAAGGGGGGAAAAGTTAGGACAATTCCAAGGGCCCATGACTGACAGGGGCCCCAAAAATAGGTAAAAACTTATATAAAATTATCAAACCATCATCATTCATTATATATATTTATTTAATAATACAATTAAATATATATTTGTTTTTGCCGGCAAAAGTTAAAAATTCCCATTGACCAAAAAGTAAACATACTAATTGACCGATCACCCCCCTGTATCTGAATGAAATGGTTTGGTCCTGCCTTTGCGCTTTCAGTGACGGTGTTTAGTTACCGTCAGTAGATCCGCCAGATCTTCAGTGACCACAATGTTGCCTAATCAAAATCTGTTTTCAAGTTTTCAAAAAAGGAAAGAGAGGAAAGACAAAGGAAAGCATGTCAAACTGTAACCCAGTTTTTCACCGAGAACGGTGTGTAGCCTATAGCAGTGGTTCTCAACTCTGGCCCGCGAGATCCACTTTCCTGCTGAGTGAAGCGCAAACTCTGATAAAACACCTGAAGAGGCTCATCAGTGACTTAAGGAACAGACGCGTTCAACTTAATGTTCGGCCGCGCAGATTGTTTGGCATTTCGCATTAAAGTACCGCGAGAGCTATTCGAATGCATACCGCGCAATCTGCACTTGAATCTCTTTTGCGGTACTTAATGTTATACGATGATAGATTTGCGCACCGCCGCATTAAGTTGAACGCATCTATTGTAAAGACACTGATTAGCTTGTTCAGGTGTTTTATATCAGAGTTGGGGATAAACTCTGCAGGAAAATGGATCTGGTGGGCCAGGGTTGAGAACCACTGGCCTATAGTCTATGAGTGGTATTAACTTGTTGGCTTTAATGTCCATAGTGAAATATGCTAGCTAGCAAAACATTTACATTTATGCATTTGACAAACGCTTTTATCCAAAGAGACTTCCATTGCATTAACATGTACATTTATACTTAGGTATGTGCAATCCCCTGGGGTGGAACCCACAACCTTACGTTGTTAACGCAATGCTCTAACCACTGAGCTACACGAATGCAAAAGTCTAGTCTTAGCCCACATTAAAATCACCATTTAACCAGTGCAGGGAAAAGTTTAGCACTATAATAACCCTGGTGTGGAAATTCCATTTAAAAATCTGCCGTATTCAATGTTTTGAGAGGATGATGTTAATGTTAAGTTTGTTCGTTTTTCTTTTTTAAAATCTTTCATTAATAATAATTAATTAAAATAATAAAAATAATTTTAAGATCATTTTCAATTTTGTCAAAAAAAATTAGCGAGGCCTTTAATCTTGCATCAAATAGCGAACTACATAATAGACTTGCATGGATGTACAAATCACCAGAAGTAAATATTGTGGTAGAACAAATATTGAACTACAAGAAGCAAGACAGTTGCAAGCCTTTAATTAGAGGTTAGGGTAAAGCTTTTGATGGGACAGTTAGGTCCTAGAGATGTGGTGACAACAGCTGCACACAGGGGGCCCAATTAGATTTTTTGTCATGGGGCCCAAAATACGGTGGCTTAGTGGTTAGCATGTTCGCCTCACACCTCCAGGGTTGGGGGTTTGATTCCCGCTTACGACTTGTGTGTGTGGAGTTTGCATGTTCTCCCCGTGCCTCGGGGGTTTCCTCCGGGTACTCCGGTTTCCTCCCCTGGTCCAAAGACATGCATGGTAGGTTCATTGGAATCTCTGGAAAAAATTGTCCGTAGGGTGTGAGTGCGTGAGTGAGTGTGTGTGCCCTGCGATGGGTTGGCACTCCATCCAGGGTGTATCCTGCCTTGATGCCCGATGACTCCTGAGATAGGCACAGGCTCCCCGTGACCCGAGGTAGTTCGGATAAGCGGTAGAAAATGGAATGGAATGGAACTTAAATATGAAACTGTATAATATAAGGATTTTGAAAGACGAATCTGAAGATAACATGTCCTGTGAGAAACACTCAATACTGTAGGTCCCAAATTAACACAAATGTTTTTGGATATCTCCCTTTTTGTTGAGCAGAAATCAAATCATGATCGTTTAATGAATAATAATTGTATTAAATTTCCTAAAATCTCTGAGCGTAAGGTGAAGCAATAGAAAGGCCAAACCTTCTTATTTTACAGTCTTGAAAACCAATCTTTCTGCATATCATATACATGTATTGTGATACATGTACAGTTGGGTAGAAAAGGTTTCGTCTTGATGTTTAAGTCAGTTCTGCTGATGGACCTCAGAGAGGAGGGTCAGCTAGTGTCTATATTGAACGTTTTCTGCAAATAAGAAAAGATCTTAAAGAACTTTTGGAGTCTCGGATGGAGGTGGTCTGGATGTATCTAGTGGAGCCTCTGATGTGGTCCTGTTTCCAAGTGCAGCTGGTTCATTGAAGAAGCTTGTGACACAGATGGTGTTGAGCATTATTTGACTACCTTCAAACAAATTGCTGGAGTTTGCAGATGGACTAAAGGAGACTGAGATATACACCAGGTCCTGCTTCCCACTGGTAAAGCCTGTGTGGCCAATGTGACTTATAGCACAAGTGAAAGACTTCAAGCAGGTGAAAGATGATATACTGAGGAAATATTACATTCATTTTGAGACTTATCGACAAAGGTTCCTCTCCCTAGATGTGCTATTGGAAGAAGGATCTCACAGGGAACTGTATGTACACTTAATAGATTTCTCTTACAAATGGGTGGAAGCTGGCCATAAGACAGTACAACAGGTTGCAGAGACATTATTATAGAACATTTATTGAGAATATTGTGTCCTGAACTGCAAAGGTGTATTAAAGAGCATGATAGTCCTTCTGCTCTTCTGGCAGATCTTTGTTGCTGTGTGTTTGAACCATATTATATAGTGAATATTTGCATATTATAATACACAATACTAAAGTATAACACAGTTTACTTCAGTAAACACTGTACTACAGTATTCTTCATGCGGGTGAACGCTTACATATAGTAAACCGGGAAAACACATAACTTACACAACATAAAGCATACAATATGGATATTATCATCCTCATAATAATTATAATGGTTTTCATCAATTGACGCGACAAAACACAATAGAAGCAGGCCCCCCTTATGTAGAGTGCATCACTTTGCATCTTCTAAAAATAAGATTTATAATCTTAAACTCAAAAACATATACAACGCTGGAACATCATTTCTTTTCATTGGTGGTCTTATTTTTCATTGGTTAGTGTTATTTGATTGTGTAAAATCCATAATAAATTTCTATATTTCATAAAATGCCACAAAATCTGTGGCCTCTCTGGATTCATATTGGGGTCTCCAGTTTGAGAATCACTGTATAATTCAAAATTTCTATCATATCCACTTAGTAATAAAAACAGCAAAATCATGTGTTCTGTCGCAGGTTCAGCATGAAGTGTCAAACCTGATGATGTGTTTTTATTACTTATTCTATCTGCAACCGGTAAATGTCAGTTTGTGTCAGGCTAGAATAGGTCAACTGGAACAAGACTATTGTTTATTGACAGCAAGTATAACACTGAGAGTGAATGTGACAGAAAAACATCCCTTGTTTTCTCACTTGTGTGTCACACTAATGGTCCAGCCGCCCCTCTGAGGCATAACCATCTGATTTCATCACTGTACTGTACCATTGACTACATGGTACATGGTATGACTATTTCTAGTGTATATTGTCTCAATAAAAAAATTATCATTGTCATTAATTTAAATTTAAATTCAAAATTTACATACATTTTAATTATATATCAGAATATCAGCAGACATGTAATTTATACACCATTCTGAGGCAATGTAGAAACATTAAGACAACACTTTAAACATAATCCGCATATACAGCAGTATTGGAAATGGAAAAGAAAAATTCTACTTAATCCTTTTCATTATGTATAGAAAGTGTTCTTTTGTCTAGTATTTCAGATATAAAAAATATCATAAGTTTAATTGACAGGTGTGATGATCAACGGCTTTGAGTTTTTACCTTTATTATTGTTACGTGGGCCAAAATATGGATAGAGTTTCTCGGTGAAAGATTGATCAGTGTAAGAATAGATATGAGATCTGTTCTCCACATCATAAAAGGAGACCAAACCCTCCTCATAATCCACAAACACACCCACCTTCTGTGGCTTTACTCTCAGAGACAGAGAGACATCAGGAGCAGCGCAAGCTTTATATTCGTTCTCATTTCTTAAAACTACAGTCCAGAATCCATTCACTGGTGTCAGTGTGATCTCTCCCTTTCTGTCAACAGATTCTCTGACCACTCCTAAAGTCCAGTCAGTCTTTCCCTTCACCTGAACCTCATAATAAAATCTCCCTGATGAGAATCCCTCCTTTCCCAGAACAATTAAACATCTATCAAATCTCTTTGGGTTGTCTGGGAGTTTATGACTAATGTCTCCATCTCTCACTTGTTTCTCATCATCAGACAGAATGAGAAATGGATGAGCTGTATCAGGATCCAGAGTCACATCCACTGAGAGAGATCAGAGAATATGAATCACAACTGATGATGATGATGTTTGTGATATTTAATGAATAATGTGTCAGTATATAAATGTAAAGTATTGTAGTATATGAGTGAAGAGAGCAGATGACACACTGTACCTGCATACTGCTGCATCAACTTCAACTTCAATTCTGTTCAGACAAACATCACAACAAAACATCAGCACATCTCTGACATGTATTATGTACGGAGTATATAAATGCAGCGTTTATAAAATATTTTGCATCATGTTTTCTCTGATCAATATGTGTGGCCTTGTTTTTATATTGCAGTGGGGACTTAACCCTGAATGCTCACCAAAGGGGAAACAAGATTATAAATCGACTGAACTGTTATTTATGAAAATTGAAAAAAGCATAAAGTTTTCTGATGTTTAAGTTTAGGGTGTGGTTAGGGAATAGACTATACAGTTTGTACAGTACAACAATCATTATGCTATCGCCTTGGAGATCTCAACCAGACATGAGTATGTTTGTGTGAGTTGCTATTTAGAGGTTCAAGTAGCAAAACAGAAGGAGCTCTACTTGGGATCACCTCTGTACTCACACGCACACGCACACACAGAGACTTGATATTTCTGTGAAAACGTCTTACAGTAAAGGCTCCTTCCTGTAAACTATCCCATAACACAATCCTTTGGACATTTCTGATTAAACCAAAACATATTTCGAACAATAAGTCTGAGTCTGTTTAATGGAGAACTATCTAAATGCTCTCAAAATGTTTGTAACTGTTTTGTAAACAAACTTGGTTTACTGTCCTCAAAGGGTGACCGAACCTGAGACTAGGCTTTAGCCCCGAGCTCATCCTTCCATCATCTACCCCCCAGAACTACACAGAGGAAGAATAAGAGCAGAGGAGGAGACGGGAACATGACGGATGCCCAAAATACTGTTATGAGATTGGCACAGGGACTGCTGTTTATACAGATAGGATTGAATATTTGTCCTTAAATGTATCAATGCCCCCCTTTAAACTAACCTCATGATGTCTTATGATTGAATTTTCTGCTTTTTGTGGGTTTTTTATCAAATGTTTAATAAAAATCTCTCTTTATTTATTTGCTCTTTTGATTTTCTTATTTTCATGTATTAGTAATTTGTACTTAATGTTTGTAAATCCTTATTCTTTTCTATACTCCAAACGCTTTAAACATATGTTTAAAAAAAAGGCTTTCATTGAATTCAAATTAACCTGTATTGTGTATTTGAAGACAGCGGTTATATTATTTCATATGTATCTTGTGCAGCATTTCAGCAGAAACTTTAACAATCACCAGACTGTCCTGAGATTAACCAGAATAAAATCTACAGTCAAAAATCTGATCTCCCAACATGAATCTTTCAATGTGGATCTCTTTGAATCATTTCTACACTCTAAAACAATAAGAGCAAGAGAAAATATCCAACATACAGTAAATCTGTCATCATAAAACCCATCATTTCCCATTATGTTGTCTTTACAATAAAACGTATTGGAAGTTCAAATATATGTTTTAAAATATTACATTCAAATTAATATTTAATATATATTTTAAAATCTGAGTAGTGTATATGAAATTTTACTGACCAGCTTCACGGCGTTGAATCTCTAAGTTCAGCTCATTGTTTCTCTTCTTCAATTCAGTGATTTCTGTTTTTGTTGCCTTAAGTCTTTCTGATGTTTCTAACAAAAAGACAGCAGTTATTTCATGTGTATCTTGTGCAGCATTTCAGCAGAAACTTTAACAATCACCAGACTGTCCTGAGATTAACCAGAATAAAATCTACAGTCAAACATCTGATCTCTACATGAATCTTTCAACATGAATCTCTCTTGTCTGAGCAATGCTGCATTATTTGAAAAACATTATTTAACTTCATCTTCACCTACCAGCTTCACGGGGTTGTTTGTCTTTGTAAGTCTGAATAAAACAAGCAGACAACACAAACAGGACTCCCACAGCCAGGAACCAGAATTTAAGGGAATGCTCAGATGAAGACTTCTGCTGACGACTCAAATCTTTCTGACGTTCTTCCTAAAAAAAAAAACACCAGTGATCTCACATGTATCTTGTGCAGCATATCAGTAAAAATAATAACAATCACCAGACTGTCCTGAGATTAACCGGAATAAAATCGACAGTATAAAATCTGATCTCTCATCATGAATCTTTCTACATGGATATATCTAGACTAAGCTATGCTGTATTATTTGAAAAGCTTTGTACTCTTACACCCCGTCTACGCATGCAAGCGGCACAACATGACAAGACAATAGAAACTAAGACGTTTGTTGTGTCACATTGTTCCGCATGAAGTGGAGACAGAATTTCTGTTTATAGTGGGTTCTATATTTCTTATCTCTGCTGCTCTTTGCCTCTCCTCCACCATCTCCTGAAGTTCAGACTGACATAAGTAAGAAGATAAAACATGATCTATTAAACATGGGGGGGTAGTCAATAATCTTTAAAGATGATTTACAGCATAAAGAAACGTATTAGCTCTTGACAGTATACAGAAGATGAACAGAGATCCACAGAGGAATAACACATAATGACATAAGCGTGAGTATTTATGAGCACCTCTCTTATAGGAACAGTGTTGTGGTTCCTGTGATCCGTCACACTGCAGATGAGACACACACATGTGTGATCATCTCTACAGAAGAGCTCCAGAGATCTTCCATGTTTCTGACATATATAATCCTGCAGATTCTTCACAGGATCAATCAGTTTGTGTTTCTGTAATCCTGACACTCTCAAATGAGACTCCAGGTGAGTTTTACAGTAAGAGATCTGACACACCAGACACGACTTCACAGCCTTCAGCTTTCCTTCAGTACAAAAGTCACACACAACTTCAGCTTCAGCTTGTTCTTCAGGAGATTTCTTCTTATGTTCATCCACAAATTCTCTGAGTGTTGTATTAATCTTAAAATCAGGTCTCTGGTCAAATGTTTCTTTACAGTTTGGACATCTGTAGTCTTCACTGTTGTTCCAGTATGTATTCAGACAGATCTTACAGAAGTTGTGTCCACATGGAGTGCTGACTGGATCTCTGAACACTTCCAGACAGATTGAACACAGAAGTCTCTCAGTCACTGGATTTCTGGAGGATGGCATCACTGAAAAACAAGAAAATCAGAAAATGTTATATTTAACAAATTTTAGACACATTATAAACTAACTTGAAGGTTCCAGTAAACTCCGTCTTCGGGTTTCTCTTCTTTTTGGTGATGTTGATAAAGATTCAGCCATTGATATTTACCTGCCTCAAGACATGAAACGAAACTATTGAATTGATAAGTATCAAATTAATGTAAAATGAAGGTTACATCATGTTGAAATGAACTCTTTCTGGTTTAAAATGTATGTTTGCATTTTATTATATTGTATTATTATATTATAATTTTCCAATTCATACTTTCAAATCAGCTAATTTGAACTCGCTGTATATCAAGCTCTAAAAGGGCATTGGCAAAAAAAAGAGAAAGAAGAGAAACGGCTCTCTACTGCTCTTAACAAACACACTATAGAGTGTCATTCTCTTAAAATTAAACAAATTCATAATAATTTAATCTAAAATAATATATATTTATTTTAGTCGAGGACTAGTCTAAAGGCCTTTCCTGGAAAATGCCCTATAACGTTGATATCAAAGGTCAAATGTTTTTTACAATCAAGCCTCATAAAAGCAACTGAAACGTTTTGAAGTTTGATCTTCTGTTCTTTTAACATTTTTTAATGAATTACTTGTTTAACAAACATACAACAAATTTGATGAACAGGTTTGATAGTCAATTATTTGATAGCAGGTACAATGTTATGTTGTATATAAATGTGATTTACACCCAGGGGCGTAGTTTATGGGGGGGATGGGGGGTAGGTAACCCCCCCAATATTCAAATCCATCAGTTACAACCCCGCCAATATTGAAAATCACAGTAGATCAAATGAAAAATATGTAGAATTACTTTATTTTGTGACAATAATTTTGTTCCTAATCAAATATGAATTTGTCATAATAAATTAGACAAAAAAAACTCCCCCTCCATTGAACCGATTGGTAATGCCCAACCAATGAGTCGCACTTTCACCAAAACAACGCGAGTGGTGTTTCAATGGGAGAGCACACGGGTAGATTAACACAGCGGACTATATTTAACTGCTGTTCAGAGAGGGATGCAAAAAATATAAAGCATGTACTGAGAATGAGGTTTGAGAATATTGTGTAATAATAGCTAAGTACACCATATATGTTAGCTAGCTAATCCATTGCAATGTATTTAGGTATAACTATCAGTATAACAAATTACCAAAGCAGCCATCTGTTTTGCTAGTTCATTTTTCATTAGTGTCTGTAATTATCAATGACAAAAGTATCCACATTGATGTTTGTTTTCTTCCTAAAATAATCTGATTTTTGAACGAATTGGATGAATGAATAAATTAAGTGTCTCACTCATTAAAACAGTGAATCGCTGCCGCCTACTGGCGCTTTCAATACTTAATTTCTTTCTTCACTTTTTAATTTTTTACGAATTTCATAACGTTATGAGGTGTATAATCTCTTTTCAACAGATTCGAGGTAAACACACACATCAAATAGACGTCTCCGTGATGTTCGTGTGCTATCTGGGACGTTCACCCCAATGTTCAAACCAAATCTAAGCCCTTGTTTACACCTGCAGTTTATCAGGTGTTTATTAGTCTTGCTGCGTGTCATATACATCCCTGTTTTATCAAAATGCCTGTATTAACAAAAATGCCACAAAACCTACAATTATTAAGTAACGTTTCGCTAGTCAACAACCAAATCAGTTGAGTATTTCACACGCGGAAACCTGGAATAAATCAACTTCAGTTTGATATATTATGAAAATAACCCGAGCACTTACATTATAAATGTGTCGACGACAAGCTGTTATATTTCAGTCACTTACCTGTGAGTGAAGATCAGATGTGTTCACTCTTACAAATAACTGAAGAAATATTCTTTTGTTAGAAGACATGAATAATAGTTGTGTCGATGTAGATGTAGTTTGACATTAAGTTATTTTCACTTTCTTTGAAAGCTTGTGAGATTATAACTCCGCCCAACGCCTTTTCCTTATAGTTATAAATGATCTTTCTCTCTCTCTCCCTCTGTGTGTGTGTGTGTGAGTCAAATTATCCTTTTTTGCATCCTTATACATCGTCACTGTCCTGCTGAAACCTTGGATCTCCAAATTCACTGTGTTTGGGAAATGGAAAGAACACTGTGCTTTTAAAATGATTAAATATTGTGTTGTCAAAGTTGACAAGCTCATTTTAATAATGTTTAATGGTTATATATTAGCAAAACCCAGTGACAAGCATAAAGTCTGACTAATTATAACGATTTATGGCAAAAAAAATCAATCATATGTCCATTTAAAACGAGATTTTAGAAATCAGCGATATATTCAAATGAAGTTTGTACAGCACTATTCTATTTGTTTTTTTAGCAGCATTGTGTATTTAAATAACATATTGATTTTATAAAATTATTGTATTTTTTAAGTGATCTTGAGTACCACATAAACACCACATCATGTTAAGATATAATTAAACCGTTTATTTCAATGTAAAACAAGATGAGATAACATTTCACATGTCTTATACATTCATGAAACACCAGAAAATCTGCAGAAAGGAGATTTGTAGAGGATTCTGGAACAATGTAGAACTAGATTTTAAATAATGAGGTACAAGTGGCTGTATTGTGAATAAATCACAGCTAAAGGAAGATAATGCTATTTAGCTGTGCATCTAAGAAATTATGATATCTCTGTGGGGGACTGTAAACACCTATAGGGACTGAAAATGGATTCCCAATGAACAGGTAAGGCTAAATAACTTTTTTTAAACATTTATGTTTTCATTTGGTGAGAGAAAGAGCAGCAAATACATTATTAGTTCAGATTATATTTTTTCAGATGCCTATGACAGGTGTCAATGCACAATGACCCTCACGTCCTTAAACCATTTATCCATACACAGTGGCAAAAAGCACATAAAAACAACCACACGACCCCTGCAATGTTATGTTGTAAATTGAAACAGCAATGAGAAGCACAAGTTACAGATTGCAGCTTAATAAATGAACAACAGGAACGATGAAAAAGAACAAAACATAATTCTAATTCTACCAAACCCTCCTCATAATCTACAAACACATCCACCTTCTGTGGCTTTACTTAAATCCCACTCAGTCTTTCCCTTCACCTGAACCTCATAATAAAATCTCCCTGATGAGAATCCCTCCTTTCCCAGAACAATTACACTTCTATCAAATATCTTTGGATTGTCTGGGAGTTTATCTTTAATGTCTCCAACTCTCACTTGTTTGTTTATTTGCTCTTTTGATTTCTTTCTTTCTTTTCTTTTTTTTATTTAATTTGTGTTCCTTGTTCTTGATGTGTCTGCTATCTTGAATCATCTCTATAAAGTCTCATATTTTACTTCTGGAATAAAGACTATTAAAGCAAAAGGTGTATCTGTCATCATACTAAAGAACATTTACCGTAAAGTGTTCTTTACAATAAAAGCTATTGGAAATTGCACATATTTTCCTTGAATTCAAATTAAACTCTGTTAAGAGCATTTGATCTTTGCTGACCAGCGTTGCATTCTCTGTCGCCAGGTCACCGTTTCTCGTCTGCAGCTCAGTGAATTCAAGTCTGCCTTATGTTTCCAAGAAAAAGACAGAAGTGATCTCATATGAATCTTGTGCAGAAAAAAAACAGTCCTGAGATTAACCAGATTAACCTTAAAAACCTGAAATCTCGACATGGTTCATACCAAAGTCATTGAATATGAGCGTAACCATAAAACGTACCTCTGCACACGTTTTGCAGCGCCACTAAATACGTTCCAGCAGGTGCATATTTCTACAGTTTTCAGACACGAAAGTCCACTGGGGGAGCTAAAGGGAAGACCTCGGTGTGATTTATCGAAGACGGTCGACTCGACGTACAACACGATTGACAGTCAGGGGTATGTACATTATATCACATTATCCTAATGCTGTCTGCGTTAGTTTAGTGAAATTGTAAAGTCAGGCTCGATAATTTAGTTCACTGTAGACTCGCTCTGAACGGCTCATTTGAATCATTGAGTGGTTCATACAATCGCAAATGAATCATTTGGTGTGATTTGCGAACCGATCTACCCGGTTCATTGAAAATAATAAGTTCTTTCATGAGGGTCACATCGTGATTTCTTTATTTCAAAATAAGGAGTAACGATAAGCTTTATGTAATATAGCGGAGTAAAAAGATAAAAACGTCATTATACTGTCCACCACTGCGAATAATACACTGAATTATACAGCGATCTATTTATATTTCCAAAAGTCACCAACAGATTTATTTATCTAACCGGATAACAAGCCACATAGCTACTTAATCTACCGCAGAATACGTTACGTTAATTGTAAAACGAAACTTTGAATTGTCGGCGGGGGCTAACGCTAGCTAAATTAATCGGGCATTAGCTTAACTTAACCGTCCAATTGGCGTCACCAGCAGTCACATGATTCTAACGTTACAGTTTAGTTACCATTACTGGAACGTATTTAGTGGCACTGCAAAAAGTATGCAGAGGTACGTCTTACCCTTGAGACCAGGTTGCAATATCAACACAATGTATACACTGATTACTATGTTGATTAAATGTATAATAACATTTTGTCTAATGAGTGTAATAATCAGTTTTGTGTGTTTAATTTTTACTAGAAATAATGCATATGCGTGCATTCATCTGCTTCTTATGCTTCTATGATGATCAGTTAGTAAAGTTAAATTATGTTAAGACGTTTAGATAAAAATGCACAAGTAGTTTGTCAATTACGAATCAATGATTACAAGTTAATGCACTGAAGATGAAAAATGAACAAGACAAACAATTTCAGTCACTAAAAGATTTTATTATATAATTTATACAGGGAGAGAGTAGATAACGGGCAGTCTTTATAGGAAATCATTCAACCACATATACAGATACAACGGCATTTTTATTTAGGAAAACAATATTTTGTTGGAAAAACATCCTTATAATAAAACAGAGATATGTTTTATCAACTTAGCAGAGAATTTGTTTGAGAAGCAGTGAAACGAATGCATGCAATGTTTGGAATATAGAACTCTCCATGACACGAGTTTCTTCCGCATTCTATTCTTCCAACGGAAACCCATGCGAGAGTCGTAACTCTCATATTCAACAGCTCTGGATCTTACTATCTGTGAACAGTTGCCATATTTCTTTGTATTCGAAATTTCATTTGTAACCTGGACCACAAAACCCTTAACAATAAGGGTCAACTCTTAAAATGGATAGAATGTATATGTCATCTGAAAGCTGAATACATTTCCATTGATTTATGGTGTTAGGATACAATACAATATTTGGCGGAGATATCACAATTTAAAACTTTAGAAACTGTTCCGAAAATCGACTTTAAAGTTGTCCATCAGAGGCGCTGTAGCAGGCCGTTGCTGTCACACTTTATCAGCAGGGAAAACAGGAGAGTGGATCCATGTGGAGTAGTAAGTTCTTATAATACATCCCCAAAGTGAGTCAACTCCACAGTCTAAACAAGGAACATGGCAAGTTAACATAAGCAGACACAAGGCGTAACAACAACAACGATCGACAAAGCACAACTGACCAAAAGGGCAAGGGCAGGAGAAGAGACAAACATGAATAAGACGCAGATGAAAGTTACAATAACAAGACACAAGGTATAATGGGAAATGGAGTCATTCAAAACACAAACAGAAACACAGACCACTAGACTCTAGCACACGTTTGTGTGATTATCAGGTTTAGATGTTGTTGTGGTTGTGGGATAGAATATTATAAGACTGATATAAAATCAATAGAAGTCTATGTATTGTTTCCAATTTTAAATAGAACATCTTCTTTAATTATTTACTCGTTCGATTTCTTTCTATATTTTCATTTTTTCTTTATTGTAATTTTGTTCTTTGTACTTGATGTGTCTTGAATAATCTCTATAAAGTCTCATATTTAACTTCTGTAATAAATACTATTAGAGCAAAAGGAAACATCCAACATACAGTGTATCTGTCATCATACAAAACCTATAAGAACATTTACCATAACATGGTCTTTACAATAAAAACTATTGGAAATTGAACATATGTTTTAAAATAATGATTTCATTGAATTCTAATTAAACTTCTGTACAGAGGATTTGATCTTTACTTACATTTGCAGTGCAGCATCTCTGTCTCCAGGTCACCGTTTCTCTTTTGCAGCTCGGTGAATTCAAGTCTAACTAATGTTTCCAAGAAAAAGAAAATGATCTCTTATGTATCTTGTGTATCATTTCAGCAAAATCTTAACAATAAACAGACTGTTGAGATTAACCAAAATAACATCAAAAATCAGATCTCTCAACATGGATCATACAATCTATGAACAGTTGCCTTATTTGTTTGTATTCAAAACTTATTTGTGACCTGTACCACAAAACCAGTCATGAGGGTCAACTTATAAAATGTATAGAATTTATATATCAAATGAAAGCTGAATAAATGTCCATTGATGTATGATGTTCGGATACAATGCAATACAAAATATTGAGAAAATCTACTTTAAAGTTGCTAAGAAGAAACAGGTTTGCATTAATGCTCTCTATTGGCTTAACACTGTAATGACGAAGAAAAGTGAAAAAAAGTGAAGAAAAGACGAACCTGAAAGCTGAAATTCTTAACTTTACTTAGAAATCAAACTTAAGTGGGTACTTTCCAAGAGCAGACAGCAGCATTCAAAGTTTGTTGGGGTGTTTTTGGATATTTTTGTTTGTAAATTTGCTGCCTCCACTCACAAAAATAAAGTTTTTACATATTTACGGTAGAAAATGTATTAAATATCCTAATGGAACATGATCTTTACTTAATATCCTAATGATTTTTGGCATAAAAGAAAATTTGACAATTCTGACCCATACAAAGTGTTGTTGGCAATTACTAAAATACTTAAAATGCTGCTATTCAAAGGCTGGATCACACTACAAGACTTTTAAAATCTGAATAGAGTAAAAAAATGGTGCACTAAATAAAAAGCTGATAATTCGGTCAAGTAGTGTTTTTCTTTAAATCTAATGTCTAGCACATGTTTGTGTGGTTATCAGGTTTAGGTGTTGTGGTAGGATTAGGGGATAGAATATCGTAAGACTGATATAAAATCAATGGATGTCTATGTATGTCCCCACTGTGTGTGTTTCAAATGTTAAACAAACATCTTCTTTATTTATTTGCTCATTTGATTTCTTTATGTAGTTTCCTTTTTTGTTCTTTGTTCTTGATGTGTCCGCTATCTTGAATCATCTCTATAAAGTCTCATATTTTACTTCTGGAATTAAGACTATTAGGGCAAAAAGAAACATCCAACATACAGTGTATCTGTCATCACACAAGACCTGTAAGAACATTTACCATAAAGTGGGCTTTACAATAAAAACTACTGGAAAGTCCACATATGTTTTAAAATAAAATTTTCACTGAATTCTAATTAAAATCTGTACAGAGGATTTGATCTTTACCCACCTTTGCAGCGAAGCATCTCTGTCTCCAGGTCACCGTTTCTCTTCTGCATTTCTGTGAATGCAATACTAACTAATGTTTCCAAGAAAAAGACAGAGGTTATCTCATATGTATCCTGTGTAGCATTTCAGCAAAACTCTTAACAATTAACAGACTGTCCTAAGATGAACCAAAATAACAGATAAAAATCTGAAATTTCAACATGGTTCTTATCTGTGAACAGTTGCCGTATTTGTTTGTATTTTAAACTTAATTTGTGACCCTGAAAACTATCATTCAGGGTCAAATTAATACAATTTATAGAATTTGCATATCATTTCTTAAAACCTTCTCTACTATTTTCTTAAGAACATCTTCATATTTGTCGTAAGAATAAAACAATATAATTACACTTGCTTGCTCTGTGGTAATACTGTATGTTCATCTTATTAACTTTATGTGTGTAACAACAAGCATGTCACATTATTATATAGCTATTCGCTTTAAACGTCATTTATGATGTTAGCAAACGTTAATTTTTTTAACCATTATAATATTTTTTGTGTATTAAAACGGCATAATACTTGTGACCCTTTTAGTGACTTGTGAGAAAATTTACAAAATGTGTAATGGAACATGGTCTTGTATCTGTCATCATACAAAACCTATAAGAACATTCACCACAAAGTGGTCTTTACAATAAAAACTATTGGAAATTCCACATATGTTTTAAAATAAAGTTTTCATTGCATTCAAATTAAACTCTGTATAGAGGATTTGATCTTTACTGACCAGCTTTGCAGTGTTGCATGTCTGTCACCAGGTCACCGTTTCTCGTCTGCACCTCAGTGAATTCTTTTTGCAACAATTCAAGTCTTACTAATGTTTCCAAGAAAAAGACAGAAGTGATCTCATATGTATCTTGTGTTGCATTTCAGTAAAAATCTTAACAATAAGATTCTAAAATCTTAACAGCCTGTCCTTAGATGAACCGAAATAAATGTGCACAGTATAAAATGTAAAGAATTTATATATAATCTGAAAGCTGAATAAATGTCCATTGATGAATGGTGTTGGGATACACTTCAATATTTGTCTGATATATCACTAATTTAAACTCTGGAATCTGAGGTTGCAAAAAATCTAAATATTGAGAAAATTCTAAAATAATTTGGTTCCAAAATGAGATAACTCCGTTTTTTTTTTTAAATCATATTTTTTTATTGTGTTATAATGTATTTATTGTGTTACATCGTGTCTACACCAGAAGTGGTGTACTAGCTCTCGGACCCACTACCCATCCACTGGACGGTTACAATCGCACTAGCGTTCACGTCTGACACGACCAGTCCAGTCAGCATCGCTTCGCTAGAGATTGTGATGCAATACAACGCTGTGGCATTTCAAAACGAACCCCATCTGTTGGTTCGACAACACGTTGAGAGACCAACAAAAAGGGAACATCTCAGCTACGGATGTAACCTCTGTTCCCTGATGGAGGGAACGTGAAGTTGTCTCCTTCATGCCACAATGCGTTCCGCCCGCTGCAGCTGTCATGAGTGGCTCTCAGGCTCCTCAACCCAAAGGTGAATATATGGAGCACGCCGTCTCTGTTTTATACCAAAATCTCCAGGGGCGGAATCCGTCATGCAAATTTAATTCACCAATTTCATTGGCCTTTTCAAAACTAGTCAGAAGATTATAACGTCTCAAGTCAAACCCCATCTGTTGGTTCGACACAACGTCTCGTTCCCTCCATCAGGGAACAGAGATTACATCCATAACAGAGACATTTTTCAATGTTGTTTCCAATATTCAAAAAAAGTTAAATTGCAAAGAAATGTTAGAAGTACAAAAATTATAAAATAGATATAATAACTTTTTTTGAAGATAGACATGCAGTTCATAAAATATTTGTGTTATTCTCAGGGGTTACCTCAAGAAAGGTACGTCAAAGGAGTAGAGATGACAAAAAGTATGTAAACCCCAGCTGCAGCTCATTTGGTAGAACATTAAACTTTGTGTAATACCTTCACCTACCAGATGCAATAATGAACAACACTAACAGGACAATTCCTACAATCCTTGAGTACAAATCCTCAGATGAAGGTGTATGCTGACGACTCAAGTATTCCTGATGTTGTACCTAAAAGAAAATACACCTGTGATGTCACATGTTCTTGTGTTGCATTTCAGCAAAAACTGCTGAGTTATTTTAAGAAGGGAAAAACAAGACTGTTGGGTAAAAAGAACTCAGCAAATGGTTTTTATACCAACATTGGGTTTAAAGAACTCAACATTTTGGGTTGGAACAACCTAATACAGGGTTAATTGGATGTTTGTTCATCTTATACCATAGAAACCAAGTTGTTTGTCGCCTTGTATCACGCTGCACACAGTGGGGACAGCATTTCTGTTTATAATGAATTCTGTTTTCTTTTTTCGCTATCGTGTTACTATCTGTAAACAGTTTTGTTTGTATTTGTTCTGTTAAAAAGTCACTATGAAAAAAATATTTTTCAAAAAGATCAAATAAATATAATTTGTTTATAAAAATATAAATGTCAATCTACATATTAACATAACTCAATGAAGCCTCCTCAGACATGAAAGAGCCTGTATGATGATAGAGAGATTCACTGACCTGTAGTAGGTAGAGATTATTTTCAGTGTGTGAGATCTGCTGCTGCTTCTCAGTGTTTCTCTTCTTCAGCTCAGTGATCTCCTGATTTTGATACATGATCTGCTGAACTCGAACTTTAATGACATTCTCTGCTGTTATCTGCTTCTGTTTCACCATCTCCAGCTCAGAGTCTCTCTTCTTCAGCTCAGAGTCTCTCATCTCCAGCTCTGCGTCTCTCATCTTCAGCTCAGTATCTTTCTTCTTCAACTCAATGCTTTTCTTCTTCAGATCAGTGATCTCCTGATCTCGAAGTTTAATGATGTTCTCTGCTGTTCTCTTCTTCTGCTTCACCATCACCAGCTCAGTGTCTCTCATCTTCAGATCAGTGATCTCCTGATCTCGAACTTTAATGATATTCTCTGCTATGACCTGCTTCTGCTTCAACATCTCCAGCTCAGCATGTCTCTTCTTCAGCTCATCGTCTCTCTTCTTCAGGTCAGTGTTTCTCTTCTTCAGCTCAGTGATCTCCTGATCTTGAACTACAATGACATTCTCTGCTGTGGTTTGCTTCTGCTTCACCATCTTCAGCTCAGCGTCTCTCTTCTCCAGCTCAGCGTCTCTCATCTTCAGCTCAGCGTTTCTCATCTTCAGCTCAGTGATCTCCTGATCTCGAACTTTAATGACATTCTCTGCTCTGACCTGCTTCTGCTTCAACATCTCCAGCTCAGCATCTCTCTTCTTCAGCTCAGCGTCTCTCATCTTCAGCTCATCGTCTCTCTTCTTCAGCTCAGTGTTTCTCATCTTCAGCTCAGTGATCTCCTGATCTCGAACTTTAATGACATTTTCTGCTGCTATCTGCTTCTGCTTCAACATCTCCAGCTCAGCGTCTCTCTTCTCCAGCTCAGTGTCTCTCTTCTCCAGCTCAGCGTTTCTCATCTTCAGCTCAGAGTCTCTCATCTCCAGCTCTGCGTCTCTCATCTTCAGCTCAGTATCTTTCTTCTTCAACTCAATGTTTTTCTTCTTCAGATCAGTGATCTCCTGATCTCGAAGTTTAATGATGTTCTCTGCTGTTCTCTTCTTCTGCTTCACCATCACCAGCTCAGTGTCTCTCATCTTCAGATCAGTGATCTCCTGATCTCGAAGTTTAATGACATTCTCTGCTATGACCTGCTTCTGCTTCAACATCTCCAGCTCAGCATCTCTCTTCTTCAGCTCATCGTCTCTCTTCTTCAGCTCATCGTCTCTCTTCTTCAGCTCAGCGTCTATGATCTCCAGCTCAGTGTCTCTCTTCTTCAGATCAGTGATCTCCTGATCTCGAACTTTAATCACATTCTCTGCTGTTATCTGCTTCTGCTTCACCATCTTCAGCTCAGCATCTCTCTTCTTTAGGTCAGCATCTCTCTTCTTCAGGTCACCATCTCTCTTCTTCAGCTCATCGTCTCTCTTCTTCAGCTCAGCGTCTATGATCTCCAGCTCAGCGTCTCTCTTCTTCAGATCAGTGATTTCCTGATCTCGAACTTTAATGACATTCTCTGCTGTGATCTGCTTCTGCTTCAACATCTTCAGCTCATCGTCTCTCTTCGTCAGCTCAATGTTTCTCATCTTCAGATCAGTGATCTCCTTATATCTCTTCTTATTTTCATACACAAGTTCTCGGAGTGTTGTATTAATCTTGAGATCAGGTCTCTGATTGAATGCTTTGTTACAGTTTGGACATCTGTAGTCTTGACTGTTGTTCCAGTATGTACTGAGACAGACCTTACAGAAGTTGTGTCCACATGGAGTGCTGACTGGATTATTGAACACATCCAGACAGATTGAACACATTAGGTCTCTAGAGGACATTTTTCCCTGAAAAATGATGTAAATATTATCACCTGTACTGCATGACAGTCAAATGTTTGGACATATAATATATAATATTTCTTTAACCTGAGCAGCAACATAATAAATCTGTTGAGGACAATGTGTTATATTTCTTTCACTTACCAGCTGTGTTCACTACATTTCTACAATGACTGATTTTCAGTATCTATTTTTTTGTAATATGCATGTATGTTGATTTTAGTGCTCTGTCATGCTATTTATTTTTGATAGAACGGCAGTAGCGTAGCCACGAGGGGGCCTGAGGGGACCTAGGCCCCCCCATTTACATGTACGCCTCCCTCAGATTTTTGATTGCTTAAAATGAAAAGGAATTGTTAATTTGTTACTCTGGTTGATCGACCAATCAGTTCTCCCCGCTGTTTTCAAAGTTATTGGTTTTATTATGTCATGTGTTGTGCGTCAAAGCGTAGCATTTTTTTCGCAAAGAGTTTAATTTATAAGCTGCGATGGCAGATGCACAACAGTCTTTTTATAAATTATGAAAAGAGCAAGAAGAAACTGATAAGACTGCTAAAGATAACGACTAAAGATATGACTTCTT
Source organism: Triplophysa dalaica (assembly GCF_015846415.1). NCBI lineage: Eukaryota > Metazoa > Chordata > Actinopteri > Cypriniformes > Nemacheilidae > Triplophysa > Triplophysa dalaica. The sequence goes on along the minus strand of NC_079566.1, from coordinate 14,520,513 downwards.
GTAGTGTCTATAGACTTTTTTCAACAGAAACTTTTGAACAGTACCACCATGGCAGGTAAAAGGTTAGCCAATGGTTTGAAAGGTTGCCACCCAGCTACTGCGATTTCATCCTGTTCCGTAAGACCCCCCGCTCTGCATATATTTTTACTCCTAAAGAGGTTAGTTCAATTTGCCCGTAAGAGCCCCGCGAAGTTGAAATAATGGGACATTGATGTGCACGAAGCATGACTACTACGCAAATCTCATGATTCTGGTTGGATAACACTTCAAACTTCCGTAGTAGGCTAAGTTTTGTTCGTTTGTTAAGATGCTGCAGGTGTAGTGGAGGCAAGCAAGTAAAGTGCTAAAGGCCTGCAGTGTGTAAACCTCACCTCCCGACCTCAACTAACACTCTAGCGAAAGATCGGAACAAGTTAACTTCAGATGTAAACATCAGCCTGTGGGCAGGGAGTAGAGAGCATGTCAATCTGAACATAGTTTATTCATGGAGCGCTTTTCTAATGAGCTGGTGGTTTAAGAGAGACGCCACATATGCAGAGCGGGGGGTCACAAGGACCAACAACCGCTAGGCTATGTTTGTTTGCTAAAATGGTGAAATATGCTGTATCATACAGCTGTATGATTTTAGTAATATATAGAAACCTTGAGCTGGTACTCAACCCAGGTCACCTGGAGCACAGGTGTAACATAAAACAGGTCATTGTTAATGTCCATCAAGTCTCTCATTTCGACACCAATGTAACAGTTTTTGATGTTTTTTAACATATCTATAACGGTCTCGGTTATGTCTGTAACCTCAATTATCTGATAGAGGGAACGAGACGTTGTGTCAAGCCAGTGGCGGTTCTACATTGAATCACTCCCCGGGCGAGATCCGCTCTGGGTGCCCCCCCATCTACTCCCACCCATCCGAGAGAAAAAAAGCCATGTTTTACCATAACTATATAAGTGTAAGACGAACCTTATATTTCTCAATTGCACAAATCCTTCAACAGAACATTTTAAAAACACAATTCTGCACAAATCAGTATAAGTTATCAGAACTTAAATATACTCTATGTACATAAATGTTGCAACATATGTACATGATGTACATATGTATCATGATGTAACACGACCAGAGAACAAGAACATTAAAATATTAAGAATAATATACAAATAAAATATAGAAAAAATATTCTAAATAGCACAAATCCTTCATCACACAAAAGCAAATCTAATTATTACACTATTGCACTAAGAACAGAAAACACAAACTAAAACCTGACCTTTCTGGCCTTCCTTAATGCAAAATCATCAATAATGTCATCATACGAAATCTGCCCCCTATTGAGTTATTGATACTGATGATAGGAAGGCCAGTGAGCTGTTCTTGAGACATGGTTGACCTCAGGTATGACTTGATCAACTTTTGAAAAGCTCCTCTCTGCTTGAGCCACAGTGACTGGCAGAGTAAGTGTAATCCTGAGAGCAGTCCAAAAGTTGGGGTAGATCTCTGATAGATCCTTATCATGCATAAAAGTGATAAAATTCAAGGAGGCTGATGGTTTTTGATGGCTGACCAGTGACAGAGGATTCTCCAAAATACTTTAGAAGTGCCCATGAATTTGCAATTGAAATTGACATCACAAGACAGTAGGCTACAGTATAACTCTTATGAATTGCAAATTTAAATAAACATGCCCTTACATGCCAAATGTCTGTCATGACTCATTAGACGCTTTATTAATCTAATCTAAGGGAGGAACAATTAGCTCCTTGGTTACTGCCTCAAATTATATTCTTTGTCACGCAACAGAGTTATAGCAAATGTTTGCCTTTGAACACATCCAGACATATGTTAATTTCGTTGGCTAATTACAGGGCCCAACATTAACCCCAATGATGGAAATAAATAATAACTTTACTTGTAACAGTTTTGTTGCAAAGCACAATCTTATGGTGAAATTAGATCTCGTGTTTGTTGAGTTAAGACCGAATTATTGTTGTATAAGCATCATAGCAAGAAGGCTAACAAACGTAAGAGTTAACGTTACCACCCATTAACATTAGCCCTTCATTGATGATGGATAACGTCACCGTAATCATACAGAGAGAACGTAGTTACATACCTTTATCTTTTGCTCCTTTCTCCGCTTCTACTTTGATTTTTTCTTATATTGGGCACCTGACGGCTTAAACCTTTTTCTCTCCATCGCTTTCATGTTTATCTGGCACTCGACAATCAAGACTAAACCACTTCACCTCCACATAATCGTTTTGGATTAACTTTTTTTATTAGCCATTTCACACACAATGCAGAAAAAAAACGTGGAAAAATAGGCCTGTGCTTTAAAATTATGAATGAAATGTGCGTTATTTAGAAGAAAGTCAAGGTGTGACTGATTTTAGCCCACTAAATGGGCCCCCCTCCTTGTCCGCTCCATTTGGGAGAGGTGAACTGTCCATCAGGGGATCAGCCCCTCCCCTTTACAGTTTTCACACAGCTTCTGCGCTTCTCAGCAAGCAGGGGCGGCGATTTGCCAATTCCCCACACAGACAGTTATATTATACATAATAGAAACCTGCTTTGCGGCGCGGATTATTTTTCTTTTTCAAGTGCTTGTGCCGCCCCCCACGTGTCGTGAAAATTTGGCGCCTCGGGCGGCTGCCCGGTTCGCCCGTGCCTAAAACCGCCACTGTGTCAAGCTGACAGATGGGGTTCGCCCTTGAGAACCTGTCAACTCTGACTAGTATAGAAGAGGCCAATGAAATTTGGCTAATGAAATTTGCATGCCGGTCTCAGTCCCCGTATAAAATGAAGACGCTGTGCAGCATTCATTTTGCTTTTGTTCTGAAGAGCCTGAGAGCCTCTCACGACTACAGCAGAATACGATACGTGTTGTGGCATAAGGGACTCCTTTAGGGAACTGAGGTTACAGACGTAACCGAGACGTTCCCTTTCTGTCGGTCTCTCAACGTTGTGTCGAGCCGACAGATGGAGTTCCTATGGAAACGCCACAACGTTGTATTGTGTCACAATCTCTACCGAAGCGACGGTAGCAGGTCTGGGCGTGTCAGCACGAGGCTTTTGCAAAACTTAAATCTCCAGTGTAGTCCGAGCCTTTCCTTTTTGTACAAAAAAGTAATAGGTTGATAAGAATTGTATATAAGCTCCTCCTAGCCCAGCCCTAACATTGAGCCTAAACTTCACGCTCCTGATTGGTTACTAGAAAAGTTTTCAGTACCAAACAAACACACAATATCATACAATGTGCGTATTTGTCACGATGAAACAATGTTTGGAACTCAGTCATTAAATGTAATATAAAGAAATGTAATGTTTATATTTGTTTTTCATATTTATATGTATATACATATTCGTCCCACACTTGTAAACCAGAATTGGGAAAATTTAATTGTAAAACAGACTATTTAAAAAATATATTTGCCAAGAGCATCCTCTTTCTAGGGCAAATTCTCTGCCATCTTTAAACTGATCACTTATTTGTTTATTTTGTGATCATAGAAGTGACATGTTTAGAATGATTTCTGTAAACATACAGTTTTGTACAGTCTGTAGATCTGAGTTTTTGCAGTTACTCCTGTTGTGAAGGCAGACAAACCTTGTGTTTTCTGGACTTTCACAGCAAAATCGCTAGTGTTTAAAAATGTCAAATTTAAAGAATTAAACTCTTTTCAAAGAGACTATGATTTAGAAAAATATTTCATTCTAAAACACAAGACAAGAAGTTATTGTTATTCACAATTTAAGTTTAGTCCACATAAAATATAATTTAGACTGTGATTATTAACACATATAGGCCATCCATTTACCAACATCTTCATCGTTTTTATACCAACTTCAAATACAATTTCAAGTGTAAAAAGTAAACCACGCTAGTTGAAAATTTGACATCCTTTAACGTGCTTTTGTTTCTGTAGTTTAGTTAACCAACATTATAAATAAGTTCAGGAGAATCTGTGTTATATTTCTGTCACTTACCTGTGAGTGAAGATCAGATGTGTTCACTGTTACAATCACTGATGAAATATTCTGTTGTTTAAAGAGTTTCACCTTGTGTCATAGCTACAGTGATGATGCTACAGGTATTTCCACATTGCTTAGAACAATAGATGTTTAAGTCATTTCCCTGTAGTGACCCTGCCGATTTTTTTAATTATGAAGTGCAAATAAACACACACTCACTTGTGAACCAGAACTTTAAAAAGCATTTTACATTAAAGCCTGATAGTTCAGATTCAGTGAAATGCTAATATGGCAAGGCGAATTAGCATTTAATCATTCTATTATGATATTAATTTTTGGACATCAACAATTCAATTTCTTGTTCATGATATCAAGCTTAGAATATCTACTAGAAACAATTGCTATTTTTGATATCTGTAATTACATTTTCACTAGTCCTAATGTGAATTCTTGATATTAATAATCGCGTACTCACTAGCAGAAATGTTTATTCTTGATATCAAAAATGTAAATTCAATCAGTAAAAAACATAATTCTTGATAGCTGTAATTGTTTTTTTACTAGTTAAATATCACAATAGGCTGCCATTCAATGTCAGATATCAATAATTCATTTCTTACATGTCAAAAATCTTATTTTAAAATAATCAGAAATACAATTCTTACAAACTTATCAGTAACAACAAAACCAACACAACAAAGATAGCAGTAGCTTAAAAATGTTCAACAAACAGAAAACCAGATTTATTTTTAGAGATATGACTTAAGTCTCTTAGGTATGCAAGTGCGTATGTGTGTGCGTGCGTGCGAATGTGTGTGAGTGTGCGTCCGTCTAGAGACATTGACTCATCATTGCACAATACCTGAAGGACTGCTTCTAGTCATCTAAAAACACACAACACCCATCCGCCTTTAAGAATAAATAAAACACAAATGATAAATAAAGGATTTAATTTTTATGCCAACATAAATTACTGACTCAAAGTCATTTAGAAGAAAAGTGTCATTCTTAACCGCACTCCATTTCTCACACTATAAATGCTAATATTAATTGATTTCACTACAGGTGAGTGACAATCAAGTACAGCCAATCGATAAAGAGCCTATAGTGTATTCTTCATGTCTCACATGGTGGACTGGCGTAAAGGTTCAACACTGAAAACAAGAGGTGTGATGCCACTAAAGCCAACAGAACCCATTACTACAGTGTAGACATGGTCTCGCACCCAATAAAACTTGTGAACCACTGAGAACCATGTCAAAATCTATATAAGTGTGTAGTGTTTTAAACAGTGTATTGCATCATTTGTGTTTGGACACATGATATATTGTTCTCACATTCTGAAATGATAATGTCAATCTTGTTACGAAAACAGAAGGCACGTTTCTCAAGCTTTCACCCACTACAGCCTTTTGTCATTTGTGTAAATAAGTAGCAACTAATTTAATCTGTCCATGTGGACTAATATGTATAGGCCAATAATCACCAAACATGCCCTTTATTCATTTAGGAAACACTTCCAAATACCATCACAGCCATAAAACTAAAATCTTTAATTGCAGCAATAAAACATAAGTAAAAATGATCGTAATTTTTTTATGTTAATGTTAAACAGATTTCCTTGTGGTGACTCTGTAAGGCAGCTGGAACAGTGCTAATTACTAAGGTTGTTTGTGATGCTAGGACACAAAATAACAAAACCTCAGTTGTTGCTAGTTCCTGAGCAATGATATCCTTTCCTCCCATCAGGGGTTGATGTACATACTGAACCCCTCTTTTTATCACAACTCTCTCCTCCCCTTCATATCTTCAGGCCTTGATCATTAGAAAATTGCTTATACATTCCATATTGTGTTTATAATGTTTTGTCATGTTATGAAGATTTGAAAAAAACCTGTTCTGTTATCACAAAATCGATGTGTCAGGATAGGATGGACTAGTTTATACTAGCCTTTTTATCATAAATGGGGCATTTCTAAAGCTCACATGTTACAAATTTCCACCTATCATCTGGCCTAGCATGTTGCATGATCGTGACTAAAATAACTATTGTCGTGTTTCTGAGCAAGCATATCGCGGCCAAACTTAATGATATTAGGTTATCCGGCAACCTCTGACTAGATCGGAACTGGCCGTTTTGTGTCGTTGGTCCATGAGATCCATGAACCCGGCCGGCGTGAGACTCTGTGCGACTGCAGGTCCCAATAGAAAGAATTCCATTCCATTATCTACCGCTTATCCGAACTACCTCGAGTCACGGGCCAATAGAAAGAATAACTCTAAATAATAAATATTAAAGTGTGGAGATTTATAGATAGGCTAACTTTGATCAACAGATACATTTGAGATGTCATACAAGTTATTTTATGTTATATTAAAATTGGAGTCAGATCGGTCTTAACCACAGAGTCACATAAATTGAACTGAATTGTAACCGTTCCTAAATAACTTCATATAGAAATCATTGAGGAGAAGTAGAACACGAGATCCCTTCAACAACACCATTGGATTCCGTCGTTGGGCCAATGGGTGAACTTTAAGAGAGGTACAAGAGGCTGTATTGTGAATAAATCACAGCTAAAGGAAGATAATGCGAAGCTAGTGTCAGAGTTAATATTAGCTGTGCATCTGAGAAATTATAACATCTCTGTGACATCACGTTATTCATGTAACACTCAATAGTTCCAAAATGTCTGTCTGTTTGAATAGGTTTATGCAGCTGTATTTAACACAAATTTCGTAAAATATCAACACAATGTATGCACTGATTAATATGTTGATTAAATTTATAATAACATTTTGTCTAACGAGTGTTAGAGAGACGTAATAATCAGTTTTGTGTGTTTAATTTCACTAGAAAGAATGCATAATATGCCTTACATTAGCAGAATGCATTCATCTGATTCTATGCTTCTATGCTTCTATGATCATCAGTTCATACTAATGTTAAATTACGTTCAGACATTCACATAAAAATGCAAAAGTAATTTATCAATAAATAATCAATGAATGCATGTACATGCACCAAAGAACGGTGAAAAATTAAAAAGACAAACAATTTCAGTCTCTAAAAGTTTTATTATATACTTTATACAGGGAGAGGGTAGATAACATTTTATATAATGAGCAGTCTCTATAGGAAATCATTCAGCCACACATACAGATACAAAGATATTTTTATTTAGGAAAACAACATTTTGTTTCAAAACATCCTTATAATAAAACAGAGATGTATTTTATCAACTGAGCAGATAATTTTTTTGGTAAGCAGAGAAATTAATGTGCTTCAATATAATGTTATAGAGCCCTTTATGACATAACTCTCATATTCAACAGATCTGAATCAAACTATCTGTGAACAGTTGCCTTATTTGTTTGTATTCAAAACATCATTTATGACCTGGACCAAGGGTCAACTTATACAATTGATAGAATTTATATATCATCTTAAAGCTGAAAACATTTCAATTGATGTATGCTGTTCAAATACAATACAATTGGCTATGATATCACTATTTAAAACTCTAGAATCTGAGGGTGAAAAAATCAAATATTGAGAAAATCGCCTTTAAAGTTGTCCATCAAAGGCACTGAAGCAGACCGTTTCTATCACGATTTATCAGCAGGGAAACCAGGGGAGCGGATCCATATGGAATAAGTTCTTTTAACACATCCCCAAAATGAGTCAAATCTACAATCTAAAAAAGGAACATGGCAAGTTAAACAAATAACATGGTAAGGGAACATAAGCAGACAAAAGGTGCAACAACAACAACGATCGACAAAGAACAACTGAACAAAGGGGCAATGTATATACAGGACAAGAGACAAACATGAATTGAGACAAAAGGTGAAACCAGTTACTATAACAAGACACAAGGCATCCTGGGAAATTGAGTACTTCAAAACACAAGCAGAAACAGAGCACAATGGCGCCCTCAGGTGGCGCCAGCAATAGAACATGATAGTTGCTAGAAATCTAATGTCTAGCACATGTTTGTTATTATCAGGTTTAGGTGTTGTGGTAGGATTAGTGGATAGAATATCATAAGACTGATATAAAATCAATGGAAGTTTATGTATGTTCCCTACTATTATGTGTGTGTGTGTTTCAAATGTTTGCTCATTTGAATCTTTGAATTTGAAGATGATATTGAATCATCTCTATAAAGTCTCATAATTTACTTCTGGAATAAAGACTATTAGGGCAAAAGGAAACATCCAACATACAGTGTATCTGTCCTCATACAAAACCTATAAGAACATTTACCATAAAGTGATCTTTACAATAAAAACTATTGGAAATTGCACTTATGTTTTAAAATAATGTTTTCATTGAATTAAAATAAACTCTGTACAGAGGATTTGATCTTTACTGACCAGCATTGCAGCGAAGCATCTCTGTCTCCAGGTCACCGTTTCTCTTCTGCAGCTCAGTGAATTCAAGTCTGCCTAATGTTTCCAAGAAAAGACTTGGTTCGTAATTCTCTAAGAGCGGAAAGGTTATATACAGTATATATATATATAGGGGACAAAATGTACAAAATATCTTCATGGAACATTCTCTCTACTTGATAACTATCTCTCTTTTATGAATTTGATCAGCTACTGTTGATACTGTCCGAAGATACAACGTATACAATACTACTGTACGCACTCAAGATTAATATGAGATGTGATACGTGATCTTTAAATCTAATGTCAAGCACATGTTTATGATTATTAGGTTTAGGTGTTGTGGTAGGATTAGTGGATAGAATATCATAAGACTGATATAAAATCACTGGAAGTTTATGTATGATCCCTACTGTTTTGTGTGTGTGTTTCAAATGTTTGCTCATTTGATTTCTTTATTGCAATTTTGTTCTTTGTTCTTGATGTGTCTGGTATCCTTGAATCATCTCTATAAAGACTCATATTTTACTTCTGTAATAAATACTATTAGAGCAAAAGGAAACATCCAACATACTGTGTATCTATAATCATACAAAACCAATAAGAACATTTACCATAAAGTAATCATTACAATAAAAACTATTGGAAATTGCAGTTATGTTTTAAAATAAAGTCTTTAAGAGGATTTGATCTTTACTGACAAGCTTTGCAGCGAAGCATCTCTGTCTCCAGGTCACCGTATCTCTTCTGCAGCTCAGCGAATTCAAGTCTGCCTAATGTTTCCAAGAAAAAGACAGAAGTGATCTCATCTTGTGCAGCATTTCAGCATAAATCTTAACAATTAACAGACTGTTGAGATAAACCAAAATACCATCTGAAATTTCAACATAGATCTTATTATCTGTGAACAGTTGCCTTATTTGATTGTATTTAAAACTTCATTTTGTGACCTGGACCACAAAACCAGTCTTAAGGGTCAACTTATGCAATTTATAGAATTTATATATCATCTGAAAGCTGAAAAATTTCCATTGATGTATGATGCTCATATTCCATACAACACAAAATATTGAGAAAATCTCCTTTAAAGTTGTCCATAAGAGGTGCTGTAGCAGGCTGTTCCTAAGAAGAAACAGGTTTGTATTAACACTCTCTATTGGCTTAACACTGTTATGAAGTTGTGGAGAATATATGAACCTGAAAGATGAAATTCTAAGCTTTCCATGAACACCAAATTTAGATAGATGCCAAACTTGACTGCGTAATTCCCCAAGAGCTGAAAGGTTTATATACAGTATATTTATATATATATATATATGGGAGAAAATTCACAAAATATCTTCATGGAACATGATCTTTATTTGATAACTGTATCTTTTATGAATTTGATCAAACTACTGTTGATACTGTTAAATATACGATGAATGCAATACTAGTGTAGCAGATTAATATGAGATGTGATACGTGATCTTTAAATCTAATGTCCAGCACATGTTTGTGATTATTAGGTTTAGGTGTTGTGGTAGGATTAGGGGATAGAATATCATAAGACTGATATAAAATCAATGGAAGTTTATGTATGATCCCTACTGTTTTGTGTGTGTGTTTCAAATGTCTGCTCATTTGATTTCTTAATTTGTAATTTTGTTCTTTGTACTTGATGTGTCTGCTATCTTGAATCATCTCTATAAAGTCTCATATTTTACTTCTGGAATAAAGACTATTAGAGCAAAAGAAAACGTCCAACATACAGTGTATCTGTCATCACACAAAACCTATAAGAACATTTACCATAAAGTGGTCTTTACAATAAAAACTATTGGAAATTCCACATATGTTTTAAAATAAAGTTTTCATTGAATTCAAATTAAACTCTGTACAGAGGATTTGATCTTTACTGACCAGCATTGCAGCGAAGCATCTCGGTCTCCAGTTCACCGTTTCTCATCTGCAGCTCAATGAATTCTTTTTGCAACATTTCAAGTCGAGCTAATGTTTCAAAGAAAAAGACAGAAGTGATCTCATATGTATCTTGTGTAGCATTTCAGCAAAAATCTCATCAATTAACGGACTGTCCTGAGATGAAGTAAAATAACATAAATAACCTGATCTCTCAACACTATCTGTGAACAGTTGCCTTTTTGTTTGTATTCAAAACTTCATTTGTGACCTGTACCACAAAACCAGTCATAAGGGTCAATTTATAAAATGTATAGAATTTATAGTAGTATATTCCACTAATATTGGGCTGATATATCACTATTTAAAACTCTGGAATCTGAGTCTAATATTGTGCAAAATAATCTAAATATTTTGAAAATCGCCTTTAAATTTGTCCTTCAGAGGTGTTGTAGCAGGCTGTTGATATTGTGCTAAATAGATGAACCTGTAAACTGAAATTCTAAGCCTTACATAGATACCAAACTTGAGTGCGTAATTCTCCAAGAGTGGACAGCAGCGAGTGGTATTTGTAGGGGTGTTCCTGCCTCCACCCACAAAAATTAAGTTTTGATATATTTACAGTAGAAAGTTGTTAAAATATCTTCATGAAACATGATCTTTACTTATATACTAATGATTTTTGCCGTAAAAGAAAAATGTATCAATGAAACAATATATCTTTGGCAATTAATACATATTATTATAAGGCTGCTACTAAGGGCTGTATCACACTACAAGACTTTTAAAATCTACACATTTTAAAAAACTAGATATCACACACTTGCAGATTTATGGAATATTTACTGGGCATCAAAATACGAAATAAAATCTGCAGACTTTAAGACTGGTTTTATGGTCCAGGAGCATGTTTACAATATTGATGCAGTATTTAAATAAATGAAGAGTTTGGTTCCAAAATGAGATCCTTTTCTTTGTTCTTTTTTCAAAAGTATTATGTTATCACGTTTTAATTGTTTTTATACCAGAAGTGACAAGTGCGAGGCAACATGACAACCTGCTTGTTCTTAATGTGTTTGTCGCGTCGCGGCATGCCTCATCCAGTGTCGACAAAATAAAAAATTATAATTGGTTCTGATGGTTGAAAAATTATAAAATATTTATACAATACATGTATTTTGAAGATGTGTTCATAAAATATATTTTAAATAGTGGTGGGCCGTTAACTGCGTTAACATGCTGCGTTAACGTGAGACTCTTATCGGGCGATAAAAAAATTGTCGCCGTAAATCTATTCTCAAAGTTGGGTTGGGAGCTGGGTCTATAATACGCAAGCTATGATGACTTTCACCTTGATATTTTAGCGCGGATGTATACCAGCTTAACTGCACTGTAGGGGGCGAGAATGAGCCCCTGGTCTGTAGCTCTTTTGGTAGAACATTAAACTTTGTGTAATATCTTCACCTACCAGATGCAAAAATGAACAACACTAACAGGACAACTCCTACAATCCTGGAACACAAATCCTCAGATGAAGACTTTTGCTGACGACTCAAGTATTCCTGATGTTTTACCTAAAAGAAAATACACCGGTGATGTCACATGTTCTTGTGTTGCATTTCAGCAAAAACTGCTGAGTTATTTTAAGAAGGGAAAAACAAGACTGTTGGGTAAAAATAACTCAGCAAATGGTTTTTATACCAACATTGGCTTTAAAGAACTCAACATTTTGGGTTGAAACAACCCAGCGGGGGTCAATGAACCCAAAGTTCAAGTTCGTCCCTTTTTTACAATAAAAAAAACAAGTTGTTTGTCACCTTGCATCACGCAGCATACAGTGGGGACAGAATTTCTGATCATCTGTAATGATTTTTATTGTCTTTTGTCGCTATTGTGTTACCATCTCTCAACAGTTTTGAATTTGTACTGTTAAAAGTGACTTTGAAAAAAATATTTAAAAAAATATCAAATAAATATAATTTGATAATAAAATCTAAATGTCAATTGTAAATATTAATATAACTCAAGGAAGACTCCTCAGACATGAAAGAGACTGTATGATGATGAGTGATCAGAGAGATCTACAGACCTGTAGGAGGAGGAGATTATCTTCAGTGTTTGAGATCTTCTGCTGCTGCTCAGTGTTTCTGTTCTTCAGATCAGTGATCTCATGATCTCGAACTTTAATGACATTCTCTGCTGTGATCTGCTTCTGCTTCACCATCAGCAGCTCAGTGTTTCTCTTCTTCAGCTCAGTGATCTCCTCCTTCAGATGTTTAATAACATCTTCATTCTGTCTTTGTGCTGTTATCTGTTTCCGTTTCACCATCTCCAGCTCAGTGTTTCTCTTCTTCAGCTCAGTGATCTTCTGATCTTGAATTTTAATGACATTCTCTACTAGTCCGTGGTTCACCACCTTCAGCTCAATGTTTATCTTCTTCAGCTCAGTGATCTCCTGATCTCGAACTTTAATGACATTTTCTGCTGTGATCTGATTCTGTTTCACCATCACCAGCTCAGCTTCTCTCTTCTTCAGCTCAACATCTATCATCACTAGCTCAATATTTATCTTCTTCAGCTCAATTTCTCTCTTCTTCAGCTCGGCATCTCTCATCCCTAGCTCAATTTTTATCTTCATCAGCTCTCCGATCTCCTGATCTCGAAGTTTAATGAGGTTCTCTGCTGTGATCTGCTTCTGTTTCACAATCACCATCTCAGCATCTCTCTTCTTCAGCTCAGTGATCTCCTGATCTCGAACTTTAATGACATTTTCTGCTGTGATCTGCTTCTGTTTCACCATCTCCAACTCTTTGTTTCTCCATTGTATCTCAGTGATTTCCTTTTTCAGATCTTTAATAAGACATTTATCTTGTGTCTCAGCTGCTCTCTGCTTCTCTGCTATCATTTGAAGCTTAATGTTTCTCTTCTTCATTTCACTGATCTCCTGCTCCAGATATTTGATGACATATTTATCATGTGTATCTGCTCCTGTTGGCCTCTCCTCCGGCCTCTGGTCCGTCATCTCCTGTAGCTCAGACTGACAAAATTACAAAGAAAATTACATAAAACATGATCTATTAGACATGAGGGAGTATTTTTCTGTCAGTAATCTTTAAAGAAGACTAATATAAAAACATATATTTAGCACTTTACAATGTTGTGGTAAAGAGAAGATTAACTACAGAGAAACAACACATCTTGTCTTATTTTACTACAGTTTACTGACCTCTCTTAAAGGAACAGTGTTGTGATACTTGTGATCTCCATCAGTGCAGGACAGACACACACATGTGTGATCATCTCTACAGAAGAGCTCCAGAGGTCTGTCATGTTTCTGACATATATAATCCTGCAGATTCTTCACAGGATCAATCAGTTTGTGTTTCTGTAATCCTGACACTCTCAAATGAGACTCCAGGTGAGTTTCACAGTAAGAGCTCTGACACACCAGACACGACTTCACAGCCTTCAGCTTTCCTTCAGTACAGATGTCACACACAACTTCAGCTTCAACTTGTTCTTCTGGAGATTTCTTCTTATGTTCATCCACAAAATCTCTGAGTGTTGTATTAATCTTGAGATCAGGTCTCTGCTTGAATGTTTCTTTACAGTTTGGACATCTGTAGTCTTGACTGTTGTTCCAGTATGTATTCAGACAGATCTTACAGAAGTTGTGTCCACATGGAGTGCTGACTGGATCATTGAACACTTCCAGACAGATTGAACACTCAAGCCTCTCAGTCATTGGATCACTGGAGGATGACATCACTGCCAAAAAATAAGTATGAAAGTTCCTTATGGTTTAAAAAAACAGTAAAATACTTATGCTCAACATAAGTCCATAGACACATAAATGTGTCTTCACTGTGGTGAAAATGTAAGTTTTTATATTTAAAGTAACAATAAAAAAATATACTATGAACTATGAAGTGCAGTACCTGCAAAAGATTATCTGAAGGTTTGTCTTAAAATGATAAATGTAATGAAAATAAACTTTATAAACTTCCTGTTTCTTTGGTTCGTGTGACAAAATTCCACCAAATATCACATTTACAATCAAATAACAAATTGAAATCATTTATTGTCCAACTTTCTCCAGATTTACATATAAGATATTAACCCGAGAGACTTGCCTGTGAGAAAAGATCAACTGTGTTCACTCTTAAAATACCTGAAGAAATATTCTGTTGTTTCAACACTTCAGTAGTTTAATGCATCAATATCAATGTTTATCATGAGTTTCACATTCTTTCGTTGATACAGGAATTGTTCAAGTGTTTTCACATACCTATAAACCAGAAGTTTAGTCTGTAATGATAGACCTGAATTGAAACATACACTTGTTTCTTGTTTCATTTCATTTTATTGTTCCATTTCATTAATCCCATTTATTACAATATTCATCTATCATATGTATTCATTCATGTATTTTAGTATTCACTTCTATTTGTATTATTTGTTCCATACTTTCCTGTTGTTTAACCTCGTTAGGAGTTGTCTTGTGATTTATGCTGATATGAGTATCCATTGTTCTGCATCTCAAGGTTCATAATAATGTCATGTGACAATGTTTTGATACTGTAATCTTAAATGGTTAAAAACACATATTGAATCGGTTTCTAGTCAGATGAAGTTTGGCAGAGCTTGACTGAGCATCAACACCCAACTGAGATTAATCAATACATAATTTCTCTGTCTCTCTAACATCACTTGTTTCCTGCCTGATGTTCTGCCCTTCAGCTCTATATCTCCCTGGTGGTTGGGTTAAAGGATTGACTCACAACGGAGTTGATATTTCCAGGTTTAATTTGTTCCTGACGGAGAGAGACCTAGTGAAACTGGACTCAAAGTTTAGATCTATAAGATCTACAAGCCATATCTCATAGTTGGATCTATCAGTCTGTTTCAGGCAGTTACCCTCCCCTTTACTTCACTGAAAGGCAAACAAACACCCAATAATTACTCTTAGGAGACGTTTTCATCCATCACCCACTGCCCAAAGCATCGTTCAATTTCAAAACAAATTTGCACCAAACTTGTTTTCATCATTTTCATAAACAAAGGCACTACAGTGATTATGGCCAATTAAGTACATTAAATAAATTTCAGAGTGTACAAACACACATGAATCTCACATGTTCAAGACAAATATGAGAAGAGATTTAAATGATCAAATATTTTCAAATCACATTTGCCAAGAGCATTTCCTTTCTAGTGTGAATAGAAGAATAAAACAGTATTTGGCTAAGTGATTAAAGATCACACACTCTGCTTAACAAATAACATTATAAAACTGTTCAGGACAATGCATGTTAGACAACTTCTCTAGTTGCTACGATCATGTTACAGGTATTGTCACACACACATCAAAACCAGGAAGTTCAGTCTATTTATTAGACAGTGTCACCCATAGCATTTTGTGCAAACAAAGCCATTACAGTCATTGTGGCTCGTAGAGCACATTTAAAATATATTTTAAAGTAAATAGAGATAAAAATCTGAAGTCAGGGCTGTGAAGAGACATAATAAAAAAGGGGACATTTCATGTTGGTGCAGAGGACAGCACACGGTCTTTCAGACTTTATTATAGATGTTTTGTTAGAATATCACAATTACACATCATTTTAGACACTTTTTTTTAATATTATACAGCATAAATCTATAATTTATACTATACTTAGCGAACGTGAAACTCTTTAAGGTAATTTACATTAATTTATGTTAAGTCCTACCATATGGTCTGAATAAAGTATTATAAATATTATATGATACACGATTATAGATTACTGAAAAATATAATGGAAAATGTAGGTTACTGTACACACTGTCAGCTAAATTTGAAATGTTGATTTACCTGCTGACTTGCTGGAGCTTTCAATCCATGTTTGCATTGATGAACTGACTTCAGCAGCCTCTTTTCGGTGGTTCTCTCTCCGTTTCTGTTTTCTTTTTTTGTGTGAAGACATCATTTCAAACAAAGTGTGTTTGAACACAACAGCAGTTTTGATATTATTTTATTTTAGATCAGATCGGGTATAACAAATTGAGTCGAAACAAATTCAAATTCTCTTTTGAGAACGTGTATATTTTGTACACATTGTTATAGTAGATCTGCCATATTAGAAGACGGAGCAAACAATACCGACAAAACAAAAACCTTCGTAATATTCAACCACTGGTAGCAATGTTGATGCCCTTTGAGTCCGACGAACTTCTGAAACTGCTGCTGTCTGACTCCAGCGCGTGACTCCAGTGAGTTTGACACCTGCGGCTGGAGGCGACCGATTGGCGGGAGTGGCTGCGTGTGGGAGGAGCTGAAAACGGAGACACCTGCCACTATGGCTAAAAGGGATACAGCTACAGCCGGAAGTGATGTAAATCTCGACATAAAATAACAATAAATTAGCGTTCATTAGCTAGCGCTACCCCAACCTCACCTTACAATAATGAAAAAGCTATTCACTTTTGTCAGCGTGTCAACATTTATGCGGTATTGAAGTGCGCATGCCCAGGGGATGTAGCTGCACCCCTTCTAGCCTTGACCGTACTGCTTGTAGTTACGTTGATTCGCGCTGTGTCCTATTTTAATCGTGAACATTTAAATAGTAGCAACCAGATACACATTGTATTAAATATGTTATTTGCTGCTAAAAAATCCCCAAAATAGCAATAATTAAGGGTATATAGCATTGGGTCGGTAGGCTATTCTTTACATTTGTATTTTATTAAATGACACAATGTAACATATATGAACAGCTTTTAAAATTTTAAAGGAAAAACAAATGAACGAGTATTAGGGGAACTGAATGCGTTCAAATAAACAAGAAACACACGTGACAAGTGTCGTCAGCGCGTCCAGCCACAAGTAGTGTCGTTAACGACGCTCTGACAGGAAGACTGTTGATGACATCTCAAGCCATTCAGATGTGTCTCCTGAAACAAAACACACAATGATCCCAAATGTAGGCTGTTGTAGAGTTTGACCTTTTTCAAGACGCTCTTATCTAAGCGACTATAAAGATGGAAGCATTTCAGCAGAGATCTCACCAATGTCTCAAACTCTGCTGAAACTTGCCCAGATAAAATGAAAAATCTTTCAAGACAACCTGAAGCACTTATTAAATGTTCACATTTTCTAAGCCATGCGTTCTACATTGATATCTATGTCATGTGTTACTTAAACATAGAAAACACAAACTGATACAATAAGCATTTGCTAAAAACCTTAAGATGAAAATGTTAATTTAGCTAAGAATTTGAAGTCGGAGTGCCCCCAAACAAGCTCCAAATAACTCCAGTCTGGTGAAGTGAGTGTCCAGCAACCCATCTTGTGAGACATCTCAACCTACAATAAACAACTGAAAACACACCCTAACTGAAAATGTTCCTGATGTTTGTCAACTCTCTATAACTATTTCTATTTGTATGATTCAACTTAAAAATGTAATGTTATGCTTGTTAGCCAAAGCTTATGTTTCCCCTTTCAAATTGTAAGGATAAAAGCATCTGCAAAATAAATAAATGTGAATTATTACTGCAAACCTTTGCAGCTTATGTTAATGTCACGGGCCGAGACGAGCCCCTCTTGAATGTACCACCCCGAGAAGTTACCCAGAGACACCAAGGTAAGTAGTAAAAGTTCAGAACGGAACAGGTGGATTTACACGGGAGTTATTACTTTTATATACGTTTACCAAATCCTAGTAATGATTTGCATGTAGCAAACACAATATTTTTTTGCTTTTAACACAACATTTAATAGGCAATAATTTCTCCTCACTGCTGCACTTTAAAATTAAAACAAGTTATACATAAAATATATATCTGGAAAAAGAAACTTTTGGGAGCAATAAAATAAATTTGTAAAACTGTGTTAATCACCACAAAAGACACATCAAAATGTTATCAGACAAAAATGTTTATAAGTGAGCAATGCAATAACAAGTTTTCTCATATACATATACACTCAAATGTATATTATTAATGTTAAAAAGTATTCATGTTTTTTGCCAGTTTTCTATTTTAAAAGATGAAAGATAAACAAATATGAAAAAGAGCTTTATCAAGACCAACAGTAGCAGAATTTTTACTTTCATATTTCAAGTAGGAAGTAAAAATATGGATAAAGTTTCTCAGTAAAAGGGCAAAACTGACATTTGTAGTGTTTTATATTAAGAATATTTGCAAATTCATCGATTGTAATTGACACGTGTGATGATCAATGGCTCAGAGTTTTTACCGTAATACTTTAAACATGGGCTAAAATATGGATAGAGTTTCTCAGTGAAAGATTGATCAGTGTAAGAGTAGATATGAGATCTGTTCTCCACATCATAAAAGGAGACCAAACCCTCCTCATAATCCACAAACACACCCACCTTCTGTGGCTTTACACTCAGAGACAGAGACACAGAGGGACCAGCACAAGCTTTATATTCATTATCATTCCTCAACACCACAGTCCAGAATCCATCATCTGGTGTCAGTGTGATCTGCCCCTCCCTGTTAACGGATTCTCTGACCACTCCTAAATCCCATTCACTCTTTCCCTTCACCTGAACCTCATAATAAAATCTCCCTGATGAGAATCCCTCCTTTCCCAGAACATTTACACATCTATCAAATCTCTTTGGGTTGTCTGGGAGTTCATGATAAATGTTTCCAATTTTCACATGTTTCTTATCATCCGACAGAATCAGTTGAGGATGAGCTGTATCCGGATCCAGAGTCACATCCACTGAGAGAGATCAGAGAATATGAATCACAACTGATGATGATGATGTTTGTGATATTTAATACAGTGTTTAATGAATAATGTGTCAGACTGAAACGATTCCTTGAGTAATTTGAATACAAAAAATCATCATCAAAAAGGCTTTGTTTAATCCATTTATCTACAGTACACATTCCGCACTGCATTTGGCCACGGACCATTATAACTAACGCATATCCCACTTAACTTGTTTTAGGTCTCTCAAGTCTCACTCATTCACCGTGAGACACATGCATTTTAGTGTGCTCAAACAACAGAAATCCTATTCGCAAGGGATATGTATTATCTGGGGACCTCGTGTGATCTAGAAATGACATCTGTATTTCATGTGGCGCATATATAAATGTAAAGTATTGGAGTATACGAGAGCAGATGACACACTGTACCTGCATACTGCTGCATCTTCTTTAATACTGCACAGACAAATGAAAAAAAAACATCAGCACATCTTTCACATGAATTCACATATTCTATTCAAAACAGGCCGTTTACTCTGACAGAAGAAGATGGTGGTGTTTTGTGTGGCAGTGCGTTCTAGGCTTATACTGTGTTTGAGTACAACTCTATTTCCCACCACAAACCCATAAGTAATGTGTGAACCTCTAGTGCTACTATCTGCAGATGTTCTGAGTTTGTCCATGTTGTGGTCAAGGTTGCAAGGTAAAGAGGTTGGGCTACTATTAAAGTACCATTTAGGTTTCGTACTTATAATATTTTAACAATAAGATTCTGGGAGAGGAGCCAAGAACTTGGATTGGGAAACAATTTCATACATGAATAACAAATAAAATGACTACAATATCAATTAACATACAGTATATTTGATCTTTACCTACCAGCTTCACTGAGTTTCTCAATGTTGAGAGTCTCAATATCTGTAGAAGAAGAAAGGCAGAAGAACATCAGCAGCAGCGAGATCCCCACAGGAACAATAAACCACAAAATAAATCTGTTTCTCTCAAACAGCAGTGAAACAAAATGCTGATCAGGTCGAGTCTTTTGCTGACATCTCCATCCTTTCAGATGTTTCTCCTGAAGAAAAAAGACACCAGAAATTTAATATGTGACCCTGGACAACAAATCCAGTCTTATGGGTAAATTTGTCAAAACTGAGATTTAACATCATCTGAATGCTGAATAATGAAGCTTTTTATTGATATATGGTTTGTTATGATAGGACAATACATGCCGGAGAGGACACAGTTTCTAACTCTGGACTCTGAGGGTGCAAAATATTTAGAAAATTGCCTTTGAAGTTGTTAATAAGAGGCACTGTAGCAGGCCATCCACTCACAAAAACAAAGTTTTAATATATTAGGGCAGTACAAAATATCTTTACTTAATATACTTATGATTTTGGGCATAAATTAATTAATTTTGACCCACACAATGTATTTTTGGCTTTTTCTAAAAGAGTTCTCGTGCTACTTAAGACTGGTTTTGCTATCAAGAGTCTCATATACGTTTCCCCTGAAAAAGTTTGACATTCAACATTTATTCGTTTGACAGATGCCGTCATCCAAGGTGACTAAGAAATGAGAGAGCATTTAAAAGTTTCAGTGTCTCAAAGTATTCTGAGATTTGCCAAGAGGAACTCAAAAAAGAATAATTTAGATCTTTTTCACCTGAAACATAACATTTCAGAAGAAATCATCTGATAAATATATAAATATGTGACTGTAAAATATCTAAATTCTTTTCACATGACAAAAAGAAAATTCAGCATTATGATTTATGACAGAGATGTAGTGACCGGTATGAGTTTGAGATGATCTTGAGTGTGTGAGATCTGCTCCAGCTCAATGTTTCTCTTCTTCAGTTCAGTGATCTCCTGCTCCAGATCTTTAATGACATCTTCATCATGTTTCTCTGCTGCTTTCTGCTTCTCCATCATCTCCAGCAGTTCAGACTGACATTATTAGAAAGCAAATTAAAACATGATCTATTAAACACAGAACTTCTTCAATAGTTTTTAAACTCACTCTTCTGAGTTCTGTTGAATGTTTGATATCTTGAATCTTCTTTATTCTGTCTTGAATCATCTGCTGCACGTCTGTCTGTGTCTTTAACAACTTAATCTAATGAAAGGACAAAAGCGTTTAGGAACAGTCATTCCAAACCTATGTGCCCTTCTTCCAAACAAATCGAAAAGATAAACATTTGCTCATGACTCATGCGCTTTATTCCAAGTATTCTCAAAGAGATGTGGCTCCTTTCTTTATGTACTAATAATTTTCCACGTAAAAGAAGCTCTCAAATCTGACACAAATAAATAACACAAAATATATTTACTGTAGATATTTTGGGTGAAATATTATTTTAATATAGCTCTCACCTTCCTCTCTTCACCCTCATCCTTTACAGAAACAAACTTGTGGTTCTTGTGATCGGTCACAGTGCAGATGAGACACACACATGTGTGATCATCTCTACAGAAGAGCTCCAGAGGTCTGTCATGTTTCTGACATATATAATCCTGCAGATTCTTCACAGGATCAATCAGTTTGTGTTTCTGTAATCCTGACACTCTCAAATGAGACTCCAGGTGAGTTTCACAGTAAGAGCTCTGACACACCAGACACGACTTCACAGCCTTCAGCTTTCCTTCAGTACAGATGTCACACACAACTTCAGCTTCAGGTTGTTCTTCAGGAGATTTCTTCTTATGTTCATCCACAAGATCTCTGAGTGTTGTATTAATCTTGAGATCAGATCTCTGCTTGAATGTTTCTTCACAGTTTGGACATTTGTAGTCTTCACTGTTGTTCCAGTGTGTGTTCAGACAGATCTTACAGAAGTTATGTCCACATGGAGTGCTGACTGGATCACTGAACACATCCAGACAAATTGAACACAGAAGCTCCTCGGCCATTAGACAACTGGAGGATGATATTACAAAAAAAATGATGAAAATATATCAATATATAAAAATATATAAAACTAAATGCATGATTTATTCTATTCGACAGCATTACAGCCATTATGACCGAACAATCTAAAATGCAGCACTACGTCTCTTCTTGGATCTACCACACAACTCCTGATCTCAACTGTAAGTTGCTAAAATAGACGGAAGCTCCCTTCAACTCACTCATATGATGTTTGTCCCATCCAGCCCTCCGGACATCTGTGATCTATAATATGCTGCGAAACCACAACCTTTAAAAAAAACTATAAACAAACAAAACATATATAAACAACTTCCTCTCTCCTTTATTAAACCTGGATTCACAATCAAATGACAAACTTCACAAATAACCAAACATTCTGACACCATTTAAGTAATTAACAAACTAAAGTAGTTCAGTATTTGCATGCTGAAACCTGCGGGCACAACCTGTATCCTTGATGTTTTGAGTCAGATCCGTGGGCGTTGCTTGTTTGTTTTGACTAAATCCTTGGTGTTTAAAGTCTTACGAAACCGCCCTGACCCTAAAATAACTGTAACCATCTAAACTACCTGTGATTGTTAAACTTGCCAAAGAACACGTTTGCGTGATGATGTCAGACTCGAAACACCAAGGCGTATGTCTGTCTTAGTTGAATATTTCACATGCTGAAACCTCATTTAATACAACTTTAGTTAGACATAGCCTACTTACATAATCCAAAAACTAACATTGTAAAACATTCAGGACAATCTGTATCATAATTATGTCCCTTACCTGTGAGTGAATATCAGTTGTGTTATGCAATAACTGGAGACAGATTCTGTTGTATAAAGAAATTAATAACTCAAATGCACCAATATCTCTTTTTGACTTTAGGTTCATTCACTTTCTCTGAAATCTTGTGACATAATAACCTCTCACACCTCCAGTTACTTATGAATATTAATGTCTCTCTCTCTCTTTGCACATGGAGTGCCTGTGAGAGGTGTGTGAACGCCTGAGTGAATGAGTGAGTGAGTAAGTGCTAAATGCATTCTGACTCTCTCTCTCTCGGTCTCTCTCTCTCTCTCTCTCTCTGCAAAGGTGGAGTGGCCGCAAAAGGTGTGTTAGCAAAGTGTTATGGGAAATGTAGTGTGTGTTGACAGACCGGGAGATGAGGGGAGTGCCCTCTACTGGATATAAAAGGGCACTGCAGCTGGTGACTGCGATATTTAGTTTGTGAGTTTTCTATTCTTTTGAATGCGTGTTTGTGTTTTTTGGAGATGATTTTGTTTACTTTTCTAATAGTATAAGGTGCACATTACTCCAGTTTTTCTTACCTATGGGCTCATGGCTGCAGCATGGTTCAGGGGTGGGGTTATAGTTTATGTTTGTTGATGATAATTATTGTGAATGTTTCGTTTTTGGTTTTCTGGTTATTATCTTTTTGATGTTCAAAATATACTTTGGAATTTAAAGTTAATTATGTTGATTTATGTGCTTTTGCATAAGATTTTAATTTTAACCTACTTACTTGAATTGGTTTGTCCAGTTGGGTAGAAAAGGTTTCGTCTTTCGTCGTTTGAGTCATTTCTGCTGATGGACCTCAGAGAGGAGGGTCAGCTAGTGTCTATATTGAACGTTTTCTTAAAGAACTTCAGGAGTCTCAGATGGAGGAGGTCTGGATGTATCTGGTGGAGCCTCTGATGTGGTCCTGTTTACAAGAGCAGCTGATTCATTGAAGAAGCTTGTGAGACAGATGGTGTTGAGCATTATTTGACTTCCTTCAAACAAATTGCTGGAGTTTGCAAATGGACTAAAGGAGACTTAGATATACACCTTGTCCTGCTTCCCACTGGTAAAGCCTGTGTGGCCAATGTAACTATATGTGACTACTGATGAAATATTACATTCATTTTGAGACTTATCGACAAAGGTTCCTCTCCCTAGATGTGCTATTGGAAGAAGGATCTCACAAGGAACTGTATGTACACTTAATAGATTTCTCTTACAAATGGGTGGAAGCTGGTCATAAGACAGTACAACAGGTAACATTATTATGGAACAGTTATTGAGAATATTGTGTCCTGAACTGCAAAATGTATTAAAGAGCATGATAGTCCTTCTGCTCCTCTGGCAGATCTTTGTGTCTGTGTTTTTGAACCATATTATATAGTGAATATTTGCATAGTATAATACACTATACTAAAGTATAATACAGTTTACTTTTGTAAACACTGTACTACAGTATTCATCATGAGGGTGAACGCTTACAGTAAACAGGAAAAACACATAACTTACACAACATACAGATACAACGTGGATATTATCATCATCATCATCATGATTATAATGGTTTTCATCAATTGACGCGACAAAACACAATAGAATCCATTATAGCAGTGATTCTCAAACTTTTCGTTGTAAGGCCCCTTTATGTGGAGTGGATCACTTTGCGTCTTCTCAAATAAAGATTTATAATCTTAAACTTAGAATTTTAATTAAACAAAAAACATATACAATGCTGGAACATCAGTTCTTTTCATTGGTGGTCTTGTTTTTCTGATATTTGATTGCGTAAAATCTATAATAAATTTCTATATTTCATAAAATGCCTCAAAATTAGTAGCCGCTCTGGAGTCATCTTTGGGTCTCCAGTTTCAGAATAACTGTATAATTCAAAATTTCTATCATATCCACTTTATCAGTAATAAAGACAGCAAAATCATGTGTTCTGTCGCAGGTTCAGCATGAAGTGTCAAACCTGATGGTGTGTTTTTATTTCTTATTCTATCTGCAACCGGTAAATATCATCAGTCTGTGTCAGGCTAGAATAGGTCACCTGGAACAAGACTATTGTTTATTGACAGCAAGTATAACACTGAGAGTGAATGTGACAGAAAAACATCTCTTGTTTTCTCACTTGTGCATCACACTAATGGTCCAGCCGCCCCTGTGAGGTATAACCATCTGATTTCATCACTGTACTGTACCATTGACACATAACACTCATTGAGTCTTTAGTGTACAGTGTGTATGACTATTTCTAGTATATAGTGTAGAAATATTCTTGATAAAAAAATATCGTTGTGATTAACTAATTTAAATGAAAATCAAAATTTACATACATATTTATCATATATCAGAAAATCAGCAGACATGTAATTAATACACAATTCTGAAGCAATGTAGAAATATTAACATAACACTTTGAATATAATCTACATATACAGCAGTATTGTATGTTTTAAAACGGAAAACAAAAAAGAAAAATTGTTATTGTATCTAATTATAATTATTCATTTTTATTTAATCATAGAAAGCGTTCTTTTGTTTAGTATTTCAGATATTAAAAAATCATGAGTTTAATTGACAGGTGTGATGATCAATGGCTCTGAGTTTTTACCATTATAATTCAAACTTGGGCCAAAATATGGATAGAGTTTATTAATACATGTAATTAATACACAATTCTGAAGCAATGTAGAAATATTAACATAACACTTTGAATATAATCTACATATACAGCAGTATTGTATGTTTTAAAACGGAAAACAAAAAAGAAAAATTGTTATTGTATCTAATTATAATTATTCATTTTTATTTAATCATAGAAAGCGTTCTTTTGTTTAGTATTTCAGATATTAAAAAATCATGAGTTTAATTGACAGGTGTGATGATCAATGGCTCTGAGTTTTTACCATTATAATTCAAACTTGGGCCAAAATATGGATAGAGTTTCTCAGTGTAAGATTGATCAGTGTAAGAGTAGATATGAGATCTGTTCTCCACATCATAAAAGGAGACCAAACCCTCCTCATAATCCACAAACACACCCACCTTCTGTGGCTTTACACTCAGAGACAGAGACACAGAGGGATCATCAAGAGCTTGATATTCATTCTCATTCCTCAACCACAGAGTCCAGAATCCATTCACTGGTGTCAGTGTGATGTCTCCCTTCCTGTTAACAGATTCTCTGACCACTCCTAAAGTCCACTCAGTTTTTCCCTTCACCTGAACCTCATAATAAAATCTCCCTGATGAGAATCCCTCCTTTCCCAGAACAATTGCATATCTATTAAATCTCTTTGGTTTGTCTGGGAGTTTATGTCTAATGTCTCCATGTCTCACATATTTCTCATCATCAGACAGAATGAGATATGGATTTGCTGTATGAGGATCCAGAGTCACATCCACTGAGAGAGATCAGAGAATATGAATCACAACTGATGATGATGATGTTTGTGATATTTAATGAATTATGTGTCAGTATATAAATGTAAAGTATTGTAGTATATGAGTGAAGAGAGCAGATGACACACTGTACCTGCATACTGCTGCATCCACCTCAACACTGTACAGACACATGATAAGAAATAGATTTGCATTTAAAAACAAGCTTTTTAAAATAGTTTACATCATGTTTCTCTCTGATCAATGTTTGTGTTTGCTGATGTTTAAAGGATCAAGTAATAAATCTGAAGGAGCTCTATCTCTTTGTGTAGGTGAGCACTGTTTATAGGTTTTAGGACAGTTGACATTAAAATAATCTTTGTTCAGTGTGTTTTATGTTCACCTACCAGCTTCACTGAGTTTCTCCTGTAGATTCTCCTGCAGTTGAGTCAGAGATCTTCTCACTTTCTCTACACTCACATGACTCTTCAAACTGATCTCAGGACAGTTCTTCATGTTTAAAGGGCTGCAGATGGACGAGTGAATCTAAAGACAGAAGAGAGAAGAACATCAGCATAGAGAGAAAACACCTCACATGAGATTCTTCAATATCTCAAATATCACAAATAGACTCTGTGATCTCAATCCATTTGGTACAATTACTAAAAACACATTTTAAAAACAACTAAACAACAACTTTATGATTGATGAGAGAGATGTAGTGACCTGTATGAGTTGGAGATGATGTTCAGTGTGTGAGATCTGCTCCAGCTCAATGTTTCTCTTCTTCAGTTCATTGATCTCCTTCTCCAGATCTTTAATGACATCTTCATCATGTTTCTCTGCTGCTTTCTGCTTCTCCTCCATCATCTCCAGCAGTTCAGACTGACATCTCTCAATGGAGCTCATGAGATCACTGAAGACCGCCACACTGGCTGCTTTCTCCTTCTCTGTGTTAATCTGATGAAAAATAAATGTTCATGTTCTGTTCAACAACTTAAATCACTAAGCAAATAAAAACACAATCTATTACACACTGAACATCTTCAACAGTTTTTAAACTCACTCTTCTGAGCTCTGCTGAATGTTTGATATCTTCAGTCTTCTTGATTCTGTCTTGAATCATGTGCTGCACGTCTGTCTGTGTCTTCAAGATCCTAATCTAAAAAACAACAAAAACAAACGTGAACATAATACAGAACTTTGATGAATAGATGTTGCTTATTTATTTTTTGTGAACTGTTTCTGTAATTGTTAATAACTCTCACCTTCCTCGCTTCACCCTCATCCCTTACAGACACAAACTTGTGGTTCTTGTGATCCGTCACAGTACAGATGAGACACACACATGTCTGATCATCTCTACAGAAGAGCTCCAGAGGTCTGTCATGTTTCTGACATATATAATCCTGCAGATTCTTCACAGGATCAATCAGTTTGTGTTTCTGTAATCCTGACACTCTCAAATGAGACTCCAGGTGAGTTTTACAGTAAGAGATCTGACACACCAGACACGACTTCACAGCCTTCAGCTTTCCTTCAGTACAGATGTCACACACAACTGCAGGTTGTATCTCTTGAGATTTCTTCTTATGTTCATCAACAAGTTCTCTGAGTGTTGTATTAATCTTGAGATCAGGTCTCTGCTTGAATGTTTCTTTACAGTTTGGACATCTGTAGTCTTCACTGTTGTTCCAGTATTTATTCAGACAGATCTTACAGAAGTTGTGTCCACATGGAGTGCTGACTGGATCACTGAACACTTCCAGACAGATTGAACACAGAAGTCTCTCAGTCATTGGATCACTGGAGGATGACATCACTGCAAAGAGAAATGGTGAAAATATATCACCAACGTGTCTGATATCAATCATACATTTACAATATGAGAGTAGTCATTGATTTTTTATCTGAGTTATTGACTCACTTGTGGGTTGTTCTATACTACGTCTTCTTGTTTCTCTTTCTATGTTGATGAAGATTCTGTCATTGATCTTTCCCTGTTGAGGTCATTTGAAAACAACCAAACAGTTGAGTATATGACTAAATGCTAAAATCGGCTAAAATCCAACTTTCCACAGACTGTAGTAGATTACTTGAACACTAACTTTATAACTTTTTATAAAGTCTATCAGTCGAAGACAATCTGTGTTTTACAGTATTTCTGTCACTTACTTGTGAGTGAAGATCAGCTGTGTTCACTCTTACAATGTCTGAAGAAATATTCTGTTGTTAAATTGAAAGCAGATATTTTAGTTTGACTTCAGCTTCTATCGTTGATCCTCACTTTCACCAACACTGTGGTGACGTCATCACTCCACCCATTACATCACTCACACAGAACACATCATCTGTTCAGCAGAGGGAGACATTTAATAGGAATTTATTTTATTGTTCTACAGAATCATTTGTGAGTTACTGAAGCTTCACTTGTTGTTATTCACCAGCAGTGAATGTGCAGACAAACCTTAGTTCTGACTGTACAGTATATTTTTTAAACATGTCCATCACCAGAATATTAAAAATGAGTTTAAAACCACTCTGTATTCTTAATCCACACATGACACAGAGTCAACATTTAGAATAACATTTTAATAGTTCACAAGCAAGAAGAAACACAGTTTGTAAGAAGAAAATCATAATCAGAAATATCTTATAAAAACGTGTTCACCCTCACATCTTTCAAAACCTGTATGACTGTTTATTCTGTGCAACACAGAAGAAGATATTTTGAGAAATGTGCCAGTGGTTTTGTTTTCATTTAATAGGGTCAAAATGGGGTTCAATGTTCTTTAGTTACCAATATTCTTCAAAATAACTTCTTTTGTTCAAGATATTTCTTACAGAAGAAAGTCACACTGTACATGTTTGTAATAACATGAGGATGAGCAATTAATCTGCTGTCCTTACCTGAACATCTCTGTGTTCAATCTTTGGACAACACGTTTTGTATTATTTTCAACACAACTTGTGTCAGAAATCAACATGATGTGTGTTGAAAGTAACTCATATTGTGTTAAATAAATGACACAAAACAGAGTGTTAACATTAACACATCAGGTGCCAAGGATGTTTTAACATAAAAAGCTTTAACATAAAAATACGTTTACTAAAGGAAGAACTAACTGCAAAGTTCACACTTAAGAGGACCTAATAAGTACTCACAATAAGTGATAGTTTTGTTTGCCTAACCAGATACCTAAAAAATCATGTAACATAGTGAGATAAAACACATCTCTTCACATTTCTGATTACTAAAATGATTATTTAAACCTACAGTTAAGATGATTTGAAGAAGCTTTGTAATGGGGTGTAAAACAAAACATTTATGTACATTTCTTCTTTAACTAAATTAAAACACTTTATCTAAATACTAAAACACTTAAACACACTGAGCCTGAATTCCCTGACTTCTAACTGCATTCGGTACAGACAAAAAACAACAAAACATCAGCACATCTCTGACAGGGATTATTTATGCAGTATAAACAAGCAGCCTGTGTTAAGTGTTTTGCATCATGTTTTCGCTGATCAATGTGTGTGTGGGGACTTAAGCCTGAATGCACACCAATTTATGGGACCTCGTTTCCTAAATGGAGGTCCCCACGGAGAAACAAGCTTATAAATAAAGTTTTCTGATGATTAGATTTAGTCTTAAGTGTCGGGAATAGAATATGCACAGTATAAAAATCATTACAGTCATGGACTGCCCTCACGAAGATGTACTAACCCAGACACGTGTGTGTCAGGATCAAATGGCAAAACTGAAGGAGCTCTTTTGCTTTGCATAACAGTTTTAATGGACACATTTATTTCACTCAAGCACTCTGACAAAAACATGCACACACAGAGATTTACATTAACAATGTTTCTTTCAGAATCTTACTGTACCTTTAAACCTAACCATCACACAAACCTTTGGCCATTTTCTGATTGAACCAAAACATATTTTCAACAATGAGTCTGAGTCTGTTTAATAGAGAAATCTAAAATTTTCTAAAACTGTATATAGCTGTTTAATATGTTGTAGCTTCTGACTGATTTTTTCCCATAGGTTTGCCCATTCAGTTTTAAAAGTTAATGATAAACAAGTTTGGTTTACTGTCCTCAAAGGGTGATGGAACCTGAGACTCGGCCTGAGACTCGGCTCCAGCGCCAAGCTCATCGCTCTACAGACTTTACATCTTACGCCACTGGAATCAATGTAGGACATGATGTCATTCTTACACTTTTTTCTACTTCAGTCACATATTGTTGGGCAGACCCAATGCAAATAGTCTCTGCCTTTAGTTATTTATTTATTTTTAACTATGTTTCAGTTTTTCTTTCGCTCAACGCCAGGGGATGCTGATGGTGCACTTCTGTGCAATAATCTCTCTTTATTTATTTGCTCTTTGCATTCTCTTATTTTCTTTTATTGCAATTGTGTGCTTTGTCTTAATGTTAGTGATGTCTTGAATAATTTCTACACTCTAAAACAATAATAGCAAAAGAAAAAATCCAACATACAGTATATCTGTCATCATGAACCCCATTATTCCCATAATGTGGTTTTAAGAATGAAAAGTCTTGGAAGTTCAAAGCATTCATTTTTAAATATTACATAAAAAAATGCTATATATATTTTAATCTCTGTGGAATGTATTTAAATTACACTAACCAAATACAGCGTCGCAAGTGTAAGTCCAGCACCTTGATTCTCTCCTTCAGTTCCGATATCACCGTTTTTTATTACTCACGTCTTTCTAATGTTTCTAACAAAAAGACAGCAGTTATTTCATATGTATCTTGTGCAGCATTTCAGCAGAAACTTTTACAATCACCAGACTGTACTGAGATTAGACAGAATAAAATCTACAGTCAAACATCTGATCTCTCAACATGAATCTTTCAACATGGATCTCTCTATTGTGAGCTATGATATGTTGTTTAAAAAAATCTTTGCTCTCTTCTGTCAACAGTTGCATTATTTGTTCATTTTCTTTCCTCACAAAGAAACTTCATTTGCAACATTGATGCAGTATTTAAATAAACATATGTTCCTGTAGCTCAGTTGGTAGAACAATAAACTCTTTGTATTTTAATCTTCACTTACCAGCTTCACTGCGTTGTATGTGATTGTAAACCTTAATAAAAGAAGCAGATAAGACACACAGGACGAGTCCCAAAACCAGGAACCAGAACTTAAAAGAACACGCATATGACGACTTCTGCTGAAGACTCCAGTATTTCTGAAGTTCTTCCTAATAAAAAAAAACACCAGTGATCTCACATGTATCTTGTGCAGCATATCAGAAAAAATCTTAACAATCACTAGACTGTCCTGAATCAAATCTACAGTTTAAAATCAAATCTATCAACACAAATCTTTCAACATGGCTCTCTCTGGTCTTGGCTATACACTTTATTTGAAAAGCTTTGTACTCTACCACATCTACACAATACGCAACAAGAAAATCAAACAAAGGTGTTTGTCGTGTCACATTGTGCCGTATAAAGTAGAAACAGAATTTCTGTTCATTATGAACTCTTTACTGTATATATTTTTTATTCTCATCACATCATGCCGCTCACGTGCGGTGTATACTGTAAAAGAAATTCCCACAAAAGTATATAACTGGAAACAAATATAGCCAGCAAGATTCTTAATTTTAAAACACAATAAAATTACTGTTGAAAACTACAATAGTTTACAGCATATACTGTATATTATATATACTGTATAAACGGCTTATGCTGTGTTATAATTGAACTCTTACCTGTAAATGAAGATCAGCGGTGTTCACTCTTACAATGACTGATGAAGATTGTTGTTTAAAGAGATCAGTAGTTTAAAGCATCAATATTTATATTAAACCTTCCAGTTTGACAAAACCTACTTAACCAGAACACAAACATTATAAATATGTTCAGGACAATGGGTGTTAGTTTCACCTTCTCTCGTTGCTACGGTGATATTACAGGTATTTACATTTACATACCTGTAAACCAGAAAGTTCAGTCTATTTATAAGAAAGTTTGTGCATCTGAAGACATTTAAGTGATTATTGCTCCTAAAACACCTTTTAAATATATTTTAAAGTAACTGGTATCAAACACGTACAAGTCACATAAATACCAAAACACCATATTACACTCTCTGTAGACCTGCCAGGATCTGGCTTAAAATAAAAAACAAAACTTAAGCAAATGCATATTGTACCTTTAAATGCCTAAAGCAAACATGAACGTATATTTTAAGCGAAACCAATCGTTTTCAATGGACGTTTTATGCTGAACATCTGAGGGTTCTCATAATATAAACATAATATAAAAAAAGAAAGAATAAAGGGGCAATGGAAAGCAGATGAAGACTTTTGCTCATGTATCCAGTCTTTCAGGTGTTTCTCCTGAGAAAAAGAAGAAAAATTATAATTCTGTGAATGTAAATGAACATTATGAAGTCTCAAACATGACAGACCCTGTTTTATGTTGTGATAATTTATGAAAGAGAGAGATCCAGTGACCTGTATGAGTTGTTGTTCAGAAAAATTCTGTTGTTTAAAAGGTTCAGTAAAAGTTTCACTATCTCTCACAAAGAACTGTTCAATGTTTCCTCATATACTGAATAAACCTGAAGTTTTTGTTTTTCAGCCAGTGGTCTTTCCCTTTTCTTTACTTAGGGCAATCAAACATTTAATAATAACTCTTATAGGAGCATTTTACATGCACCAAAGCTTAAAGCATTATTAAAAAATTGTCACAAAATAATTTACAAACAAAGCCATTACAGTCATTATGACCAATTAAGTGCATTAAATACATTTCAGAGTAAATTTGGGATCCATACATAGTTTGTGTATATACACATGAATCTCACATGATCAAGATAAATGTGTAAAGTGATTTAAATGATAAAATATCTACATATCTCATTTGTCAAGAGCATTGTGTTTCTACTGTGAACATGACAGTAAAATAGCAACACGCTCTCACACCACACTTAAACTTAACCAGACCTTATAAATCTGTTCAGGACCATACTTTTAGTTTCACATTCTCTTGTTGCTACAGTGATGTTACAGGTTTTGTCACACACACTTCATTTTAATGTAAATGAAGTTTAAGGTGTAAATCAAATGTATAAGAAAAACTGTGGGCAAGTTCTCTGAGTGTTGTATTAATCTTGAGATCAGGTCTCTGTTTGAATGTTTCTTCACAGTTTGGATATATGTAGTCTTGACAGTTGTTCCAGTATTTATTCAGACAGATCTTACAGAAGTTGTGTCCACATGGAGTGCTGACTGGATCACTGAACACATCCAGACAGATTGAACACAGAAGTCTCTCAGTCACTGGATCACTGGAGGATGACATCACTGCCAAAAATAAAGTATGAAAATATATCACCAACATGTCTGATTATAGTGTTGTGCGATATTCTCTATAATCAGATTGTTCTATCGCCAGACTGTGAATGGGTCAATGTTGTTTCATTACCAACTTTATTCCAAAATATCTTCTTTAGTGTTCTGCAGATGAAAGTCAAACAGGTTTGAAATGACAAAAGAGTGACTAAATGAGGAAAGATTTTTTTGTTCAATTAATTATCCTTTTAAGTTTAGCCTCATGTTTGTGTTTACTTGAGAAACGTTCCTGGATTACTTTTTATTTTAGATCCACATGACAGTAGAGATAAAGTCAAAGTCTTGAGCCACAAAAAACTGTACTGTTGTTTTCTGCAGAAATTGACCTGCATTTATTCAATCAAGTTTACACTCTTAAACCTCAATGTTCAAAGTATTTTAAATCAAACTGTCAGTTCAGACCGGTTACATTTTATATACAGCCACATAAATCATCAAGATTATTAACTATTTAAGGACTGGAATGACCACAATACGTCTAGAAATGATGATTCAATGAAAAGTTGGAGTAGTCTGAATTTTTTCTGTGGCTGTATGTGAATATATGTAGTGAAGTACTGACTGTGAAGTTTGATACTTAGACTTTTAGATGTCCCAATAAGTTGTCAATAAATACTTGCCAAATAGTAAACAAGTTGCTTGCATGCTTTAGCGAATAGCGCAAATGAATAAAAATGTCTCTTCAATTTCTTTTTATTAAGAGTTCACTTGATCATCGATAAGATAAAAATGATCTGAAGAAACTTTGTTGCAGGGTGTAGTGGCTACAACAAAACATATCTGAATATTTGTAAAGCAAATTATTTAATTAGAAGGAAACAACTTCCCCTAAACATTCATGTATTTTAACATAAAAACATGTTACTGATCAACTACCCCTTTAATGCACATTTAAAAACTACAAAAGATGCAGAAAAATGTATATGACTTCAATTAAAAAAAGATGAACATTTATTGACTGTAATTGATAGGTGTGATGATGAAGCCTAAAAGCCTAACAACAACTCTCTCTCTTCATACATGTAGTGGCTGCAAAAGGTGTGTTAGCAAAGGGTTATGGGAAATGTAGTGTCTGTTGGCAGACCGGGTGATGAGGGGAGGGTCCTCTAGTGGACTTGAGAAGGCACTGCAGCTGGTGACTGTGACATTTAGTTTGTTAAAGGTACAATGTGTAGGATTTTGAAGGATTTATTCACCTAAATGTAATATATAATACAAAACTATGTTGTGAGTGGTGAAGAAATACCTTACAAAATGAAACGAAATGTTTATATTACCTTACAATGAGCCATTTTATGTATATACACCGCGGGCACACCCTTACATGTAATTTATGAATGTGCACAGCCATGTTTCTATAGTAGCACTACACGGACAAACTGAGCGCGTTTCGTAAAACGAAAGATGCGCGAGAATATGTTCTTCTTCTTCGGCTGTTTTTTGGGGCAGCTTCAAAGCGACTACATAGAAGGATTAGCAGAAGAAGAGGAAGAACAATAACAGCATTTACTTGTCGTGTTTTTTAGTAGAAATATAAACGGTTCTTTGTTGCAGTAAGAAGCAAAATTTGCGCTAATGGCGGACCACACATACTCCGCACAAGAGCCGTTAGAGCGTCAATCTGTTCGTTCAAAAAAGAGAAAATACGACGCAGCAAGGCGAAGTCGAGACAAAAAACGGCAGAAAACCCGAATAAACATCGGCATGGCTTTTCCCAAATGGAGGGCACTGAAGCAGGAAAAGGGTTTGCTAAGCGACGCCGAAGTTGCAAGCTTTCTGCTGGACCGGTAAGTTTGTCTAATTTCCGCTATATAAGTGAAGTGTTTGTTTGATAGCTTTAGCTAATAGATGAGCATGAGCATCAAGTGAGTTTTTCTTGTTTTTAGCACTTTGTTATTGTACTATTATTCCTTTTTGCATGGCCGTGTGCAAATCAAGTTAGAAATCATTTTTACAATCATAATTTGCATACATCGGGTGTAAATTATATTATAATACTGCTTAGCTTCTGTGCATACAAATGTGTAATTTAATAATTGATAGGATAAAATCCAAACTTCCACGTTGCATAGTTTATCAGTAATACAGTGTCAACGAAGATTTGAGAAGATACAATTGATCAATTGGGGTGATGCCTTACTTTAGCATTAGCAAGCGGTTTAAATAGGCTGTATGTTACGAACCAAGTTACCGTGCCAAAACATGCTATGCAAAATAAGCGAATACATCACTGACACAATGTTATACAAGTAACAATAATTTTCACTATAACGATTAGAGTAAATAATGAATTAAGTCAATTTAATTAATTTGTTTTTCTTTGTAAATAAACCTCGTCACTTGATTTGCAAAGGTTACTCTCTGCTGTCTCAGACGACGACATCTCTGTCCTGTGTCCGTAACTTCAGTGTGTTGTTCGCCTGTGAGATGTAGATTGCAATTATCAACACCACCGATAATGGCCGCTATCATTTATTGAACCCTTTTGTCCTGTGACGGCAACCGTAGCTACTCTAATAGAAGGGAGAGGATGGTGGCGGAGCTTTAGGTTGCATTTTCCAACTTCGCCAATAGTGGTCTCTGTTACTTACACAGTTCACCTTTAAGACTCCAGTCGTTCCTACATGTGGGCTCATGGCTGCACCATGGTTCAGTGGGGGGGTTATAGTTTATGTTTGTTGATGATAATTCTTGTGAATGTTTCGTTTTTGGTTTTCTGGTTATTATCTTTTTGATGTTCAAAATATACTTTGGAATTTAAAGTCAATTATGTTGATTTATGTGCTTTTGTATAAGATTTATATTTTAACCTACTTACTTGAATTGGTTTGTCCAGTTGGGTAGAAAAGGTTTTGTCTTGATGTTTGAGTCAGTTCTGCTGATGGACCTCAGAGAGGAGGGTCAGCTAGTGTCTATATTGACCGTTTCCTGCGAATAATAAAAGTTCTTAAAGAACTTCTGGAGTCTCGGATGGAGGAGGTCTGGATGTATCTAGTGGAGCCTCTGATGTGGTCCTGTTTCTAAGTGCAGCTGGTTCATTGAAGAAACTTGTGAGACAGACGGTGTTGAGCATTATTTGACTACCTTCGAACAAATTGTTGGAGTTTGCAGATGGACTAAAGGAGACTGAACTATACACCTGGTCCTGCTTCCCACTGGTAAAGCCTGTGTGGCCAATGTGAATATTGCACAAGTGAATGACTACAAGCAGGTGAAAGATGATATACTGAGGAAATATTACATTAATTTTGAGACTTATCGACAAAGGTTCCTCTCCCTAGATGTGCTATTGGAAGAAGGATCTCCCAAGGAACTGTATGTACGCTTAAAAGATTTATCTTACAAATGGGTGGAAGCTGGTCATAATACAGTACAACAGTTGCAGAGACTTTATTATGGAACAGTTATTGAGAATATTGTGTCCTGAACTGCAAACGTGTATTAAAGAGCATGATAGTCCTTCTGCTCTTCTGGCAGATCTTCGTTGCTGTGTTTTTTAACCATACTATAAAGTGAATATTTGCATATTATAATACACTATACTAAAGTATACTACAGTTTAGTAAACACTGTACTACAGTATTCTTCATGAGGGTGAACGTTGACATATAGTAAACAGGGAAAACAAATAACTTACACAACAAAGACACTTTACTCCATGTTGCTCCAGGGGGATTGTCCCTGTAATAAGTGCACTGTGAGTCGCTAGCGTCTGCCAAATGACTAAATTAATAAATTAAATTAATTACAATCTGTATATTATCAACATGATTATAATGGTTTTCATCAATTGATGCAACAAATCCCAAAAAAATCCATTATAGCAGCGGTTCTCAAACTCTTCGTTGTAAGGCCCCTTTATGTGTAGTGCATCAATTTGCGTATTTTCAAATAAAGATTATAATCTTAAACTTAGAATTTTAATTAAACCAAAAACATATACAATGCTGTAACATCATTTCTCTTCATTGGTGGTCTGTTTTTTCTGGTATTTGATTGTGAAAAATCTATAATAAATTTCTATATTTTATTAAATGCCACAAAATCTGTGTCCTCTCTGGATTTATCTTTGGGTCTCCAGTTTGAGAACCACTGTATGATTCAAAATTTCTATCATATCCACTTTATCAGTAATAAAGGCAGTAAAATCATGTGTTCTGTCGCAGGTTCGGCATGAAGTGTCAAACCTGATGGTGTGTTTTTATTCCTTATTCCATCTTTATCCTGCAAATATCATCACTCTGTGTCCGGCTTGAATAGCTCAAATGGAACAAGACTATTGTTTATTGACAGCAAGTATAACACTGAGTTTGAATGTAAAAGAAAAACATCCCTTGTTTTCTCACTTGTGCGTCACACTAAAGGTCCAGCCGCCCCTCTGAGGCATAACCTCTGATTTCATCACTGTACTGTACCATTGACACATAACACACATTTAGTCTTTTGTGTACAGTGTGTATGAGTATGACTATTACTAGTGTATGTTTTAGAAATAGTCTAAATAAAAAATATATAATTGTCATTAACTTGGCTAATACAAATGTAAATCAAAATGTACATACATATTTATTATATATCAGAAAACCAGCAGAAATGTAATTTATACACCATTCTGAAGCAATGTAGAAATATTAACATTACACTTTAAACATAATCTGCATATACAGTAGTATTGTATGTTTTAAAATGGAAAACAAAAAAGAAAAATGGTTATTGTATCTAATTCTACTTAATCCTTTCTTTTTAATTATAGAAGTGTTGTTTTGTATAGTCATAAAAATCATACGTTTAATTGACAGGTGTGATGATCAACGGCTCTGAGTTTTTACCTTTATTGTTAGGTTCTGGGCTAAAATATGGATAGAGTTTCTCAGTGAAAGATTGATCAGTGTAAGAGTAGATATGAGATCTGTTCTCCACATCATAAAAGGAGACCAAACCCTCCTCATAATCCACAAACACACCCACCTTCTGTGGCTTTACTCTCAGAGACAGAGACACAGAGGGATCAGCAAGAGCTTTATATTCATTCTCATTCCTCAACCACAGAGTCCAGAATCCATTCACTGGTGTCAGTGTGATCTCTCCCTTCCTGTTAACAGATTCTCTGGCCACTCCTAAATCCCATTCACTCTTTCCCTTCACCTGAACCTCATAATAAAATCTCCCTGATGAGAATCCCTCCTTTCCCAGAACATTTGCATATCTATCAAATCTCTTTGGGTTGTCTGGGAGTTTATGTCTAATGTCTCCATGTCTCACTTGTTTCTCATCATCAAACAGAATGAGATTAGGATGAGCTGTTTCAGGATCCAGAGTCACATCCACTGAGAGAAATCAGAGAATATCAATCACAACTGATGATGATGATGTTTGTGATATTTAGTGAATAATGTGTCAGTATATAAATGTAAAGTATTGTAGTATATGAGTGAAGAGAGCAGATGACACACTGTACCTGAATACTGCTGCATCAGCTTCAACACTGTACAGATACATGACAATAAATATATTTGCACTTAAAATCAAGCTTTAAGCTTTTTAAAATGATTTACATCATGTTTCTCTCTGATCAATGTTTGTGTTTGCTGATGTTTAAAGGATCAAGTATTAAATCTGAAGGAGCTCTATCTCTTTGTGTATGTGAGCACTGTTTATAGGTTTTAGGACAGTTGACATTAAAATAATCTCTGTTCTGTGTGTTTGATGTTCACCTACCAGCTTCACTGAGTTTCTCCTGAAGATTCTCCTGCAGTTGAGTCAGAGATCTTCTCACTTTCTCAACACTCACATGACTCTTCAAACTGATCTCAGGACAGTTCTTGGTGTTTAAAGGGCTGCAGATGGACGACTGAATCTGAGGCAGAAGAGAGAAGAACATCAGCATAGAGAGAAAACACCTCACATGAGATTCCTCAATATCTCAAATATCACAAATAGACTCTGAGATCTCAATCGATCTGGTACAATTACTTGAGACACATTTTAAGAACAACTAAACAACAACTTTATGATTGATGAGAGAGATATAGTGACCTGTATGAGTTGTAGATGATGTTCAGTGTGTGAGATCTGCTCCAGCTCAATGTTTCTCTTCTTCAGTTCAGTGATCTCCTGCTCCAGATCTTTAATGACATCTTCATCATGTTTCTCTGCTGCTTTCTGCTTCTCCTCCATCATCTCCAGCAGTTCAGACTGACATCTCTCAATGGAGCTCATGAGATCACTGAAGACCGCCACACTGGCTGCTTTCTCCTTCTCTGTGTTTCTCTGACGAAAAAAACAAATGTTCATGTTCTGTTCAACAACTTAATTCACTAAGCAAATAAAAACACAATCTATTACACACTGAACTTCTTCAACAGTTTTTAAACTCACTCTTCTGAGTTCTGCTGAATGTTTGATATCTTCAGTCTTCTTGATTCTGTCTTGAATCATCTGCTGCAAGTCTGTCTGTGTCTTCAAGACCTGAATCTAAAAAACATCAAAAACAAATGTGAACATACTACAGAACTTTGATGAATAAATGTTTCATATAATTTTTTTGTGAACTGTTTCTGTAATATTGTTTATAACTCTCACTTCCTCTCTTCACCCTCATCCTTTACAGAAACAAAGTTGTGGTTCTTGTGATCAGTCACAGTGCAGATGAGACACACACATGTGTGATCATCTCTACAGAAGAGCTCCAGAGGTCTGTCATGTTTCTGACATATATAATCCTGCAGATTCTTCACAGGATCAATCAGTTTGTGTTTCTGTAATCCTGACACTCTCAAATGAGACTCCAGGTGAGTTTCACAGTAAGAGATCTGACACACCAGACACGACTTCACAGCCTTCAGCTTTCCTTCAGTACAGATGTCACACACAACTTCAGGTTGTATCTCTTGAGATTTCTTCTTATGTTCATCAACAAGTTCTCTGAATGTTGTATTAATCTTGAGATCAGGTCTCTGCTTGAATGTTTCTTTACAGTTTGGACATTTGTAGTCTTCACTGTTGTTCCAGTGTGTGTTCAGACAGATTTTACAGAAGTTGTGTCCACATGGAGTGCTGACTGGATCACTGAACACTTCCAGACAGATTGAACAAAGAAGTCTCTCAGTCACTGGATCACTGGAGGATGACATCACTGCAAAGAGAAATTGTGAAAATATATCACCAACGTGTCTGATATCAATCATACATTTACAATATGAGAGTAGATATTCATTTTTTATTTGAGTTATTGACTCACTTATGGGTTGTTCTATACTATTTCTTCTTGTTTCTCTTCTTTATGGTGATGTTGATGAAGATTCTGTCATCGATCATTCCCTGTTGAGGTCATTTAAAAAAAACAAAAATGTTATGACATTATGTTTGCAACCAAATATTGCATAATATCCCATTAAACAATACTATACTAAAAATGTAAACTATAATGTAAAAATATAAAACTGTGTAAGAATTTGAAAGACCATCAAGTCTTGAAATATATTCTGAAGGTAAGATGTCCTTTGAGAAACACTCAATATTAGGTCCCATATTAACAGAAAATATGATTCAGTTCAGTTTTTAAGCTGATTAAAAAACTATAAGAATAATTTAGCTTGTTTTCTGTAAATCTGATTTAAACCTGCAGAATCCTTCTTCAGTCTGTCATTCACTTCCTGTTTCTTTAGTCAAGTTGTGTTAAAAAAAACAAATGACTTTACTTTACAACCAATAAGAAACTTTGAATTCAATTTCAACAACATTTAAGTAGTAAACATCCAAACAGTTGAGTATTTGACATGCTAAAATCGGCTAAAATCCAACTTTCCACATACTGTAGTATATTACTTGAACACTAACTTTATAACTTTTTATAAAGTCTATCATTCGAGGACAATCTGTGTTTTACAGTATTTCTGTCACTTACTTGTGAGTGAAGATCAGCTGTGTTCACTCTTACAATGACTGAAGAAATATTCTGTTGTTAAATTGAAAGCAGATATTTTAGTTAGACTTCAGCTTCTATAGTTGATCCTCACTTTCACTTTCACCAACACTGCGGTGACGTCATCACTCCAACCATTACATTACACACAGATCACATCATCTGTCCAGCAGAGGACGACATTTTTATACAATTTATTTTATTGTTCTACAGAATCATTTGTGAGTTACTGAAGCTTCACTTGTTGTTATTCACCAGCAGTGAATGTGCAGACAAACCTTAATTATTACTGTACAGTATATTTTAAACCATCCATCACCAGAATAGTGAAATTGAGTTTATAGATTAGATTATAGATTAGATTCAACTTTATTGTCATTACACATATACAAGTACAGTGTAACGAAATGTAATTTTGGTCTAACCAGAAGTGCAATTAGCAAGTGCAGATATACAGTGTGAATAAATACAGAATACAATATTAGGAAAATAATTTACGATGGGCATGTACTATGAAAATATGACAATCGGTATGTACTATGAACAATATATACAGAAGGCTATATACTGTGAACATTAATGTACAGGAGGTTATGAACAGATAACAATATAGACTATACAATAGTGCAAGTGACTTGAGTGTGCATTAGTTACAGACATTAGCTATTAAAGTTACAGTGCAGTAGATGAGTTAATGTGGTTATTAAAGGTACAGTGCAGTACATGAGTTATTGAAGTTATAGTGCAATACATGAGTAGATGCAGTTATACATTTACAGTGCAGTAGATGAGTTAATGCAGTTATTAAAGTTACAGTGCAGCAGATGAGTTAATGTGGTTATTAAAGGTACGGTGCAATACATGAGTAGATGCAGATATACAGTCACAGTGCAGTAGATGAGTTAATGCAGTTATTGAAGTTATAGTGCAATAGATGAGTAGATGCAGTTAGTTATGCGATAGATGCAATAATGCAATAGATGAGTTTCAGTGCAGTAGGTGAGTTAGTGCAGTTATTAAAGTTACAGTGCAGTAGATGAGTTAATGCAGTTATGAAAGTAGTCCATTAGTGCAAATGAGCATTCGGTGTAATGTTCCTGGTGTAAAAGTGAGCAGTATAGAGTGCAAATGATGCGTGTAAACAGTCCGGTAGAGCAGATACATGAAGTACTGGTGTGTACAGTTCCGTCATGTATGGCAGCCCTGTAGTGCAATGTAAACATTATAATAGCAGCAATAAGTTAAAGTTATGAGAGGTAGTGAAATCAGTGGGGAGCAGAGTTCAATAATGAAACAGCTCTGGGAAAAAAGCTGTTTCCTAGTCTGCTGGTTCTTGTCCGGAGGCACCTGAAGCGCCTACCGGAAGGCAGGAGAGTAAACAGTCTATGAGCGGGGTGAGAGGAGTCCTAAAAGGAGTTTAAAAGCACTCTGTATTCTTAATCCACACATGACACAGAGTCAACATTTATAATAAAAAATTTAATAGTTCACAAGCAAGGAGAAGTAGAAAATCATAAACAGAAGAATA
The DNA here is from genome assembly GCF_015846415.1 of Triplophysa dalaica. Lineage (NCBI taxonomy): Eukaryota > Metazoa > Chordata > Actinopteri > Cypriniformes > Nemacheilidae > Triplophysa > Triplophysa dalaica. The sequence continues at coordinate 14,477,572 of NC_079566.1, read as the reverse complement.
TTTACCCTCACGTCGTTCAAAACCTGTATGACTGTTTCTTCTGTGCAAGACAAAAGAAGATATTTTGAGAAATGTCTCAGTGGTTTTGTATTCATTTGATGGGGTCAATGGGGTTCAATGTTTTTTAAAATATCTTCTTTTGTTCAAGATATTTCTTACAGAAGAAAGTCACACTGTACATGTTTGGAATGACATGAGGATGAGTAATTAATCTGGTGTCCTTAACTGAACATTTCTGTGTTCAATCTTTGGACAACACATTTTATATTACTTTCAACACTACTTGTATCAGAAGTCAACACAATGTGTGTTTTAAGTAACACATAATTTGTTAAATACATAACATAAAACAGTGTGTTAACTTTAACACATCAGGTGCTGAGGAGTTTTAATACAGAAAAAAAATTAACAAATTATTGGACAAAATAAGTTTACTGAAGGAAGAACTAACTGCAAAGTTCACACTTAGGAGGACCCAATAAGTACTCACAATAAGTGAGGCGATAGTTTTGATTGCCTTACCAAACAACTAAAAAATCCTGTAACATAGTGTGAAAAAACACATCTCTTCACATTTCTGATTACTAAAATGATAAGTTAAACTTACAGTTAGGATGATGTGAAGAAACTTTGTAATGGGGTGTACAACAAAACATTTATGTAAATTTATTCTTTACTTAAAAAAAACTTTATCTCAAACACTTAAACAAAAAAAATATTGGCTTTCATTAAAACAGACCCCACAGTGTCTTCTTCTCCTTCAATTCTGTACAGAAAAACAACAACAAAACATCAGCACATCTCTGACATGGATCATATACTGTATGCAAACAAGCAGCATGAATCAAATGTTTTGCATAATGTTTTCTCTGATTAATGTGTGTGTGACCTTGTTTTTATATCCCGGTTTTATATCCATACCAATTTATGGGGACTCGTGTCCAATTATTGTTTGAAAAATCAAAAAATCTACGCCTAACCTTACCATTAACCTAAACTTTATGAAGTCTTGAATCAATTTTATTGAAAACAAATGCCTTTTTGATCTGTAATGAGAGTATTTTCAGCAAGAGGTGAATCAGAACCCCGCTCTCCAGTGCCCTGTCTTCAGACTTAACATCTCACATGAATCAATGTTTGCCATTATATCGTTCTTACACTTTTTTTCTATTCCAATTATTAAATTATTATTATTTGAATTATTATGGTTTCAAATAATCGCAATTGATGCACGTCTCTATAGAAGACAAAAGCTGTAGTGGCTGCATATATTGCATATATATTTTTAACTAAAGTAGGGTAATAATGGTAAAATGTACCACCACAACACCATCACTTTAAAAAGCATATACCATAAAGATAAGCTGCAGTACAATTTAACATTTTTTAAGCTGTTTCTCAGTATGAAAACTAGTCTACCAAAATTTACTTAACTAAGAAGTTATATTATATTGTAAAGAAAAAAAGGTCTTATATTCAGAACAATATGTTAATTTCAAAGCCAGATCAAAAATGTATGAGAATTAAATGTAACAGCCCTAAACAGACAATTAATCGTGTGGAGTGTATTTGAAATTTCACTAACCAGCTTTACAGCGTTCCAATTGTGTTTCCAGCTCATTGATTCTCTTCTTCAAATTAGCGATTTCTGTTTTTGATGACTGAAGACTTTCTGATGTTTCTGAGAAAAAGACAGCAGTTATTACACATGTATCTTGTGCAGCATTTCAGCAGAAACTTAAACAATCACCAGACTGTCCTGAGATAAGCCAGAATAAAATCTACAGTCAAAAATCTGATCTCTCAACATGAATCTCTCTATTGTGAGCTATGATATGTTATTTAAAAAAAACTTTGCTCTCTTCTGTCAACAGTTGCCTTATTTGTTCATATTATTTGCTCACAAAGAAACTTAATTTGCAGCATTGATGCAGTTTATAAATAAATATATGTTTCTGTAGCTCAGTTGGTAGAACAATAAACTCTGTGTATTCAATCTGCAGCTAAATGTAGTTTGACTTTCTTACCCGGAGTACAACACTTAGAAACCATAAACCAGACAAGTACCGCCCCAATCAGGAGAGGCATCATGGAGACATTCTCAGACGGTTGAGGTCTTTCTGATGTTTTTCCTAAAACAAAAAATACACCAGTGATCTCACATGTATCTTGTGCAGCATATCAGCAAAAATCTTAATTACCAGACTGTCCTCAAGATTAACCAGAATAAAATCTAGTGTAAAAAATAAACTCTCAACATGGATTTCTCTGGTCTTGGCTATACACATTATTTGAATAGCTTTGTACTTTTACACCCTGTCCACACAAGACAATAAAACCAAGGCGTTTGTCGTGTCACATCGTGTCGCATGAAGTGGAGACAGAATTTCTGTTAATAATGGGCTCTAGATTTTTTTATTCTCATCACATCAAGGCGCTCACGTTCCGTGTATACTGTAAAATAAATTACAGTAAAGTCAACAGTATATGACTGGCAACAATATAGCTGTACATTTGAACTCAAGTCTCCAGTGCCATGCACTACAGCAGGGGTCGGCAAGTAAATCTGCCTTCGGGCCAAAAAACTAATTCGCCACTAGATGCGGGGGCAGAGCATAGTCAAAGAATAATTTAAGAAATTAATTGATGAAAAATGCAACTAGAATGGCCTACTTTAAGAAATATAGTCATATATAATTACATATGTAACAGAGACCAGCGAAAGACTGCTGTGCAAGGTAAAACTCACTCGCCGACCCACAGAGATGATCTAGCGACAGACACTAGAGAATTCAGTATTTAGCCCCCTTGTTAGAGGGCCCGTCTCCCAATCGGACCACCATCTGTCTGAGGCCTGAGCAGAGCGGTGCCAGTAGGACCAATGACACATGTAATTGTGTAGATTTAATTACACGATCGTCATATAATTATTTAACGTAGCCTATTTTTTACACTCCTCATGTACTATGCTATTATTACCTCTATGTAACAGTTACCCTTATCTGAGAGGTCCGCTACCCGGCACATAGACGAGCTGTCAGATGCTGTGCAGGATGTTAAATTTACTGTGGTTTCACTGTTAAAATTGAAAAAACATGGTTACTGTAGTAAACTCATGGTTATCACAAAAAAACATGGTTTTGAAAACCATGTTTTTATAAAAACCATATAAACTATGGTTACTGTGGTAAAACCATTTGTTCTCATTAATTAATGCACCAAAAAATCATGGTTACTACACTTGTGCCACAAAAAAACATGGTTGATTTTCATAAGGGCAGTGGTCTCCGTCAGGCATCTATTTTTCCCTAACCATTGACTAGAGCAAATCAATGCTGCAAGTGTAACCAAATTTACATTAGCGGACCTCAAAACAGATCTTTCTGGCATGGGAGTCGGGCGCTCTAACAAGGAGGCTAAAGACCGCAGTCTCTTGTGTCTGTCGCTAGAGAATCTCTTGGCGTTGGGGAGTGAGATTAGACGGTACACAGTCCTTCACTAGCTGGACTCAGTTACACAGGCGAGCACCAGATATTATTGCTAAACCTTACGCCACTGGAATTAATGTTTGACATGATGTCGTTCTTAACCTTTTTTCTATTCCAATCACATATTGGTGGGCAGACCTAGAGTAAATAGTCTCTGCCTTTATTTATTTATTTTTGACAAGGTTTCAGATTTTCTTTCGCACGATGACAGGGGATATTGTGGGTGCACTTACCACGGCTGTGACAAAATCTCTCTTTACATATTTGCTCTTTGGATAATGTGGTTTAAACAATAAAAACTCTAGGAAAAGAAGTTGTCAAATAAAACATTCAAATTCATATTTTATATTTATTTTAAACTCTGTGGAGTGTATTTGAAATTTCACTAACCAGCTTTACAGCGTTCCAATTGTGATTCCAGCTCACTGTTTCTCTTCTTCAATTCAGTGATTTCTGAGAAAAAGACAGCAGTTATTTCATATGTATCTTGTGCAACATTTCATCAGAAACTTTAACAATCACCAGACTGTCCTGAGATTAGCCAGAATAAAATATACAGTCAAACATCTGATCTCTCAACATGAAACTTCAACATGAATCTCTATCTCTGAGCTAGATGTTATTTAAAAAACTTTGCTCTCTTCTGTCGACAGTTATTTGTTCATTTTTTCTGCTCACAAAGAAACTTAATTTGCAACATTGATGCGGTATTTAAATAAATATATGTTCCTGCAGCTCAGTTGGTAGAACAATAAATTCTGTGTATTTAATCTTCACCTACCAGCTTGACGGCGTTGTATGTCTGAGTTCAGCTCACTGTTTCTCTTCTTCAATTCAGTGATTTCTGAGAAAAAGACAGCAGTTATTTCATATGTATCTTGTGCTACATTTCAGCAGAAACTTTAACAATCACCAGACTGTCCTGAGATTAACCAGAATAAAATCTAGAGTTAAAAATCTGATATTTCAACATGAATCTTTCAACATGGATCTCTCTAGTCTGAGCTATGATATGATATTTAAAAAGTTTGCTCTCTTCTGTCGACAGTTATTTGTTCATTTTTTCTGCTCACAAAGAAACTTCATTTGCAACATTGATGCAGTATTTAAATAAATATGTTCCTGCAGCTCAGTTGGTAGAACAATAAATTCTGTGTATTTAATCTTCACCTACCAGCTTCACGACGATGTATGTCTAAGTTCAGCTCATTGTTTTTCTTCTTCAGTTCAGTGATGTCTTAGGAAAAGACAGCAGTTATTTCACATGTATCTTGTGCAGCATTTCAGCAGAAACTTTAACAATTACAGACTGTCCTGAGATTAACCAGAATAAAATCTACAGTCAAAAATCTGATATTTCAACAATCTCTCTAGTCTGAGCTATGATATGTTATTTAAAAAATCTTTGCTCTCTTTTGTCAACAGTTATTTGTTCATTTTTTCTGCTCACAAAGAAACTTAATTTACAACATTGATGCAGTATTTAAATAAATATATGTTCCTGTAGCTCAGTTGGCAGAACAATGAACTCTTTCTATTCAATCTTCACCTACCAGCTTCACAACGTTGTATGTCTAAATTCAGCTCATTGTTTTTCTTCTTCAATTTAGTGATTTCTGAGAAAAAGACAGCAGTTATTTCATATGTATCTTGTGCAGCATTTCATCAGAAACTTTAACATTTACCAGACTGTCCTGAGATTAACCAGAATAAAATCTACAGATAAAAATCTGATCTCTCAACATGAATCTTTCAACATGGATCTCTCTAGTCTGAGCTATGATATGATATTTAAAAAAAGTTTGCTCTTTTCTGTCACAAGTAAATTGTTCATATTTTTTGCTGACAAAGAAACTTAATTTACAACATTGATACAGTATTTAAATAAATATTTGTTCCTGTAGCTCAATTGGTAGAAAATAAACTCTTTGTATTCAATCTTCACCTACCAGCTTCACGACGTTGTATGTCTAAGTCCAGCTCATTGTTTTTCTTTTTCAATTCAGTGATTTCTGAGAAAAAGACAGCAGTTATTTCATATGTATCTTGTGCAACATTTCATCAGAAACTTTAACAATCACCAGACTGTCCTGAGATTAGACAGAATAAAATATACAGTCAAACATCTGATTCCTCAACATGAATCTTTCAACATTGATCTCTCTAGTCTGAGCTATGATATATTATTAAAAAAAATCTTTCCACTCTTCTGTCAACAGTTATTTGTTCATTTTTTTTGCTCACAAAGAAACTTAATTTGCAACATTGATGCAGTATTTAAATAAATATATGTTCCTGTAGCTCAGTTGGTAGAAAAATAAACTCTTTGTATTCAATCTTCACCTACCAGCTTCACGGCGTTGTATGTCTAAGTTCAGCTCATTGTTTTTCTTTTTCAATTCAGTGATTTCTAAGAAAAAGACAGCAGTTATTTCATATGTATCTTGTGCAGCATTTCAGCAGAAACTTTAACAATCACCAGACTGTCCTGAGATTAGTCAAAATAAAATCTACAGTCAAACATCTGATTCCTCAACATGAATCTTCAACATAGATCTCTCTAGTCTGAGCTATGATATATTATTTAAAAAAATCCTTCCACTCTTCTGTCAACAGTTATTTGTTCATTTTTTTTGCTCACAAAGAAACTCAATTTGCAACATTGATGCAGTATTTAAATAAATATATGTTCCTGTAGCTCAGTTGGTAGAAAAATAAACTCTTTGTATTCAATCTTCACCTACCAGCTTCACGGCGTTGTATGTCTAAGTTCAGCTCATTGTTTTTCTTTTTTAATTCAGTGATTTCTGAGAAAAAGACAGCAGTTATTTCATATTTATCTTGTGCAGCATTTCAGCAGAAACTTTAACAATCACCAGACTGTCCTGAGATTAGACAGAATAAAATCTACAGTCAGAAATCTGATCTCTACATGAATCTCTCTAGTCTGAGCTATGATATGTTATTTAAAAAAAACTTTACACTCTTCTGTCAACAGTATTTGTTCATATTTTTTATCACAAAGAAACTTCATTTGCAACATCGATGCAGTATTTAAATGAATTTATGTTCCTGTAGCTCAGTTGGTAGAAAAATAAACTCTTTGAATTCAATCTTCACCTACCATTTACATTAAGTCATTTGGGAGACGCTTTCGATTTACAGTGCACTTATTACAGGGACAATCCCCCTGGAGCAACGTGGAGTAAAGTGTCTTGCTCAAAGAAACACTGGTGTTGGCTGCTGGGATCAAACCAGCAACCTTTTGATTTACCAGTTCAGTGGTTTAACCCAATAGACCACTATCTCACTGTTGAGATGACCTACCAGCTTCACGGCGTTGTATGTCTGAGTTCAGCTCACTGTTTTTCTTTTTCAATTCAGTGATTTCTGAGAAAAAGACAGCAGTTATTTCATATGTATCTTGTGCAGCATTTCAGCAGAAACTTTAACAATCACCAGACTGTCCTGAGATTAGCCAGAATAAAATCTACAGTCAAACATCTGATCTCTCAACATGAATCTTCAACATGAATCTCTCTAGTCTGAGCTATGATATATTATTTAAAAAAATTGCTCTTTTCTGTCAGCAGTTATTTTTTCATATTTCTTACTCACAAAGAAACTTCATTTGCAAAATCGATGCAGTATTTAAATAAATATATGTTCCTGCAGCTCAGTTGGTAGAACAATAAACTCTGTGTTTTTAATCTTCACCTACCAGCTTCACGGCGTTGTATGTCTAAATTCAGCTCATTTTTTTTCTTCTTCAATTCAGTGATTTCTGAGAAAAAGACAGCAGTTATTTCATATGTATCTTGTGCAGCATTTCAGCAGAAACTTTAACAATCACCAGACTGTCCTGAGATTAGCCAGAATAAAATATACAGTCAAACATCTGATTTTTCAACATTAATCTTTCAACATGAATCTAACTAGTCTGAGCTATGATATGATATTTAAAAAAATCTTTCCACTCTTCTGTCAACAGTTATTTGTTCATATTTTTTTCTCACAAAGAAACTTAATTTGCAACATTGATACAGTATTTAAATAAATATGTTCCTGTAGCTCAGTTGCTAGAATAATACACTCTTTGTATTCAATCTTCACCTACCAGCTTCACGACGATGTATGTCTAAGTTCAGCTCATTGTTTTTCTTCTTCAGTTCAGTGATGTCTTAGGAAAAGACAGCAGTTATTTCACATGTATCTTGTGCAGCATTTCAGCAGAAACTTTAACAATTACAGACTGTCCTGAGATTAACCAGAATAAAATCTACAGTCAAAAATCTGATATTACAACAATCTCTCTAGTCTAAGCTATGATATGTTATTTAAAAAAACTTTGCTCTCTTCTGTCAACAGTTATTTGATCATATTTTTGCTCACAAAGAAACTTAATTTACAACATTGATGCAGTATTTAACTAAATATATGTTCCTGTAGCTCAGTTGGTAGAACAATAAACTCTGTGTATTTAATCTTCACCTACCAGCTTTACGGAGTTGTCTGTCTTTGTAAGTCTGAATAAAACAAGCAGACAACACAAGCAGGACTCCCACAAACAGGAACCAGAACTTAATAGAACGCTCAGATGAAGACTTCTGCTGATGACTCAAGTCTCTGTGATGTTTTTCCTAATAAAAAAATACACCAGTGATCACATGTCTCTTGTGCAGCATATCAGCAAAAATCTTAACAATTACCAGACTGTCCTGAGATTAGCCAGAATAAAATCTACAGGTATAAATGTGATCTCTAAACATGGATCTCTCTGGTCTTGGTTATACACATTATTTGAAAAGCTTTGTAGTCTTACACCCCGTTGACGCAACAAGACAATAAAACGAAGGTGTTTGTCACGTCACATGGTGCCGCATGAAGTGGAGACAGAATTTCTGTTCATAATATGCTCTAAAAAAATTATATTCTCATCACGCCACTCACTTGTCGTGTATACTGTAAAATAAATTACAGTGAAATCAACAGTATATTATTGCCAACAAATATAGCCAGCAAGATTCTTGATTTTAAGCGACAGGAAATTACTGTTAAAAACTACAATAGTTTACAGCATATACTGTATATTAGTTTACAGTATATAAGTACTGTAAATTGAATTCCAGTACTTTTTGTCGTAAACACATATTTAAAAAAAACAGCAATAATTCTGTGATAACAACAGAAATAATTTCTTGTGTAGACAGAATGCTGCAATCTGTCAACAATCTTATTTGTTTGTATTTTTTCCTCAAAAAGAAACTTCATTTGCAACATTGATGCAGTATTTAAATAAATATATGTTCCTTTAGCTCAGAGGGTAGAGCATCGCACTACAAACACTAGTGTCATGAAGCCTTTCATACTAAAGGTTGCTGTTTGGTTGCACAGGGTAAATAGGGCACCCTTCTGTTATAAATCGCTTTAAATCTTTCTAATTATTTTATATCTTACATAATTTGTATGTCAAATTCTTAAATATAAATCTAAGAGACTGTTTAATTCAGCTCATAGGGGTATTAATCCATGAATGATTATCTGCAAGGTATCATCTTAATTTAAAATTACAATTTTGGAAGAGATCTCATCACCAGAAATGAAATAAATTACATATAAATGCGGTTTGAAAAAGCACAAGCAGTTTGTGCCTTCATGCGTCCCGTAGTTCGGCTGTTTTAACTTTGTTTATTAGTTGGCAGAACTTATTATTTACATGGATGGATAGATTTATTTAGAGTGTTTGCATTTTATTTTAAACGGAAGACCCTTCTTCCGGCTTTGCTACTGATCGGATGCATTTACTAGCGCTCCCTGCTTTGCGCTTCTGCTTTTATGCTTTATCTTATTTAAACACCAGCAGTTCAGTACAATGCTCAGACTAAACAACTAGGCACTAAAACCAAAGATTGGGAAATACTTCAAAACTTTCGAATGCAACCAGGATTTCTTTCAGGATAGTGGTTTACTTACTGCCGACAATTGAAACTCTTCAAGATAACTCCGCTGCCCACTCTCAAACTGGTGTGAAAATGCCTTCTTTTGGATTAACAACCACCTGCTGCTCACACTGCCACAAACTTCTACAAAAGATTGCAGTTCTCGAAACAAAGCTACTCACAATATTGCCGTCCCTGCAAGTACACACAGCTGACACTCGCCGTGGACCAACTCAGCATACAGCCGGTGAGTTCCGTGAACCCAGCACTTCTCATCAGATTATAGTGAGCTCAGACAAACCGTTACAGATGCAAACAAAGGTTGCTGAGGACACAAACCGTTGGCAAGAAAAGGGCGCAAGACCTAAAGATGCTCATAATATCAGACTGTCGAGAGTGTCACAAAGTGCCGCATTAGACAATGTTGGTACTCTGCCACATCTTGAAAATAGATTTGAGGCACTACTCAATATGGGTGAAGAATCCCCAAATGTGGTCAGGCAAAAATCAAAAGTGGACACTGCAGCTGGCAGACGCTCTGTGTCAAACAGGAAACGGCACCCTGCTCAGAAAGCAGCCGAGCCAAATACTCTGATAGTGGGGGACTCTATTATCAGAAACCTTCGTAGCAGGGCTATACGTACATACTATTTCCCTCAAGCAATGATTGCTGATGTAAGCAAGGAACTGTCAAACATCCTGAAACAACATAAGTCTGTAAATCGGATTGTCATACATGTGGGGAAAAATGATACTCGAAAAGAGCAGTCAGAGCTCCTAAAAAGGGATTTTAATGAACTCTTTGAAATGCTTGGAAAGCTAAAAGTTCAGTCATTCATTTACATTTACATTTAGACATTTGGCAGACGCTTTTATCCAAAGCGACTTACAGTGCACTTATTCATCAGTGGACCTCTCCCAGCTCGGGGAACGAATATGTTCTCTCGGCTACTCAGTCTGAACATATGGCTGCAAAAAACTTGCAACATGAGAGGACTGAACTTCATTGACAACTTTAATCTGTTCTGGAGTCAAAGACAACTTTTTACCACAGATGGCCTCCACCCAAACAAACTTGGTTCAAGAGCGCTAAAGGACAATATCCTCTTCTCCCTCCTTCACCCATCAGCAGAGTGTGCCACTCCACTCCTAAATGGCACAAATACACCTGGCCATAGTGACTCACCTCAACAGTTGGATGGACATTTGGATAACACCACTCAGGCTGTACCCTGCCCAGTGACATCACATCAGTTAGACGATGACGATGACGAGGACTCGACACCCAAGGACGTTTCTGTAGATAACAACCGGAAGAGCCAAAACAACATACTTCAGTCTCCAGAAACGCCAGACTCGCGCTTCTCACGACACACTTTCTCCCTCTCTACCACATCGTCTCTTTTGAGCTTCTCAGAGAAAATGGAGGAACTAGTATTTGCTGGAACAAAAGTCTCCCACTCTATTGTCGTGAGTCCACAGGTTTCAACTAAAAAGTGACGGGCCCCACAGCCACCAAAGCCTCTGGGTCAACCTGGCCAGCCTTTTCCCTCTGAAAGAGCTCTCCGTCCTCTGCCACAACGACAGGGATCACACAAACCCCCATCTGCTGGAGATGGACTAAACAAGACTGCAAAAAGCACTGGTAACTGATATGAATTGGGTCCCTGCTACGATAACCGCAACAATCTCAAATATTTACAGAACAAGTGGGAACCCAGTGTTCCTTTAGTTTTCCCTATATCTGTCCTGATAAGTGGATGCAAAACTAAGGCCCTTTCCAGTCGTATGGCAAAGCTATCTAATCCAATACCTTTTAGAGGTCACTCTGAGAATGACAGGGGTAAAAAACTAAAAACAGTTACTATTCAATTAGCACTTTTAAACATCCGTTCACTAAAAAACAAATCCTTTTTGGTCAATGACCTCATCACAAGTAACAAACTGGACTTCATGTTTCTAAATTAAACTTGGTTAGATGACGGTTGTAGTGCTACAATCCTCAATGAATCTGCCCCCCCAAACTTTACTTTTATAAATGTTGGCAGAGCTGTAAGGAGAGGTGGAGGAATAGCTGCTATATTTAAAGATCTCTTTGACTGCAAGCAAGTTTTACTTGGTGACTACCTGTCCTTTGAATACTTGAGTATTGCGTTAAAAGGTGCACCACGGTGCAATAAAATCAATTTTATTGCTGTTTTACTGTTTCTTAAAATCTAAAGTTTTTGTGATCTTAAATCATTTGCATTTTAAAGATAAGACTTATTTCTTTCTGTCAATCATTTTATGTAAAGCACTTTGAATTGCACTTGTGTATGAAATGTGCTATGTAAATAAACTTGCCTTGCCTTGCCTTGCCTTGCCTTGCCTTGCCTTGCCTTGCCTTGCCTTAAACAAACTGCTCATGGTCACAAAACGGGCAATATGAGAAATAAACTCTTTAATACCAGTTTTTTTTCAGAATTGTCTGCAGAACACAACACTTTTCATAACAGGTTTTTTGTTAAAGCAAAGAAAGTTAAACAACAACAACAACAGCTATTAGACTCAAGTGCATCCACCTGTCGATGAAACTATCTGTCGTCTGCAGTGAGCGCTGACACAAACTGTGATGAGCGAGCGTCAAATGGAAAACACAGAGTGGAATAAGCCACTCCACGGAGTTTCAAATGAGATATAACTGAAAAACGGGAGTATGGCAGCAGATGGCCGGTAAAAAACGGGAGACTCCCGTGAAAAACATGAGTGTTGACATGTATGTTAATATAATTCCATGAAGTCTCCTAAAATGAAAGAGCCAGTATGACGAGAGAGATCTACAGACCTGTATGAGAAGGAGATTATCTTCAGTGTTTGAGATCTTCTGCTGCTGCTCAATGTTTCTCTTCTTCAGTTCAGTGATCTCCTCCTTCAGATCTTTAATAACATCTTCATTCTGTCTCTGTGCTGTTATCTGCTTCTGTTTCACCATCTCCAGCTCAATGTTTCTCTTCTTCAGTTCAGTGATCTCCTGATCTCGAACTTTAATAACATCTTCATTCTGTCTCTCAGCTGTTATCTGCTTCTGTTTCACCATCTCCAGCTCAGTGTTTCTCTTCTTCAGTTCAGTGATCTCCTTATCTCGATCTTTAATAACATCTTCATTCTGTCTCTCAACTGTTATCTGCTTCTGTTTCACCATCTCCAGCTCAGTGTTTCTCTTCTTCAGCTCAGTGATCTCCTTATCTCGATCTTTAATAACATCATTCCGTCTCTCTGCAGTTATCTGCTTCTGTTTCACCATCTCCAGCTCAGTGTTTCTCTTCTTCAGTTCAGTGATCTCCTTATCTCGATCTTTAATAACATCATTCCGTCTCTCTGCAGTTATCTGCTTCTGTTTCACCATCTCCAACTCAGTGTTTCTCTTCTTCAGCTCAGTGATCTCCTTATCTCGATCTTTAATGACATCATTCCGTCTCTCTGCAGTTATCTGCTTCTGTTTCACCATCTCAAGCTCAGTGTTTCTCTTCTTCAGTTCAGTGATCTCCTTATCTCGATCTTTAATAACATCTTCATTCTGTCTCTCAACTGTTATCTGCTTCTGTTTCACCATCTCCAACTCAGTGTTTCTCTTCTTCAGTTCAGTGATCTCCTTATCTCGATCTTTAATGACATCATTCCGTCTCTCTGCAGTTATCTGCTTCTGTTTCACCATCTCCAGCTCAGTGTTTCTCTTCTTCAGGTCAGTTATCTCCATATCTCGATCTTTAATAACATCATTCCGTCTCTCTGCAGTTATCTGCTTCTGTTTCACCATCTCCAGCTCAGTGTTTCTCTTCTTCAGCTCAGGGATCTCCTGATCTCGAACTTTAATAACATCTTCATTCTGTCTCTCAGCTGTTATCTGCTTCTGTTTCACCATCTCCAGCTCAGTGTTTCTCTTCTTCAGTTCAGTGATCTCCTTATCTCGAACTTTAATAACATCTTCATTCTGTCTCTCAGCTGTTATCTGCTTCTGTTTCACCATCTCCAGCTCAGTGTTTCTCTTCTTTAGTTCAGTGATCTCCTGATCTCGATCTTTAATGACATCATTCCGTCTCTCTGCAGTTATCTGCTTCTGTTTCACCATCTCAAGCTCAGTGTTTCTCTTCTTCAGCTCAGGGATCTCCTTATCTCGATCTTTAATGACATCATTCCGTCTCTCTGCAGTTATCTGCTTCTGTTTCACCATCTCCAGCTCAGTGTTTCTCTTCTTCAGCTCAGGGATCTCCTGATCTCGATCTTTAATGACATCATTCCGTCTCTCTGCAGTTATCTGCTTCTGTTTCACCATCTCAAGCTCAGTGTTTCTCTTCTTCAGCTCAGGGATCTCCTTATCTCGATCTTTAATGACATCATTCCGTCTCTCTGCAGTTATCTGCTTCTGTTTCACCATCTCCAGCTCAGTGGTTCTCTTCTTCAGTTCAGTGATCTCCTTATCTCGATCTTTAATGACATCATTCCGTCTCTCTGCAGTTATCTGCTTCTGTTTCACCATCTCCAGCTCAGTGTTTCTCTTCTTCAGCTCAGGGATCTCCTTATCTCGATCTTTAATAACATCTTCTTTCTGTCTCTCAGCTGTTATCTGCTTCTGTTTCACCATCTCCAGCTCAGTGTTTCTCTTCTTCAGTTCAGTGATCTCCTTATCTCGATCTTTAATGACATCATTCCGTCTCTCTGCAGTTATCTGCTTCTGTTTCACCATCTCCAGCTCAGTGTTTCTCTTCTTCAGCTCAGGGATCTCCTTATCTCGATCTTTAATGACATCATTCCGTCTCTCTGCAGTTATCTGCTTCTGTTTCACCATCTCCAGCTCAGTGTTTCTCTTCTTCAGTTCAGTGATCTCCTTATCTTGATCTTTAATGACATCATTCCGTCTCTCTGCAGTTATCTGCTTCTGTTTCACCATCTCAAGCTCAGTGTTTCTCTTCTTCAGCTCAGGGATCTCCTTATCTCGAACTTTAATTACATCTTCATTCTGTCTCTCAACTGTTATCTGCTTCTGTTTCACCATCTCCAACTCAGTGTTTCTCTTCTTCAGCTCAGGGATCTCCTTATCTCGATCTTTAATGACATCATTCCGTCTCTCTGCAGTTATCTGCTTCTGTTTCACCATCTCCAGCTCAGTGTTTCTCTTCTTCAGTTCAGTGATCTCCTTATCTTGATCTTTAATGACATCATTCCGTCTCTCTGCAGTTATCTGCTTCTGTTTCACCATCTCAAGCTCAGTGTTTCTCTTCTTCAGCTCAGGGATCTCCTCCTTCAGATGTTTAATGACATCTTCATCCTGTTTTTCTGCTGCTTTTTGCTTCTCTGTCATCAACTCCTGCTCAGAGATTTCCTTCTTCAGATCTTTAATGACATCTTCATTGTGTTTCTGCGCTGCTCTTTGGTTCTCGATCATCTCCTGAAATTCAGACTGACATTACAAAGCAAATTTAAACATGATATAATATACATGGGGGGTAGTTAATATTCTTTTTAGATGAGTTATATAAAATGAGTTTATAAATGTTTCATAAAAAAACATTTTAGCACTTCACAATATACAGTATACCTCTCTTATAGGAACAGTGTTGTGGTTTTTGTGATCTCCTTCAATGCATGACAGACATACACATGTCTGATCATCTCTACAGAAGAGCTCCAGAGGTCTGTCATGTTTCTGACATATATAATCCTGCAGATTCTTCACAGGATCAATCAGTTTGTGTTTCTGTAATCCTGACACTCTCAAATGAGACTCCAGGTGAGTTTCACAGTAAGAGCTCTGACACACCAGACACGACTTCACAGCCTTCAGCTTTCCTTCAGTACAAATGTCACACACAACTTCTGCTTCAGGTTGTGTTTCATGAGATTTCTTCTTATGTTCATCCACAACATCTCTGAGTGTTGTATTAATCTCAAGATCTGGTTTCTGGTTGAATATTTCTTCACAGTTTGGACATCTGCAGTCTTGACTGTTTTTCCAATATGTATTCAAACAGATCTTACAGAAGTTGTGTCCACATGGAGTGCTGACTGGATCACTGAACACATCCAGACAGATTGAACACAGAAATCTCTCAGTCATTGGATCACTGGAGCATGACATCACTGCAAAGAGAAATTATGAAAATATATCAGGAACATAACAATATGAGAGTAGTAATTTGTTTTTTTCGGTATCACTGACTCACTTGGGGGTTCTTCTATACTACGATTTCCAGTTTCTCTTCTTGTTGATAGAGATTCCATCATTGATATTTTCCTGTTGAGGTCATTTGAAAACATACAACACTAAATGACACTTGAATGTTTGCAATCAAATTTTGCATAATTTCCCATTTAATTCCACAAACATAAACGTATAAAAAAGTTTAATACAGAAATTTGAAAGACGATTAAGTCTTGAGATAATTTAGTGTATTTTGGAGGTAAAATATTCTTTGAGAAACACAGTTAATACATGCCATATAACCACAAAGATTATTCAGCAAATGTTTTATTTCAACATATTAAAAAAACGATAAGAATGTTTTCATCTTGTTTTCTGTAAATGTGATTTTGAGCTTCGCTGTATCGTGTCCTCATCAGTCTGTCATTAACTTCCTTATAAAGTCACCAAATGATTATATTATATTATATATATTATATATCTGAGTTATATTTCTGTCACTGACGTTGTGAGTGAAGATCAGATGTGTTCAACACATCTGATCTTCACTCAAAAGGTCAAGAATATTCTGTTGTAAGATTAAAAGCAGTTACTTTCGTTAAAGCCTCGTAATCGTGATCCACTTTCACATTCATTAACGCTAGAGACTAGTTATGTGTCGTTCATGAATGTTTCGTTCTCTCTGAACAAATCTTTAACATGACTCGGGAGTCACACGAGTTGTCTCAGAGAATGATTCATTCGATCATTTTGTGTTTACCGTGCATGTGCAACATTGGACCTGAAAGAGAATTTTTATTTTTTTGTTAGAGATTAATATAAGTAACAAACAAAAAACAAGACAACGGTGAAACCAGTTACAATAACGAGACACAAGGCATAATTCTTCTAGTGTTTTTTTTATGGCTGTTTGGAAAACCCACGAAAAGGTGGATTACCGCCACCTACTGATCTGGAGTGCGGAGAGTACTTCGGTTTGGAAGAAAAAATTAATTCCTATATTCTGTCTATTGTTCCTGTGTTTTTTAGGTATTTAAATAATATTTCATGTACTTTTGATTGCTATTCCTAACAATACTTTAAAAGAGATATAATCCACTCCAAACCATCCTTGTTTTAATTAGAATCTCTCCCTTTCATATGTGTCCCTTTCAGAACTCTCATTAAGGATATGCCTCACTGTTTCTAATTCTCCAGATTCTTCACACTTTCCCGATTCATGCTTACCTATTTTAAAAAGAGTATAGTTTAATGCTGTATGTCCAATTCTTAGTCTTGAATTAATGACATCCTTCTTCCTATTTCCATATCTTTTTCTCTCATTTCCAACATACTCCTGAATCTGGAAAAGATGTCTTCCTTTGAAGCCACTATCCATAACGTTTCCCATTTCTTACAGATGATATCACTCTCTTGAATTCATCTTTAATTACTTAATTTCTACTTGTGGATGATTTAATGCTTTCTTTGCTAGCAAGTCTACTTCTTCATTTCCATCCACACCCACATGTGCAGGTACCCAGAGGAAATTTAATTATATCCTTAACTGCTTTATTCAAAACAAATTCAATTCAAGTTTATTTATATAGCACTTTTCACAATGTGCATTGTTCCAAAACAGCTTTACAAGGGCAAACATGAAAACAGAAAAGGTAAAACACAGCACAGTTCATGGTGTTTATAGAACAAGCAAGATCATTCTAATAAATAATATCTAATTAATAAATAAATGAATGAATGCAGTCTCCCGGTGAGGAAGCCACTGCCCTGCTTTGGACTAATATCATAACCTTGACGCTATTTTTCAAATCTCTAGACACAAAACTCACAACCAATGATCAAAATGTTGATTTTTCAAAACTCTTCACACTTTTTCAATTGCTTGGATACAATACACATGAAACTATTTTAGCTTTCCTATAGCTCAGTGGTAAGAGCATTGCGTTAACAACGCAAGGTTATGGGTTCAATCCCAGGGGATTGCAAATACCTATGTAAAATGTATAGGATTAAAGCAATATTATTTTATTTTTATTTAATATATTTTTTATTAATGTATTAAAGTCGCTTTGCGTCTGCCAAATGCGTGAATGTCAATGTAAATGTAAACTAAGATCATTTGTTCATTTAACAAAAATCACCTGTTCAAAACGACGCAACTTAACATCAAAGTATTACTATTTCAAAATGTAACTCACACATCACATTCTTTTTATGTTCATCCACAAATTCTCTGAGTGTTGTATTAATCTTGAGATCAGGTCTCTGGTTGAATGTTTCTTCACAGTTTGGACATCTGTAGTCTTGACTGTTGTTCCAGTATTTATTCAGACAGATCTTACAGAAGTTGTGTCCACATGGAGTGCTGACTGGATCACTGAACACATCCAAACAGATTGAACACAGAATTCTCTCACTCATTGGATCACTGGAGGATGACATCACTGCAAAGAGAAATTATGAAAATACAACACCAACATGTCTGATTATAGTGTTGTTAGACTATATTCTCTATAGTCAGATCGTTCTATCGCCAGACTGTGAATGGGTCAATGTTGTTTCATTAACAACTTTATTCAAAATATCTTCTTTTGTGTTCTGTAGAAGTCAAACCGGTTTGAAATGACTAAATGAGGAAAGATTTTTTGTTCAATTAATTATAGACAAAATGTGTTCCTTTTGAGTTTAGCCTCACATTTGTTGTGTACCTACTTTTTATTTTAGATCCAGATGAGCGTTAAGATAAAGTCAAAGTCTTGAGCCACAAAACACTGGACTGTGGTTTTCTGCAGAAATTTACCTCCATTTATTCTGCAAATAGTCGTTTACATTCTCAAATGTGAATGTTCAAAGTATTCAAAATCAAACTATCAGTTCAAACAGGTAACATGTTATATAAAGCCACAGAAATAATTAAGATTATTAACAATGGTTTATTTAAACACAAAAACAGGATCAAAATAGAAGTATATATTTTTTAACTGTAATTGACAGGTGTGATGTTTAAGCCTAACAGCTAGTTTTTACACATATATTTTGGGGATGGGCTAAAATATGGACAGAGTTTCTCAGTGAAATATTGTTTAGTGAAAGAGTAGATATGAGATCTGGACTCCATATCATATGAATCCATTTACTGGTTTAAGTGCGATCTCTCGCTTTGCTGTTAATTGATTTATTACTAACATAACCAAAACATAACAGCATAAAACATTCAGGACAATCTGTATTATATTTTTTGACTCTTAATTATGGATTTTAATGTCTCTCTCTCACTTTGCGCATGGATGGAGTGGCTGACGGATGGAGTGGCTGATAGTTGGACTGGCTGCGAGAGGTGTGTGAGTGAGTGCCATCTGCATTCTGACTCTCTCTCTCTCTCTCTCTTCATACATGTATTGGCTGCAAAAGTTGTGTTAGCAAAAGATTATGGGAAATGTAGTGTGTGTTGGCAGACCGGGTGATGAGGGGAGTGCAGCTGGTGACTGTGACATTTAGTTTGTTAAGACTCCAGTCGTTCTCACCTATGAGCTCATGGCTGCAGCATGGTTCAGTGGTGGGGTTATAGTTTATGTTTGTTAATGATAATTCTTGTGACTGTTTCGTTTTTTGTTTTCTGGTTATTATCTTTTTGATGTTCAAAATATAGTTTGGAATTTAAAGTTAATTATGTTGATTTATGTGCTTTTGTATAGGATTTCTATTTTATCATATGTACTTGAATTGGTTTGTCCAGTTGGGTATAGAAAAGGTTTGGTCTTGATGTTTGAGTCAGTTCTGCTGATGGACCTCAGAGAGGAGGGTCAGCTAGTGTCTATATTGAACGTTTTCTGCAAATAATCAAAGTTCTTAAAGAACTTCTGGAGTCTCAGATGGAGGAGCTCTGGATGTATCTAGTGAGGCCTCTGATGTGGTCCTGTTTACAAGAGCAGCTGGTTCATTGAAGAAGCTTGTGAGACAGATGGCGTTGAGCATTATTTGACTACCTTCGAACAAATTGCTGTAGTTTACAGATGGACTAAAGGAGGCTGAGATATACACCTGGTCCTGCTTCCCTCTGGCAAAGCCTGTGTGGCCAATCTGACTATAGCACAAGTGAATGACTACAAGCAGGTGAAAGATGCTATAATGAGGAAATATTTGAGACTTATCGACAAAGGTTCTTCTCCCTAGATGTGCTAGTTGAAGAAGGACCTTCCAAGGAACTGTATTTACGCTTAAAAGATTTATCTTACAAATGGGTGGAAGCTGGCCATAAGACAGTACAACAGGTTGCAGAGACATTATTATGGAACAGTTATTGAGAATATTGTGTCCTGAACTGCAAACGTGTATTAAAGAGCATGATAGTTCTTCTGCTCTTCTGGCAGATCTTTGTGTCTGTGTTTTTTAACCATATAGTTAATATTTGCATATTATAATACACTAAACTAAAGTATAATACAGTTTACTTTAGTAAACACTGTGCTACATAATTCTTCATGAGGGTGAACACTGACATATAGTAAACAGGGAAAACATATAACTTACACAACATAGAGCATACATGGGGATATTATCATCATCATCATCATGATTATAATGGTTTTCATCTATTGTCGCATCATGTCGAATATACGGCACGCTGCGACAAAACACAATAGAATCCATTATAGCAGTGATTCTCAAACTTTTCGTTGTAAGACCCCCTTTATGTGGAGTGCATCACTTTGCGTCTTCTCAAGTAAAGATTTATAATCTTAAACTTATAATTTTAATTAAACCAAAAACATATAAAATGCTGGAACATAAGTTCTTTTCGCTGGTCATCTTGTTTTTCTGATATTTGATTGCGTAAAATCTATAATAAATTTCTATATTTCATAAAATGCCTCAAATTTAGTAGCCGCTCTGAATTCATCTTGCGGTCTCCAGTTTCAGAATCACTGTGTAATTCAAAATTTCTATCATATCCACTTTTCAGTAAAAAAGACAGCAAAATCATGTGTTCTGTCGCAGGTTCAGCATGAAGTGTCAAACCTGATGGTCTGTTTTTATTCTTTATTCCATCTGCAACCGGCGAATGTCATCAGTCTGTGTCAGGCTAGAATAGGTCAACTGGAACAAGACTATTGTTTATTGACAGCAAGCATAACACTGAGTTTGAATGTGACAGAAAAACATCTCTTGTTTTCTCACTTGTGTGTCGCACTAATGGTCCAGCCGCCCCTGTGAGGTATAACCATCTGATTTCATCACTGTGCTGTACCATTGACACATAACACACATTTAGTCTTTAGTGTACAGTGTGTATGACTATTTCTAGTGTATAGTGTAGAAATAGTTTTAATAAAAAAAAAATATCATTGTCATTAACTTGGCTAATTTAAATGAAAATCAAAATTTACATACATATTTATTTCATATCAGAAAACCAGCAGAAATGTCATTTATACACCATTCTGAAGCAATTTAGAAATAATAACATAATACTTTGAACATAATCTGCATATACAGTAGTATTGTATGTTTTAAAATGGAAAACAAAAAAGAAAAATGGTTATTGTATCTAATTCTACTTAATCCTTTTTATTTAATCATAGAAAGTGTTCTTTTGTTTAGTATTTTAGAAATAAAAAATCAAGTTTAATTGACAGGTGTGATGATCAACGGCTCTGAGTTTTTACCTTTATTGTTAGGTTCTGGGCTAAAATATGGATAGAGTTTCTCAGTGAAGGATTGATCAGTATAAGAGTAGATATGAGATCTGTTCTCCACATCATAAAAGGAGACCAAACCCTCCTCATAATCCACAAACACACCCACCTTCTGTGGCTTTACACTCAGAGACAGAGACACAGAGGGATCAGCAAGAGCTTTATATTCATTCTCATTCCTTAACACCACAGTCCAGAATCCATCATCTGGTGTCCGTGTGATGACTCCCTTTCTGTTAATAGATTCTCTGACCACTCCTAAAATCCAGTCAGTCTTTCCCTTCACCTGAACCTCATAAATCTTCCTTAAGAGAATCCCTCGTTTCCTAGGACATTTATGTGGCAGTTAAACCTCTTCGAGTTGTCTGGTAGATCATGGATGATGCCTCCATCTCTCACTTGTTTCTCATCATCAGACAGAATGAGTTGAGGATGAGCTGTATCAGGATCCAGAGTCACATCCACTGAGAGAGATCAGAGAATATCAATCACAAGTGATGATGTTGATGTTTGTGATTATAACAAGTTCAATCGTAAGGAAGAAAGGAGGCGGGGTCGGCGTGGCTTGGAAAACGTAAGACTTTATTAATAATACTTCCGGGTTTCAAATACCCGATCACTCAGTCCTTTTTACAACTCTCTGGTTGACGAATCTTTCTTCTCTGGGAATTCCTGGATGCACCATCTCTGTGGCTCCCGTGCACCGTCTTTTCCCAGCCAGTTTCTCTCTCTTCGTTTGTTTCCTCCGTCTCGCCTTAAATGCGTCTCCTCGCCAATTACTAGAATGAGAAGCAGGTGTTTTCACTAAACCATTGATCTGCTTACTCACCGTCATTCTCCCGACACGCCCTCTCCGCGCAGACTGCGTTAAACCACGTCCCCCTTGCCACAGTGATATTTAATGAATAATGTGTCAGTATATAAATGTAAAGTATTGTAGTATATGAGTGAAGAGAGCAGATGACACACTGTACCTGCATACTGCTGCATCCACTTCAACACATGACAATACAACATCAGCACATCTTTCACATGAATTTATAGAAATTATGAATATATGATACGATAATAAGAGGATCCAGTATCAAGTCTGCAGGAGCTCTATTACTTTGGTTAAACTAGAAACTTTACATGCAGGTATTTCTGCACATAAATGAACTGATTTTATCAAAGATTGTGGTGTTTTACGACATGTGTCAGTAAACAATCTCTGTTCAGTTTGTTTGATGCTCACCTACCGGCTTCACTGAGTTTCTCCTGTAGATTCTCCTGCAGTTGAGTCAGAGATCTCCTCACTTTCTCCACACTCACATTATAACTGCTCATATTGATCTCAGACCAGTTCTTAGTGTTTAAAGGGCTGAACATGGATGACACAATCTACAACAGAAGAGAGAAGAACATCAGCATGGATAGAAACAGCTCATGAGATCCTTCAATATCTCAAATGTCACAAAAGTTAAAAGAGATGCTGTAATCCCACTTGTCTATTCCAGAGTCTCACAAGATTTACGTTCTCCTCAGAAGAAACATTTCTTATGAAATTTCCCCAAGATGACTCCGTTACGAGCAAGGCAGGACGGGAGCTGCGAGGGAATGATGTGTGACCGTGACGCCAGTGACAGAGGTGTAAAGTACTTGAGTAATTTTACTTGATTACTCTACTTGATTATTATTAAGGGGGATTTGTACTTTAATTGAGTACAATTCAAAATGAATACTTGTACCTTTATTTAATTACATTTTAAAGGGAAAAAAGTACTTTTTACTCCTTACAATTTTATTTATACTCAAAATGTACTCATTTTTGGAGGCTCGCTTTCCTCTATCTTCCCTTACTAATGAACCAACTGAATTGTGCTGATAACCAGTTTAATTTAAATGTTATTTATTCAGCCAATGAGATTCGTTAAACATTCAATGAAATTGGCCAGACATGTTCATTGGTCCTTTTGAAGTGAGGTCATGTCACATCAATGACTAATGCACAGTTCCTTGCTTGACCTGTGCCTGAGAGAAATGATCAGTGGAAGAAAATGGTGGAACACGATTCAGCTGCTAATACAGTTCAAAATCTGCCATAGGATCAAGAGCACACGTGACCTTCTTGTAGTGGAATTGTAGGGGGTCAGTTGTGGTCTAGTGGTTAGAGAGTTCGACTCATTGCCAGAAGGTCGCTGCTCCAATTCTCAGTGCCACCAGGAAATGACGGAGTGCCCTTGAGCAAGGAACCTACCCCTGTTTGCTCTGCAGTGGTAGCTGCACACTGCACCCTACTTGTAAGTCGCTTTGGATAAAAGGGTCTGCCAAATGAATAAATGTAAATGTAAATGAATAAGGATTCATATAAGATGAAGTGTGTTCTTTGTCTCCTACTCACCAAGGAAATATCTGCCTATCTTGAAATCAGCTTCTGTTGAAGTTAAACCAGAGGTTTTACAACCTTGAGTAGCATGTTGCACATTAGAATAGCCATGTCTTGTGTTTTGATACAACTGCAAGAGTTAAATACAATTAAATACAACCAATTCTAAAGCAGGATAAAGCAGTTGTTCATTCACTTCATATTGTAAAAGATGATGTTTTTTTACTTTTCTCGAGTATGTTTCTGGCCAGTTACATGTTCTTTCACTTGAGTAACAGTTGTGAGTACTTTTTACAATTCTGGCGAGAGATAATGAGTGTCAGCTGCACGTTCCACCGGTCTCGCATCTCTCAAGGGGAAGATAAGCATAAAAGGATGAGTGACCGGAGGTTACGATGAGAGAGGACCAGGCCTGAACACTGTCATCTTAAGTTGATTTATGTTTGGGTGGATTTCAAGTTCTGTATTTTAAATATTATTTACATTCATTTATTTCTCTGATTTGTTATGGAGTGATGAAATACACCATGATTAATCAGAGAGAAAGAAAGAAAGAAAGAAAGAAAGAAAGAAAGAGAGATGTAGTGACCTGTATGAGTTGTAGATGATGTTCAGTGTGTGAGATCTGCTCCAGCTCAATGTTTCTCTTCTTCAGTTCAGTGATCTCCTGCTCCAGATCTTTAATGACATCTTCATCATGTTTCTCTGCTGCTTTCTGCTTCTCCTCCATCATCTCCAGCAGTTCAGACTGACATCTCTCAATGGAGCGCATGAGATCACTAAAGACCACCACACTGGCTGCTTTATCTTTCTCTGTGTTAATCTGGTCAACCACATCAAACAACATCAACTCAGCAAAAAACATTTAACAAAAAACAAAACAACAAATATCAGTTTCATGTTCACACAATTCAATTTGTTAAAATTATTTAGAAATCAAATCAAAACATGACATATTAAAGGGCCGCGATCCAAGAAAATGCACTTTTAAATGTTTATCTACCAGAAATTGAGCCGACAGCGTGTGTGCAGAATTACACTGTAATTATACAAATCCATCGATTCTTATTTTTGTAATCTCCTATAAACAACAACAGTGACACAAAACAGGCTTTTGGGGATTCCCTAACAATCTGATGTCACATTGTTTACCGCTCACAGACTCCACAAAATGTGCACCGAGTTCCACCATAGGCCGGAGGGACGTCCCCAGGCGGGACGCCCAGAACTCTGCATCCGGAGAAGAAGCAGTTTTTTCAGGTCGACAATCTAACATTCACCGGTTCGTATCTCCGGAAGTCGAGTTGAAGTCTGGAGCTAGAGCTCCCGGTAGCCGGAAAGGTTTAAAAAGTTTATCTCAGGTACCTTGTGGCCCAGCGCCCGGAAGACTAGGCTCCGGCCAGTAGCCGAATGTATCTCCCGCTCCTGGAGTCGGGGCAAGTCAACCCGGGTCAGTATAGCATGGGTTTCGCCAAAAAAAAGATTCTTAAGAGGGGATCAGTACCAGCTGTTTGCTCAAGCTTCATCTCCAGAAGAAGTAAGTATTACCCATCGTTTTGGATCAGGTTAAATATTGTGTTAAGCATGTTAGCAGCTGTTGTTTACATGTTTGCGTCTAATCCTGAGACTTTACATCATACAGGTGTTGTGTCGTAATGTTAGTGGTTTTCTCGTATGTCGTTGAGTGCAACAATGCTTAGAGCGGATAGAGTGCACAGTTGTAAACAACCTGGATGCTGATCTTTACACACCTGTCTGTCATATACAAGTACTCTGAATGCATGTTTTTGCCTACACCCATGTTTTGTATGTCTGTTAGTAATATGCATGCACAAGATTAATCATCAATGGCCAACATTTCATACAGCATATGGTCAGCATATGTTGCTCTATGTATGTGTGACGGAACGAACCTCGAACCACACCTGCTCCAGGCAGGGTGGGTTCTGCACGGGAGTCGGGCGCTCTAGCGAGGAGGCTAAAGACCGCAGTCTCTAGCGTCTGTCGATAGAGAGTCCTTGAGGCAGAGGAGTGAGGTTTACATACTTGCTCAGCACTTCACTGGCTGGACTCTGTTACATATGTTTTTGTCTTTTCCATTAAATTGGTACTTATGAAAAAGACCATTGAGTCTGGAAATATATTCTGAAGGTAAGATGTCCTTTGAGAAACACTCAATACTATAGGTCCCATATTAACACAAAATATTATTCACTTCATTTTTTAATTTAACAGATAATTTAGCTTGTTTTCTGTAAATGTGTTTTACACCTGCCGAATCCTTCTTCAGTCTTTCATTCACTTCCTGTTTCTTTAGTCAAGTTGTGTTAAAAAACAACCAAATGACTTTACAACCAATTAACTTTGAATTCAATTTCAACAACATTTCATTCGCACCAATTGCATATAAATAACACGCGCTGTGCATAATCGTATAATACGGACGCCAAATTGTGATTTTGCGTGCATAAATACGCCTTTTTTTGCGTGCATATGGGTCATTCTATAATTAGGGGTACATTTCAGGTCAACAAAAAAGTGAAGAAATCAGTGTGCTTTTCTACAAAATAATCTATTTGTTTCCATAATATACCCCCATATTGTTCTAAATTCATTAGTTGCCAAGCTTAAACTCAAATTACACTGCAAAAAATGACTTTCTAATTTAGTTTTTTTTTCTTGTTTTCCAGTTAAAATGTCTACAAATTCTTAAATCAAGATACATTTTCTCGATGAGTAAAATGGCCTAAGAAAATAAGTCTTGTTTTTGGGGAAAAATATGAAATTTCAGTGAAATAGTGCTTTAAACAAGCAAAAAAATCTGCCAATGGGGTAAGAAAAATAATCTTGAATTAAGGTTAACCTTTTCTTAGTCGCTCAATTCAAGGTTATTTTTCTTACCCCATTGGCAGAATTTGCTTGTTTAAAGCACTAATTCACTGAAATTTCATATTTTTCCCCAAAAACAAGACTTATTTTCTTAGGCCATTTTACTCATCGAGAAAATGTATCTTGATTTAAGAATTTGTAGACATTTTAACTGGAAAAAAAGAAAAAAAGACTAAATTAGAAAGTCATTTTTTGCAGTGTAATTTGAGTTTAAGCTTGGCAACTAATGAATTTAGAACAATATGGGGGTATATTATGGAAACAAATAGATTATTTTGTAGAAAAATTCTATGAAATTTCATATATTTTTACTAAAAACAAGATTTATTTTCTTAGTTCCGTATGCTCATCAAGAAAATGCTTCTTGATTCAAGAATTTTTAGACATTTTTACTTGAAAACAAGACAAAAAGTCTAAGCAAAAAAGTCATTTTTTGCAGTTTTACTTTTTAAATATTTAAATGAAAATAAATATTTGATTAATTGTTAGACAAAAGTGGTGTCATAGAAGAAATAAATGTACTACACATATGATAAAACATTTGTTTGAAAGTTATTGAGTCTATTCACCAGGGGGGTTGAGGTTGTATGTCTAACTGATTTAAAAAATATGAATTTTAAACTGAATAACGAATATTCTTTGGTATACTATCATCAATGGATGTTTTTTCAACATAATTCTCCATTACACTGAATTTAGAGTTATTCAACGTCTTTATGTAATACTGTTCACTCTAGAGATGTCCTTTTTATCCTTTTTATAAAATTTTAGCCTTCAATTAAAGATTTATGACACAAAAATCACACGTAACACAATTGACAGATAAAGTAACACAGTTGACAGAAGTAACACGGTTGACAGGATGCATTAGGAGAAAAAGAGAAACCTTTAAAACTCTTTAAAATAAAACCTTTTTCATATTTTACCATGTCATTCCTGTGTTATAACAATAGTTAATGTATGTTTTTATCAACAATACTCAATATAGGCATAAACTATGACAAGAAACCCAGCCAACATTGTCAACCGTGTTAATCCCTGTCAACTGTGTTACACTTGATGGGTAACACAGTTGACAAGTAACACAGTTGACATTTCTTCCATTTTAGGGCCTTGTGCTAACTGCAGACCTTGAACATGTCCCCACATTATCTTAATCAACTAGTGTTTTTATACATTTGATCTACATTTTTGTAAATATAATATCTAAAGTAAGTACACAAGACCATGTTGATAACACAGTTGACGAGCAATTCATCTACTCTATGTGTAGACAATAATAATGATTAAAAATTGAAGAGGAGGAGTAGAAATTTACCACACTGTATTTAAAATTCCTGCCACTGAAGGTCGTGACATCACATGATGTTGGACGTGTGACTATGGAACAAACCATTGCTGATTTATAGGGGTTTTGTCAATGGGTAACACAGTTGACAAAGATTTCTCGGACACACACAAAGTTGATAATTTAATAGATATAAACAAGTGAATTAGTTTTTAAAATACATTTGCCTTGTTTTAATGATTATTTTTAACAAATAATGATGAAAATAATATTCAAAAACATGTATTGTAGTGTCAATTTGAAAGGCAAAACTTGACTTTTAGCAAATTGGACAGCACAAAAACTGTTATTTCCAGTACAGCAATGCATTTTCTCCTAATTAACTCTTGGAACTGGTTGACTTTTATGCATGAAATAAAGAGGAATGTTCCCAAATATAAAAGTGATCATTGCTTGAAGTGAATATTCAGTAAAAATCATAAATACAACCAATGGACTTGAAATGTACCCCTAATTATAGAATGACCCAGTATTTCTGTCACTTACTTGTGAGTGAAGATCAGCTGTGTTCACTCTTACAATGTCTGAAGAAATATTCTGTTGTGAAATTGAAAGCAGATATTTTAGTTAGACTTCAGCTTCTATCGTTGATCCTCACTTTCACTTTCACCAACACTGCGGTGATGTCATCACTCCACCCATTACATCACACACAGTTCACATCATCTGTTCTTATAACTCATATCATACGAGTGTCTGTCTGTGTTTTCATACTGTATCAGAAGAGAGAACATCAGATTTACAGCAGATTACAAGAGATGTAAAAATTTTTTGTCCCCAGAAGAACGTGTTTTAAAGCATGAATTCATTCTTAACATTGATTTTTACTGATACAGTAAATCAACTACTGTGGGAAATAGTTTATATTGGCCACTGTAAGTTCAGATGTGTATAAACTCACACAAACTCAGTTGACAAACCTGTAAAACAGCAGTTTATAATGGACGTTCTCTTTCTGTCGGTCTCTCGACGTTGTGTCGAGAACGACAGATGGGGTTCGCCCTTGAGAACCAATCAACTCTGACTACTATAGAAAAGGCCAATGAAATTTGGCGAATGAAATTTGCATGCCGGGCTCCGCCCCCGGATATCCGGTATAAAAAGAAGCCGGCGTGCAGCATTCACTTACCCTTTGTTCTTCAGAGCCTTCGCTCATGACTACTAACAAAACAAATTCAATGAATTCTTCTTCTTCTACATTGCCGGATCTACGACGTGTTGCAGCGGATCGTCCCTAGCTGCAGCGACCTGGGCGTCTCGCCGGTTCCGGAGGTGTTAGAGATTTTTCCAAAAAAGTCATTTTCAGGACTGACTGAGCAATCTCCAGTGCGGCATGTCCCGCTGTTCTCTTGGGTGCGGCACCCTCATCGAGGAGGTGGATGGACACGATCGCTGCGTTAGGCGTCTGGGCGTCCAGCACGCTGAAGCAGCAGGCAGATTGTCATTCAGAAGTTGCGGTCATGGGTGGCTGTCCTCCTACGGGAACAAGCCCCCATTTCGTCTGCTACCTGGGCTGTGACATCTATGGCTAAGGCCCTGATGACCACCCACGTAGCAGCGTTAGTGATATGGGGAATTCTGCGAACGTAAACCCACCAGCCAAGTGCTCACGGGCCGATCGCACCCTGATTCGCTCTTCTAAATGTTCCCCAACCGGTGGTGGCCTACTGTCCGGATCCTCACGCACACACTCGGAAACGACGTGTGACGTGGATGAGATGTCGCTCGCAGCATCGGAGGGAGACCGTCATCCGACTCTGACGAATCCAAGCTCCACCCCCAGCGGTCGAGTTCAGGAGGAAGCAGAAGTGATGTCATCCATGCTAACCCGGGGATGCGTGGTTCCTGAGGTCGGAGCGCGGTGCAAACCACGCCCACCCCGGGTGCCATGTTTTTCCCGGAGGTGCATGAGCTGTGTAAAACTTGGAACGCTCCACTCACGGACCGTTCCATTGAAACCAGCTCTGGCTCCCTTACTTGCCTCGTTGGTGGGGCAGCCAAAGGCTACGTCGAGATCCCCCGGGTGGAACGGGCGCCTGCGGTGCACCTGCGGCTAACTCCTTGGGGGAATCGACCACGCCTTCCGTCCAAAGCGTGTAGGACTTCGGCATCACTGGTGTCGAAGCCTTACACTGCCGCGGGCCAGGCTGCCTTCTCTCTCTACGCCATGGCCATCCTGCAGTCCGCCAGGCCAGGGCGTGGAGAGAGCTCCATGAGGGTAAGGCCGACCCGGGTATAATGCAGGATCTCCTGCATTGGGCAGTCAGAATGAAGCTTAAACGTCCCCTTGCACCCTAGGGCCCGGCTCTGCACCCGGTGTACACGAATCACCTACGCATCCCCCTTGCCACCTATTTTGGGCGGGGCATCCTAATGGACACGCCTCCGTCCACAAAACGCCTATACATCCCCCTTGCTCCGTATCGGCTCCGTATCGGTGCGGACTGGAAATATTCGAGCCGATAGGCCCCGAGCCGCGGTGCGTCGCACGCCCAAGCACCCAAGAGCCATAAAAACGGTGTGTCCATTATTTACCTATGGAGACCCTGTCAAATAAGTTATGTGTGGCATGTACATTACTAACTTATAATGGGGACCTCGTAGGTAAATAATGGACAATGCCTATATGTATTATTATTCAATGAGTTATTCAGCTCACACCAACTGTAAAGCACACAGGAGACACTGGGCTTCGTGATGATGTGCTTTACAGCTCACAGTTGTGCCCCATAAGCCTAAACAAGTTGAGTACATTTGAAACCTACGGGTAATGTGTCAAAAGTGTTATGAGTGGGATGCATTTGTCTTATTTGGCCATTACCTGTTAAATACAGCATTATAACACCTTTATTAAGCTTAATATCGGTTTGTCCATAATTTACCTATGGTGACCCTGTCAAATAAGTTATGTGTGGCATGTACATTCCTAACTTATTTAATGGGGACCTCGTAGGTAAATAATGGACAATGCCTATATCTGTTTTACCTGTTAATTACAGTGTTATAAGACGTTTATTAAGCTTAATATCGGTTTGTCCATCGTTTACCTATGGAAGCCCTGTCAAACAAGTTATGTGTAGCATGTACATTTGTAACCTATTTAATGGGGCCCTCATAGGTAAATAATGGACAATGCCCGTATGTGTTATTACCTGGTAATTACCGCATTATAACATGTTTATTAAGCTTAATAACAGTGTGTCCATCATTTACCTTTGGGAGCCATGCCAAAAGTGTTATGAGTGGGACTTCCTGTGACCACAGGAAGTCCCAATTATAACTTATCCAATTGGGCCCTAATAGGTAAATAATGGACAAAGTGTACATGTCAGGGATTGGGGAAGGTAGAACCCAAGTGCAGGCAGACTCAGAGGTTAGGGGAATAACAGGGACTTTATTTATACAAACAAGACTGAAGAGGCAAAACAAAAACCCACGAGGGGGAAAACAGGACAGGATAACTTTAACAGAAATCAAAGACAAGGACTCACTAGACTACAAACACTTAGGATGACACTAAACTAAACTTATAGAACACGAGGTAATATTAACAAGGGATATAGATATTACAGAACAAAAGACAGGGGGTAACTCACACTACAGAATTCCAGCAACAAGGCAGAAGTTTGATTACAAGGACAGAGTACAGGGAACGAGGTATAGTACCGTAACATCAAACAATCCAAGAGCACAAGACAATAGACAAGAGGGTGTTTTAAAGGGAAACGAACATAGGATAATTGGCAAGGGACAGGTGTGGGTAATGAAACACTAATGGTAAGGTAACAAGGAAACGAGATGGAGGGAAAACACAGACAAGACATGAGAAGGCGCATGTCAGCCAATATGTAAGCAAAGACATGTCCTACTCACACAAAACCCAAGGACTTATGCCATGACTCCACCGCAAGACAAGAATAACCATGACATGATAGTGGAATCATGACATAAGCCCCCCCCCAAATGGACACCACCAGGTGTTCATCAAGGGGCAGACTAACAGGACAAGACAGACTGGGATACAGACAAGACCAGACAAAACATGGTAAACAAGATCAAAGGCATACAAGACAAAATAACCCACGGGTTGGGGTGGGCCAATAAAAATAACAAACATGGGAGGGGGGGTGGGGGCAAACAAGATAACATAGGAAGTCCAGAAGGGGGAGGGCTGGGTGGGGAAGTTCCAGCCCTTGGGGACGCGCCAGGGCGCGGAGCCCCAGGGGGCTTGACAGGGGTAGTCCTGGGGGGAACTGTTCTTGTCCCCTGCAGGACTGCTGGGCTGGACCATGGCTGGGCAGCCGGACTTGACGGCGGCGGCTGGGCAGCCGGACTTGACGGCGGCGGCTGGGCAGCCGGACTTGACGGCGGCGGCTGGGCAGCCGGACTTGACGGCGGCGGCTGGGCAGCCGGACTTGACGGCGGCGGCTGGGCAGCCGGACTTGACGGCGGCGGCTCCTGGACCGGGCTTGGTTCCGGCTCCTGGGAGGAATCTGCGACCGGGCTGGAGGCTCGGACCGTCCCCTCCCCACGGCGCCCCCCCAAAAAATATTTGGGGTTTGACACCACAGGACTCGGGACCACCGGACTCGGGACCACCGGACTCGGGACCACCGGACTCGGGACCACCGGACTCGGGACCACCGGACTCGGGACCACCGGACTCGGGACCACCGGACTCGGGACCACCGGACTCGGGACCACCGGACTCGGCTGCCCTCCCCTCCTCGGCTTCTTCTTCCTTGAGCGGCCCACAGGACGTGCAGCCGACGGCTGAGATGTGGTGGAAGAGATGGTTTGCTCCGTGCTGGAGGAGTCGGACGGGGAGTCCCACGACTCCCTTCGTTGACGTCGTCCACGGAGACTAGTGGGTGGTGGAGAGGATGCGGACAGTGGAGAGAGGCCCATGACCCCTATTTGCAGGGTCTGGTCCTCTGGGATGGAGATTAAAGTGGAGCTTGGCGGGTCTGGAAGGTGCTTGGAGGTGAGGTCAACGACCAGCTCCTTGAAGGAACCTCGGACCATCCTCTCTCGATCCTCCAGTGATGGCGGGTTGACCAGACCCGCTAGAAAGAAGGCGTTCATGATGGCCTCTGGAAGAAAACCCCTCCTTCTTATAGACGCCTGGGCGTACTCTGCGACAGTCCGATCGCCCTGTGGAGGAAATGGGCCATTTCCCCCTTGGATCCTGGTAGTGGTAGTCTGCCACCAATCGGCCAGCTCCCGTTGGGTAGAGGCTGAGAAGCTGCCTGCTGGGTTCATAATTTGGCTCTTGGATTCTGTCAGGGATTGGGGAAGGTAGAACCCAAGTGCAGGCAGACTCAGAGGTTAGGGGAATAACAGGGACTTTATTTATACAAACAAGACTGAAGAGGCAAAACAAAAACCCACGAGGGGGAAAACAGGACAGGATAACTTTAACAGAAATCAAAGACAAGGACTCACTAGACTACAAACACTTAGGATGACACTAAACTAAACTTATAGAACACGAGGTAATATTAACAAGGGATATAGATATTACAGAACAAAAGACAGGGGGTAACTCACACTACAGAATTCCAGCAACAAGGCAGAAGTTTGATTACAAGGACAGAGTACAGGGAACGAGGTATAGTACCGTAACATCAAACAATCCAAGAGCACAAGACAATAGACAAGAGGGTGTTTTAAAGGGAAACGAACATAGGATAATTGGCAAGGGACAGGTGTGGGTAATGAAACACTAATGGTAAGGTAACAAGGAAACGAGATGGAGGGAAAACACAGACAAGACATGAGAAGGCGCATGTCAGCCAATATGTAAGCAAAGACATGTCCTACTCACACAAAACCCAAGGACTTATGCCATGACTCCACCGCAAGACAAGAATAACCATGACATGATAGTGGAATCATGACAGTACATTCATAATATAAAAATGGTGTCTACATGAGACACCTACGGGGGAATCGTCAAATAAGTTACGACTGGGACTTCCTGTGACTCATCAAAACACCGGAAGTGACAGTCATAACTTATTTGACAGTGGCCTCGTAAGCTGTCATTGGACAATACTTTAAATGGCTTATTTTAAGAT
Organism: Triplophysa dalaica; assembly: GCF_015846415.1. Classification (NCBI taxonomy): domain Eukaryota; kingdom Metazoa; phylum Chordata; class Actinopteri; order Cypriniformes; family Nemacheilidae; genus Triplophysa; species Triplophysa dalaica. Next base: position 14,443,589 of record NC_079566.1, on the reverse strand, counting down.
TTTTAACAAATTTCATACGACAAACCCACAGATATGCATTCTAGAAGCACCCCATCAAGATATATTACACAACTCAGGCTGTTAAAAAGCTTATTTTGCATACAAGTGGACTTTTGAAAGAATTATTTTTCTGCCCAGCTTTTTATTCCTATTTATGCTTTATTTTTGTGCAAATGCTTTGGGGCCTCGAATGCTAGTCCTTCACATCATTAAGCAACACATATTCAAAGGCCATACCCCTTGCAGGGGTATGGCCGGGAAATCCGGCAAGTGCTCAAAATAAAATCACAAAAAATATTCCCAAAAAATTAACGTCACACATTGTCCCCCAAACGGGCAATATAGCACATAACGTGGCCGTACGCACTCGGTACGCTAGGAAACGAATGAGGGGGCCGTGACTAGACATAGAATTTGAATTGGGGTCATTCGAACCTCCAGGGTCAGTTCTGGGGTCATCGTACGATAGCCACATATGAGCACACAAGAATAGGTAACGCGAGTCAGAGGCTCCCGTACTGCCCGTGCAGGCCCCAGGAGCCAGAAACCCATGTGGCCCTCGACGACATACCGAGAGGGCTAGGTCGGGACACAGAGTAAAATTTTTCTTATTTTTCGTACATCACGATAGCTCGCTTGGACCTCTGAGTGCCCACGCACTGCCTGGCGCGGTCGGCGTGCATTTCCGACGACTTTTTGTCAGATACCCCAACAGGGCGCATTTCGGCAATTTCGCGGTGTAGCGCCATCAATAGGCAGCAAGGGGCGTCAAACTGCCAACTCCAGGTGCTCAACCGACGAGAGGAAGACTGTGGTAGAGTTAGGCTGTTAGGGGACGCGAAAGGCACCTTTTGGACATAGTGATGAAGATTAGGCAGTTAGGGGGATGTTTAGGCATTTTGCGGCCAATCGCCATCAATAGGTAGCAAAGGGCGTCAAAATACCAACTCTAGGTGCGCAATGGACGAGAGGAAGACTGCGGTAGAGTTAGGTGGTTAGGGGGATGCGAAAGGCACCTTTTGGAGGCAATGATGAAGATTAGGCAGTTAGGGGGATGTTTAGGCGTTTCACGTCAAAATGGTACATTTCGCAGTACTTTACCACCCCTTGTGGTGTCCGCATGATGCCTTTGACGGAAAATGGACCCTAAACTACGATAAGGGAAAACGTCTTGGTTACGTATGTAACCTCAGTTCCCTGATGGAGGGAACGAGACGTTGTGTCGAGAACGACAGATGGGGTTCGCCCTTGAGAACCAATCAACTCTGACTACTATAGAAAAGGCCAATGAAATTTGGCGAATGCAATTTGCATGCCGGGCTCCGCCCCCGGAAATCCGGTATAAAAGGAGGCCGGCGTGCAGCATTCACTTACCTTTGTTCTGAAGAGCCTGAGACCTCTCAAACTGCAGCAGAATACGATACGTGTTCGTGGCATAAGGGACACAACGTCTCGTTCCCTCCATCAGGGAACTGAGGTTACATACGTAACCAAGACGTTCCCTTTCTGTCGGTCTCTCGACGTTGTGTCGAGAACGACAGATGGGGTTGCCTATGGAAAACGCCACAACGCTGTATCGCGTCACAATCTCTAGCGAAGCGACGGTAACAAGCCTGGGCGTGTCATCTCGAAGCTTTCGTGAGACTGTAACCTTCCAGTGTGGTGGTCGAGGGGTTCCAGAGCTTTCTTGGAGAAAGATGGGTACAGCCCTGACCGGTAACTTTCACGGACGGGGCCTTAGCTCTCTATAGGCGAGAGGCCGTCCAGATCAGTTTACACCAGGTAAGCGTGACTCTTAATCAGGGAAGCGCTACAAAGGCCACCTCCTACCCGTGGGGAGGAATATGGTGGATATAGGTATGGTCTCGTCCTTGGAGGAGAACGCATGGAACGTGCGGACTGAGTAGTTAACCGCGAGGTGGAGGCCCACCTGGGAAAGCTCATGGGTTACCAGGAGTGGGAACCATTCTCATGAGGATACATCAGACGGAACAGCCCACGGAGGGGGTGTTACAGACGTCCGGTAGCACTAGGTCCGGTTAGAGCTATCTGTGATAGCTCACATGGTATCCCGGCCTAAGGGGGAAGGCTGCTCTGCACAGCCAGCCCCCAGGGGGTGCTTGTTTGGTGATGGATGGAATGCCTATTCTTAACCAGTGTCTGGGTAAGAAGGGAGGCTGGTGAGGTACCAGTTTCTTAGCGATGTGTTCGGGTAAGAAGAAAAGGTAAATAGCACACTGACCCAACCTGTTAGAGGGTGGAAAGGTGCTTTTGCAGGCATACGCCCCCCCCGGATGCCAGTCCTACATGTCGCCACGCAGGACGTGGGCTGACACCGGGTTTACGCGAAGGTTGTTAACCCTTGCGAAGGTGTTTGGGCATAGCCCAACCCGCAGCTCTACAGATGTCTGCTAGAGAGGCGCTTCTACCAGTGTCCAGGAGGTGGCTAAACTCCGTGTGGAGTGAGCCCTCACTGCCAATGGGCATGGGAGATTCTGAGATCGGAATGCCGTCGTAACGGCGTCCACGACCCAGTGCGCCAGCCTCTGTTTGGAGACAGCCTTCCCCTTCTGCTGTCCTCCAACAGACACGGAGCTGGTCAGAGCTTCAGAGCTCTGCGTGCGGTCCAGTACGTACTGGACACAACACTAGTCGGGTTGGGTCTTCCTCCCCTATGGGGAGCGCCTGCAAGTTCACCACTTGGCCCCGGAGGGAGTAGTGGGAACTTCTTGGGCACGCATCCGGGCCTGGGTCTCAAGATAACGTGAGAGTTTCCAGGGCCGAGTTTAAGGCAATCCAGGGACACGGAGGATGCTCGGTGGTCCCCTACCCTCTTGAAGGAAGTGAGCGCCGTCAGGAGGGCCGTCTTACTCTATGAGGAAGATCGGAACCTCCGAGGGGCTCTTTGGGGGGCCCTGAGGCTCCCCAGGACCACTTAGGGTCCCAAGAGGGTATGGAGCGGAGATGAGGCGGATTCCGGCCTCTCGCTGCTTAGGAACCTGGTGACCAGGTCGTGTTGCCCTAGAAACTTTCCACCGACTGAGTCGTGATGAGTTGCAATAGCGAGTACATACACTTTCAGTGTGGAAGGGAGATGTTAGTCTCCAGTCTCGTGAGAAGGGGAACACAATCCTGATCAAGCACCTCAGTGGGTCTTTCTCATTGAGAAAGACACCAGGACGAGAAGAGGCACCGTCTAGAGGCGTGTAACCGCCTAGTAGATGGGGCCCTAGCCTGGGTGATGGTCTCAGCCGTATAGGGGGAGTAGCCATCTTAGGATCTTCTCGTCCCGTCTAGAGACCAGACATGGGTGTTCCAGAGGACTGATCTGGGATGCCAGAACGTGTCCTTCCCCTGAGAGAGCAGGTCCTCTGTCAGGGGAATGGTTCAGGGGGAGTCGCTGTCCAGAGCATCGGCTATGAGGCCAAGTGCGGTTAGACCGGTGTGGTGTAACCAATAACACTTGGTGCTCCTGCTCCCTGACCTTGCACAGAGTCTGTACAAGAAGGCTCCTGGGGGGGGGAAGGTGTGCTTCCGCCCATCCCGCGGCCAGCTGTGCGCAAGGATATCCGTGCCGAGGGCAGGGACTATCAAGCGGGCAAATGGTGGTGTTACGGGAGGTGAACAGGTTTTACCTGGGCCTACCCGAACAGCCTCCAAATGAGCTGGACTGCACGGGGGTGGAGTCGCCACTATCCACGAGGCATAAACTGGCGAGAAAGCACGTCGGCTGTCTAGTTCAGTTTGCCCGGGGTGTGTGGCCTGCAGGGAACGAGTCACCTGTTGACTCCAACGGAGGAGGCGTCGAGCAAGTTGTGTTTAGCTGCTGTGTGCGAACGCCACCCTGACGATCTGTATTCGCTACAGCTATAGTGCTGTCCTCGGAACAGCACGTGCATGTCTTGCACGAGAGGCCGTAGCCTGCTCAGTGCAAGTAGCATAGCCCACAACTCTTGGCAATTGATATGCCAGCGCAGGCGGGGGTTCGTCCAACACCCCACCTGCGTGCCCGTTGCACACTACACCGCACCCCTGCAGGGAGACTTCAGTCGTCACCACGACCTGCCTCATAACCTGCTCAGAGGGACCTGAGTCCGTCGAAAAAGTCATAAAGACTAGGGGTTATGGTGCGTCGGCAGCAGGGCGGCATCACCATGCGCCTGCTGCCGGTGTGCCACGCTCTCCTCGGAACTCGACTCTGAAACCAGTGTTGGAGCGGTGTCATGTGCATCAACTCGAGGGGTATTAACCCGCGAGGACGCCATGTGTCCCAGGAGCCTCTGAATTGTTTCAGGGGGACCGCTGTCTGCCTAAAATGTTAATTTCAGACAGTTCAACACTGGTTGGGCACAACTGCGGACAGGTGTTCCGACATGGTGACAGAGTTGAGTTCCATACCGAGAAAGAGGATGCTCTGCACTGGGGAGAGCTTGCCCCTCTCTTGGTTGACCTGGAGTCCCAATCGACCTAGGTGCCGGAGCACCAGGTCCCTTTGTGTACATAACAGATCTCGCGAGTGTGCCAAGATAGGCCAGTCGCTGAGATAGTTTAGTACCCGCTCGCCTTCCTCCTCTCAGGGAGAAAGGGCGGATCAGGGACAGACCGAAAGGGAGGACTCTGTACTGATATGCCCGCCTCTCGCACGCGAACCGTGGGAACGGCCGGTGTCGAGGAGGATCGAGACATGAAAGTAAGCGTCCTTCAGGTCGATTGCCACAAACCAATCCTGACACCTCATAGATGTCAGGACGCGCCTCTGTGTGAGCACCCTGAATGGCAGCTTGTGAAGGTGCTCTGTTCAGGGTACGCAGCCTTTGGGGGCAACCCGCCGTCTTTCTTGGGAACGATGAAGTGCGGGTGGTGACCCACTGAACATCTTGGTTTTGAGGGACGAACTCGATGCCTGTTTTGCCAGAAGGGTGGTGACCTCTACCCGAAGTACGGATGCGTCCCTGCCTCTGACAGAGGGAGAGATGATGCTCCGAAACTTGGGTGAGTCTCTGGCGAACTGGATCGAGTAACCAAGACGGACCGCCCTCATTAGCCAGCGAGACAGTGTGGGCAGCTCTCGAGCTCCCAGGGACTGTGACAGGGTGACCAAGGGGACGGTCTGCTTCATCATTCCCACGGGGGGTGGTTCGTCGGCTGGCGGAGCTAACCATGTCGTGGGGAGTCCCCGGAGGGAAGGTTTGCTCCGCCTACTTACCTGCCTGGCGGGACAACGGCACGTACTGTCGGTTTGAGAGTGGTGACGGCTGTCGTATGTGTACGACCTCACGCCTCGCCAGGGTGTGAGGTCGGTTCGCCGAGCACAGTCCAGTGGAGTGTGCGATCGGCTGCAAGTAAACCCGGGGAGAACAAAAAAATCAGTGAGTAAGTGGGCGCCAAGCCCTAACAAGGGCCCGGCTTTGGTGACGAGGCAGGAGTCGTCCCGTACCGACCGATCAGAGCCGTGGCTGTGAAGGTTCGGGCCCGATGTTGTTCTCCCTGGGGTCTTCCCGTCAGTGTCCCTTCTCGCGAGGAGGTTGCTGATGGGGTGGAGGTTTCCCCCTCAACCTCTGCTTCCGGGGTGCCGCCTGTGGGGGCACAGGAACCGGAGCCGATGTCGAAAGGGTCCTGGGTTGCAGGGAACCAGACGTCACGTGAGATCTCGGAGGCCTGTAGGCGGCCGAGTCGCGGCGTGAAAAAAATGTGGTTAATGCCACTGTCTGCTTCGCCGTCAAAAAACTGCTGAGCGCAGTCCTCTACGGTGTTACCAACAACCCACCCTGCGAGATGCGTGCATCAAGAAAGCGGACTTCCTTGCTGTCACTCTTCTGCACAAGGTATAGCCGGGGGTGTCTCTCCTGGACCACTACCGTGGACATCGTCCGACCCAGGGCCCGTGCCGCCGCCTTAGTCGCCCGTAGATCGCTGTCAGCGGTGGCACGGAGATCCTGCATTATACCCGGGTCGGCCTTACCCTCGTGGAGCCCTCTCAACGCCCTGGCCTGGCGGACCTGCAGGATGGCCAAGGCATAGAGAGAGGAGGCAGCCTGGCCCGCAACATCGCAAGCTTTCGACTCCAGTGATGCCGAAGTCTTACGTGCTTTGGACGGTAGGAGTGGTCGATCCCCCCCAGGCGGTAGCCGTCCGCGGCACAGGTGCACCGCAGGCGGACGTTCCACCCGGGGGATCTCGACGCAGTCCTTGGCTGCCTCACCATCGAGGGAAGTAAGGGAGCCAGAGCTGGTTTCACTGGAACGGTCCGTGAGTGGAGCAATCCAAGTTTTACACAGCTCCTCATGCACCTCCGGGAAAAACATGGCACCCGGGGTGGGCGCGGTTTGCACCGCGCACCGACCTCGGGAACCACGTATCCCCGGGTTAGCACGGATGACATCACTTCTGCTTCCTCCTGAACTCGACCGCTGGGGGTGGAGTTTGGATTCGGCAGAGTCGGATGCCAGTCTCCCTCCGATGCTGCGAGCGACATCTCATCTACGTCACACATCGTTTCCGAGTGTGTGCGTGAGGATCCGGACGGTATGCCACCGCCGGTTGGGGAACGTTGAGAAGAGCGAATCGGGGTGCGATCGGCCCGTGAGCACTTGGCTGGCGGGTTTACGTTCGCAGAGTTCCCCATATCACTAACGCTGCTAACGTGGGTGGTCATCGGGGCCGTAGCCACAGATGTCACAGCCCGGGTAGCAGACGAAATGGTGGCTGGTTCCCGTAGGAAGACAGCCACCCGTGACCGCAACTTCTGAATGACAATCTGCCCGCAGTGCAGGCAGATTTGTCAACGAACGCTGCTTCAGTGTGCTGGACGCCCAGACACCTAATGCAGCGATCGTGTCCATCCCCCTCCTCGATGAGGGTGCCGCACCCAAGAGAACAGCGGGACATGCCGCGCTGGAGAATGCTCAGTCAGTCCTGAAAAGGACTTTTAGAAAAAATCTCTAACACCTCCGGAACCACCGAGACGCCCAGGGGAAGGTCGCTGCAGGAAGGGACGATCCGCTGTAACACGTCGTAGCACCAGCGTGTAGTTGTAGAGGATTGAATCCTGAGTTGTACTCATGAGCGATGGCTCTGAAGAACAAAAGGTAAGTGAATGCTGCACGCCGGCCTCCTTTTATACCGGATTTCCGGGGGCGGAGCCCGGCATGCAAATTGCATTCGCCAAATTTCATTGGCCTTTTCTATAGTAGTCAGATTTGATTGGTTCTCAAGGGCGAACCCCATCTGTCGTTCTCGACACAACATCGAGAGACCGACAGAAAGGGAAAGTGCCACTCGCCATCTCAAAGTGTGCGAATTGGGCGTCCAAATGAGGCACACGATCCCTTCGCCCCCCTAGTCGTCCAATGGCAATCAATATGAATGGGGTTTACCTAACTTCCCTTACCCCTAGTCTTCCATGACTTTTTCGACGGACTCAGGTCCCTTTGGGCAGGTTATGAGACAGGTCGTGGTGACGACTGACGTCTCCCTGCAGGGGTGCGGTGCAGTGTGTTACGGGCACGCAGGCGGGGCGTTGGACGAACCCCTGCCTGCGCTGGCATATCAATTGCCCAGAGTTGTGGGCTGTGTTACTTGCACTGCGCAGGCTACGGCCTCTCTTGCGAGACAAGCATGTGCTGGTCCGAGGACAGCACTACAGCTGTAGGGTAGACAGATCGTCAGGGTGGCGTTCGCTCACAGCAGCTAACACAACTTGCTCGACGCCTCCTCCGGTGGAGTCAACAGGTGACCCGTTCCCTGCGGGCCACACACACCCCGGGCAAACTGAACTAGACAGGCGACGTGCTTTCTCGCCAGTTTATGCCTCGTGGAGATTGACGACTCCATCCCACGCAGTCCAGCTCATTTGGAGGCTGTTCGGGTAGGCCCAGGTAAACCTGTTCGCCTCCCGTAACACCACCATTTGCCCGCTTGGTATTCCCTGCCCTCGGCACGGATATCATGGCGCACAGCTTACCGCGGGATGGGCGGAAGCACACCTTCCTCCCCCCAGGAGCCTCCTTGCACAGACTCTGTGCAAGGTCAGGGAGCAGGAGCACCAAGTGTTATGGTAACACCACACCGGTTTAACCGCACTTGGCTTCAGAGCTGATGCTCTGGACAGCGACTCCCCCTGAACCATTCCCCTGACAGAGGACCTGCTCTATCAGGGGAGGGACACGTTCTGGCATCCCAGATCAGACCTCTGGAACACCCATGTCTGGTCTCTAGACGGGACGAGAAGATCCTGAGATGCATACTCCCCCTCTATGGCAGAGACCATCACCCAGGCTAGGGCCCCATCTACCAGGCGGTTACACGCCTCTAGACGGCGCCTCTTCTCATCCTGGTGTCTCTCTCAATGAGAAAGACCCACTGAGGTGCTCGATCAGGATTGTGTTTTCCTTCTTACGAGACTGGAGACTAACATCTCCCCTCTCCACTGAATGTGTAGGTAGTCGCTATTGCCACTCATCACGACTCAGTCGGTGGAAAGTTTCTAGGGCAACACGACCTGGTCACCAGGTTCCTAAGGGGCGTGAGAGGGCGGAATCCGCCTCATCTCCGCTCCATACCCTCTTGGGACCCTAAGTGGTCCTGGGGAGCCTCAGTGCCCCCCAGGAGCCCCTCGGAGGTTCCGATCTTCCTCACAGAGTAAGACGGCCCTCCTGACGGCGCTCACTTCCTTCAAGAGGGTAGGGGACCACCGAGCATCCTCCGTGTCCCCGGATAGCCTTAAATTCGGCCCTGGAAACTCTCACGTTATCTTGAGACCCAGGCCCGGATGCGTGCCGAAGAAGTACCCACTACGCCCTCCGGGGCAAAGTGGTGGACTTGCAGACGCTCCCCATAGGGGAGGAAGACCCAACCCGATCAGTGTTGTGTCCAGTACGTGCTGGACCACATGCAAAGCTCTGACCAGCTCCATGTCTGTTGGAGGACAGTAGAAGGGGAAGGCTGTCTCCAAAAAGAGGCTGGCGCACTGGGTCGTAGACGCCGTTACGACGGCATTCCGATCTCAGAATCTCCCATGCCCATTGGCAGTGAGGGCTCACTCCACACGGTGTTTAGCCACCTCCTGGGCACTGGCAGAAGCGCCTCTCTAGCAGACATCTGTAGAGCTGCGGGTTGGGCTACGCCCAAACACCTTCCCAAGGGTTAACAACCTTCGCGTAAACCCGGTGTCAGCCCACGTCCTACGTGGCGACATGTACGACTGGCATCCGGGGGGAGTATGCCTGCGAAAGCACCTTTCGACCCTCTAACACACATATGTCAGAGTCAAGGCCCGCGGGCCACATCCGGCCCGCGAGAAGGTTTTTTACGGCCCCTGGGATGATCTTGATTTATTATTAGAACCGGCCCGCAGACCGCAGCAAGCCGGCAGCCCGCAGATCTTTTACACGCACCAATACTACATTTCCCACAATGCAACGGTGACGCACCGAGCAGTAGGCTGCTTCATTTCAATATTTATTGGCACAGCAGTCGTCAGCATCACAGTAAAATTAACTTTCAGATACCCATCAAAAATGGCAAAACGGAAGGTGGACACTGAGAACCGGGGGTTTCAAACAAGGTGGGAGTCGGAGTATATGTTCACGGAGGTAGCTGGAAAACCTGTGTGTCTTCTGTGTGGAGAAAGTGTGGCGGTACTGAAAGAGTATAATCTGAGACGACATTATGAAACGAAACACGCGGACAAAAACAAGAATATGGACATGGAACAAAGGCTACAAAAAGCAGAGGAATTAAAACGAGGCCTCAAATCTCGACAGGCTCTGTTCAAAAAAGCCAAATCACAAGGCCAGGCTGCTGTCAAGGCCAGTTTTATTTTGGCAGAAGAGATCGCTAAATCAGCCCGGCCATTTACGGAGGGGGATTTCATCAAAAACTGCATGATTAAAGTTTGTGACGAAGTTTGCCCAGAAAAAAGGCAACTCTTTTTAAATGTGAGTCTGAGCAGAAACACCATTGCCGAGAGAGTAGACCAGTTGTCCATCAATCTAAAAGAGCAGCTTGTGAAAAAGGGAAAAGATTTCATTGCATATTCCTTGGCTGTGGATGAGAGCACCGACATTTCTGACATTGCCCAGTTGTCAATTTTCATCCGCGGAGTGGACTCCAGCCTAAGCGTGACAGAGGAGTTTTTGGCTTTACGTCCTATGCATGGCACAACTACGGGGCATGATTTGTATGAAGAGGTGTCAAGATGTGTAAATGAGATGGAGCTGCCTTGGGAAAAACTCGTAGGTTTGACAACCGACGGAGCACCTGCGATGTGTGGACACAGGAGCGGACTGGTGGCGAAGATACGGGAAAAGATGCAAGAGGAAAACGCGACAGGTGAGCTGACAGCTTATCATTGTATCATACACCAGGAAGCGTTGTGCGGTAAAGCCTTGAAAATGGAGCATGTAATGAGCATCATCACGCGCACAGTTAACTTTATCAGAGCCAAAGGTTTGAATCACCGCCAGTTCAAGGCATTTCTGACGGAGTTAGAAACGGAGCATGGTGATTTGCCTTATCACACAGAGGTGCGATGGCTAAGCCAGGGAAAGGTGCTTCAAAGATGTTTCGAGCTTCGTGAGGAGATTTGTCTGTTCTTGGACAGCAAAGGGAAAGACACAACACAACTCCGAGACGAAATGTTTCTGTGTGAAATGGCTTTTCTGTGTGACATTACGAGTCATCTGAATGCAATGAACTTGCAGCTGCAGGGTCGGGATCATGTCATCTCTGATATGTACAGTACAGTGAAGGCATTTAAAACCAAACTGACTCTGTGGGAGACGCAGATGCGGAAAGAAAATTTGAGCCACTTTCCCAGCTGCCAGACCATGAAAGAGAAGCTCTCTACCAGTGCGTTCCCGAGCGCACAGTTGGCTGATAAAATAGGTATGCTTGCCGCTGACTTTCGACGCCGATTTGCTGACTTTGAAGCACAAAAAAGCAGGTTGGAACTGCTCGGTAACCCATTTGCTGTTGACGTGGAAAGCTCACCACCAAACCTCCAAATGGAGTTGATTGACCTCCAATGCAATGATGCACTGAGGGCAAAATATGCGGCAGTGGGTGCTGCGGAGTTCGCCCGTTTCCTCCCCGACACAATGCCCCAGCTGCGCATCCAGGCTGCTCAAACGTTGTCTATGTTTGGCAGCACATACCTGTGTGAACAACTGTTTTCTTTGATGAACCTGAACAAAACATCACACAGAAGTCGACTTACTGCTGAACACCTCCACTCAATTCTGAGGATTTCCTCAGCTCAGAGCCTTACCCCGAACATTGATGAACTTGTGGAAAAGATGGGACACCACCAAGTATCACCCTCAACCTCAAACAAGTGAACATTACTGTACAATCACATATTTAGAGTTTTTACTCAGTTCAAGTTTAAAAGTTAAAGTTTAATATTTGTTTTCACTGCATGTTACTTCTCCTTAAACAAAGTGTTGTTTTTGATTAATAGATTTTTGCACTTTATTTTATTGTATTTCAATCCAATTATATTTTAAAAATATTTCAGTTGAGTGGATGATAGAAAATTGCTATTATTGTTTTTTTCTTTGAAGTAAATTTAGCCCACTTTTGCTAAAATAGAAAATATAGGCTACTGATGGTGCCTTGAATACCGGTTTCTTTCATTTAATGTTCATGTTATGGGGATTTTTATATAAAGGAAATTTGTCTTTTGTGTCTGTTGAAAATTAAAGATTACTGACAGAGCCATAAGAAAATATTGCTTTATTTATCTGATCATATTGGAATATATTTGTTAGGTTTTCAGTAGGTTCAATTAGGTTCACTAGACTATATGCGTCATTGAAAAATTTTTCAATGAACATTCGAACAGTCCGGCCCTCGGCTTGTAGCTAAATTTTTTATTTGGCCCTCCGTCCATTTGACTTTGACACCCCTGCTCTAACAGGTTGGGTCAGTGTGCTATCTACCTTTTCTTCTTACCCAAACACAGGTCAAGAAACTGGTACCTCACCAACCTCCCTTCTTACCCAGACACTGGTTAAGAATAGGCATTCCATCCATCACTAAGCAAGCACCAACAGGGGGGCTGGCTGGGCAGAGCAGCCTTCCCCCTTAGGCCAGGATACCATGTGAGCTATCACAGAAACATGGGTGGAAATCTCAAGTAACAGTAGGGGGGTACGATACATAAAAAAATTCTCAAGAGCAATTTTTGAAGGGGACACAAATAATACGGTCAAAATTGTACTTACTACGACACTGAGCGACAATATGCATTAGGTTTATAGGTTCATCATGAACTGAGCCGCATAACTGACTTGAATGTGTTGCGCAAAGCGCAGGTGAAATGAACGTGGAGAGCAGGCATTGGGCCAAACCATTGTGAGAGGCACTGGAGGGGGAACTCAACAGTTTTTAAATTTAAAACGCATTTTTGCTTTTGTATTTTCTACTAATTACACAATTAGATTAGATTAACAAATAGTTTTATGACAATAGCGAATTTCACTGATCGAGAGGGGGGACAACCCTCGGATAGAGGGGCACATGTCCCCTCCGTCCCCCCCGGGATTTACGCCCCTGCACAGATAGCGATAACCGGACCTAGTGCTACCAGACGTCTCTAACACCCCCTCCGTGGGCTGTTCCGTCTAATGTATCCTCATGAGAATGGTTCCCACTCCTGGTAACCCATGAGCTTCCCCAGGTAGACCTCCACCTCACGGTTAACTACCCAGTCCGCACGTTCCATGCGTTCTCCTCCAAGTACAAGACCATACCTATATCCACCATATTCCTCCCCACGGGTAGGAGGTGGCCTTTGCAGCGCTTCTCTGATTAAGAGTTGCGCTCACCCGGTGTCAACCCTAGCCGGACGGCCTCTCGCCAGTAGAGAGCTAAGGCCTCGTCCGTGAAAGGTTACCGGTCAGGGCTGTACCCATCTTTCTCCAAGAAAGCTCTGGAACCCCCCGACCACCACACTGGAAGGTTACAGTTTCGCGAAAGCATCGAGCTGACACACCCAGGCTTCACTAGAGATTGTGACGCGATACAGCCTTGTGCCGTTTTCCATAGGCAACCCCATCTGTCGTTCTCGACACAACATCGAGAGATGGACAGAAAGGGAACGTCTTGGTTACGTATGTAACCTCAGTTCCCTGATGGAAGGAACGAGACGTTGTGTCCCTTATGCCACAAACACGTATTGTATTCTGCTGCAGTCGTGAGAGGATCTCAGGCTCTTCAGAACAAAAGGTAAGTGAATGCTGCACTCCGGCTTCCTTTTATACCGGATATCCGGGGGGCGGAGCCCGGCATGCAAATTTCATTCGCCAAATTTCATTGGCCTTTTCTATAGTAGTCAGAGTTGATTGGATCTCAAGGGCAAACCCCATCTGTCGTTTTCGACACAACGTCTCGTTCCCTCCATCAGGGAACAGAGATTACATCCATAACCAAGACGTTCAGTGCGCAGAAGCGGTTTATAAAAACACAGACGTGTCAAGACGATCCTATAAAATGATATTTAAACAGTCATTGTCAGTCGTGTCCAGCAGAGGGCGACATTTACTAGAATTTCATTTTATTGTTCTACAGAATCATCTGTGAGTTACTGAAGCTTCACTTGTAGTTATTCACCAGCAGTGAATGTGCAGACAAACCTTCTGCTTACTGTACAGTATATTTTTAAACATGTCCATCACCAGAATAATAAAAAAATTGAGTTTAAAAGCACACTGTATTCTTAATTCACACATGACACAGAGTCAACATTTATAATAACATTTTTATTAGTTCACAAGCGAGGAAAACACAGTTTGTAAGTAGAAAATCATAAACAGAAGAATATTTACTCTATGACTGTTTCTTCTGTGCAACACAAAAGAAGATATTTTGATGGGGTCAATGGGGTTCTTTGTTCTTTAGTTACCAATAATCTTTAAAATATCTTCTTTTGTTCAAGATATTTCTTGCAGAAGAAAGTCACACTGTACATGTTTGTAATAACATGAGGATGAGAAATTAATCTGCTGTCCTTAACCAAACACATCTCTGTGTTCAATCTGTGAACAACACCTATTGTATTATTTTCAATACAACTTGTGTCAGAAATCAAAACAATGTGTGTTTAAAGTAACACATAATGTGTTCAATACATAACATAAAACAGTGTCTTAACATTAACTCATCAGGTGCTGAGGGTTAATAGGGTGTACAACAAAACGTTTCTCTACATTTATCCAAAGATCCGTTCCCACCATGACTTCTCCTTCAATTCTGTACAGAAAAACAACAAAACATCAGCACATCTCTGACATGGATCATATATGCAAACAAGACATGCACACACAGAGATTTGCATTAACAATGTTTCTTTCAGTATCTTACAGTACCTCTAAACCAGTGGTTCTTTACCTTGTTGGAGGTACTGAACACCACCAGTTTCATATGCGCATTCACCGAACCCTTCTTAATTGGAAAAATAAAATATGTTTTTTTTTCAAATTCAAAACATAGGTATGTATTTTACTGGTGCACAAAATGAACCGTGTATCAACATCACTGTGTTCAAAGAACAAAACCATTAAAACATGATAATGAATATCCATCCATCCATTTTCTACCGCTTATCCGAACTACCTCGGGTCACGGGGAGCCTGCGCCTATCTCAGGAGTCATCGGGCATCAAGGCAGGATACACCCTGGATGGAGTGCCAACCCATCGCAGGGCACACACACTCACTCATTCACTCACGCACTCACACCCTACGGACAATTTTTCCAGAGATGCCAATCAACCTACCATGCATGTCTTTGGACCAGGGGAGGAAACCGGAGTACCCGGAGGAAACCCCCGAGGCACGGGGAGAACATGCAAACTCCACACACACAAGTCGGAAGCGGGAATCGAACCCCAACCCTGGAGGTGTGAGGCGAACGTGCTAACCACTAAGCCACCGTGCCCCCCGGATAATGAATATATACTGCAAATCAGTGTGACTTCTGACACTTTTTTTTGCTCGACATAGTTAGTATGAAGGGATTAAAATATAAGGAAAGAATTCACACGACGTACCATCACGACAGTCACAAGTCGACAACTGGGCGCATCAAATTCCCTGCAGCACAGATAGGCCAAGCGATGTTGCGTGATCACCTGCAGCCAATGATGGCCAAGCGGGGCGTGTCATCACGAATCCTATGAGTCGGGTGTGTGTCTTCTTGACCTCCGCCGAACCCCTGAGACTGACTCACCGAACCCCTGGGGTTCGATCGAACCCAGGTAAAGAACCACTGCTCTACACCTAACCATCACACAAACCTTTGGGCATTTCCTGATTGAACCAAAACTTATTTTGAACTATGAGTCTAAGTCTGTTTAATGGAGAAATCTAAAATACTCTCAGGCCTGAGACTCAGCTCCAGCCCCAAGCTCATC
Organism: Triplophysa dalaica; assembly: GCF_015846415.1. Taxonomy (NCBI): domain Eukaryota; kingdom Metazoa; phylum Chordata; class Actinopteri; order Cypriniformes; family Nemacheilidae; genus Triplophysa; species Triplophysa dalaica. The sequence goes on along the minus strand of NC_079566.1, from coordinate 14,428,174 downwards.
CTCCCATCACCCCATAGAACTGCACAGAAGAAGAATAAGAGCAGTGGAGAAGATGGGAAAAACTGTAGCGAGGGCCACAGGGACTGCGGCTTATATACAGAATTGAATGTTTATTCTCTTCCTAAACCTTCATCAAGAACTTCATTTAGATTTGGACCTTAAAAGTATAACTACCCCTCTTCCAAGCAACCTCATGATATCTTTTTTTTTCATTTTTGTGTGTTTTTTAAAATGTGATTATGGGATAAAGCACAAAAACAAACACATAAACACATGTTATATGTATGACTATAGCCAAAGCACAATCTTTCATATGAAACTAGCTGCGCGGCGGAAGCTTAACCACCCAAACATCAACCTGTAATAAACTATGAGCAAACCAGTCACGCGATTAAACAACCGCATGCTCCACGCTGACAGCACATAGAAATCAACCCGTACACATTCTGCCTGTAGACCTATTAGCCACAATCTCAAATAAAGAAATAAATATCAATTACTGTTGGTCTGCATGCAAAACTCTGAAAGTGTTCTTTCTTTCTGGATTGATGCTGATGAAGTCCTGCACGAGGACATTAATGTTCACTAAAAAAGCCTAAAATTATTTTTTGCACCATTTGAACAAGACCACTTATGACACTTGATCTTCACTAACGCTGTGACGTCATGAGACACTTTTGTTGTCTGTCACGATTCATTCTGTGTTCCCCTGCCTGCCTTGGACTATTAGTTTTTTTTCCTGAGTTCCTGTTTCCTCATATCATTTTGTAGTTTCTTTGATTTATTGGTTCAGTGTTAATTATTGTCAGGTGTTCCTGTTTGCCCTTTTGTTATCCAATGTGTATATATATCCCTTGTGTTTAATTTGTCAGTCGTTGTTTCAGTGTCCCTGTATTCTGGTGTTTTCATGGATTGCTTTTGTCTCTTGTTGCGTTATTCTTTAATTACGTTGTACTTTGTTTCTTGTTTAATTAAAAATATAACTGCACTTGGATCCACTTCCTGTCTGGATTACTTATGTTACAGTTGTCATTGTAACAGTAACATTATGAATACAAAAACAGTAAAGTCATTAATGTTTTCAATGGATATTAGTGTATAGACACATTAATATAATGTATTATATTTATTTTTGATAAACATTTTCATTTCTGGAGAGTCTATTTGCAGTAGAAATAGTCCGGCCAAGTCAGCAATGCTTTTTACACTGACCTAAAAATAAAAATAAATCTGAAAAATGATTTGGATTAAATTGAAATAGTGGTTAGATGCTATTTACTTATTAATAGTGGCAGATAATGTAACTATTTCCACATCAATATTGTTGTGCATTAAACATATGCAATTGTTTAATGTTATTATGCAATGTTAATTAATGTTGATGTTAATTTCACCTCCAGCTGAACCCTGCCAAGACTGAACTACTTGTGTTTCCGGTGTACCCTACGGTGCAACACGATCTCAACATCCATCTTGGCAATACCACAATCACTCCCTCCAAAACAGCCAGGAACCTCAGAGTCATATTTGATTGGTGAACAATCAAATATGCAGGTGAACAGCTGTCCTTCAATGATCATGTTGCAAAGACAACACGGTCATGCGGATACGCCTTATTCAACATTAGAAAGGTTAGACCTTATCTCACGGAGCATGTGGCACAACTCCTTGTCCAGGCCCTGGTAATCTCAAGACTACTGCAATGCTCTCCTTGCTGGTCTTCCTGCAAAGGCTATCAAACCGCTCCAGCTGGTTCAGAACACAGCAGCACGACTCGTCTTCCAACAGCCCAAAAGGGCTCATGTGGCACCCCTCTTCATCTCTCTCCACTGGCTACCCGTCGAAGCCCGAATCAGATTCAAGTCACTAATGCTTGCCTACAGGACTATCACTGGATCTGCACCGGGTTACTTTCACACCCTCCTGCAACCCTGCAACCCTTCACCCCATCAAGATCCCTGCGTTCAGCAAACCAGCGGCGTCTTGTATTGCCTTCTCATAAGGATAGTAAATCGCTTTTTCGCACATTCCGCTTCACAACTCCTTCCTGGTGGAACATTCTTCCTAACTCTGTCCGGTCAACCACATCTCTCACAACATTCAAAAAATTACTTAAAACACAACTCTTCTGTGAATATCTGAAAGACAAATAATAATAAAAAAAAAAAATACTTTCTCTCAACAGGTATTGCTCTAGCTTTTGTTGAAACTAGTAACTTTGTATTGGCACCTAATGTATTATGGCTCCTGTATGACATATCGCTTGCTGCTCCCTAACTCTATGTAAGTCGCTTTGGACAAAAGCGTCTGATAAATAACTAAATTTAAATGTAGATAAAAAATTATTCAAATGATGGCAACTTTTTGAGATATTAAGGCTGTACACCTACCCCTAACCTAACCATTAACCTAAACTTTATGAAGTCATGAATACATCTAATTGAAAACAAATACCTTTTCGATCTGTAATGAGTGTTTTCAGCAAGAGGTGAATCAGAACCCCGCTCTCCAGCGGCACGCTCTTGAGACTTAACATCTCACTGGAATCAATGTTTGCAACGATGTTGTTGTTACACTTTTTTCTATTCCAATTATTAAATTATTATTGTTCGAATTATTATGGTTTCAAATAATCGCAATTAATGCACATCTCTTAGACACGAGGGGAAGCTGTAGTGGCTGCATATATATTTTGTAACTAAAGTACATTTACATTTATTCATTTGGCAGACACTTTTATCCAAAGCGAATTGCAAGTAGGGTGCAATGGGCAGCTATCACTGCAGAGCAAACAGGTGCGTGCTCAAGGGTACTTCAGTCATTTCCTGGTGTCACTGATTATGGAACCAGCGACCTTCTGGCTACGAGTCAAACTCTCTTACCTCTAGACCACAACTGACCCACATATGGTAATAATGGTAAAATGTACCACAACAACACCATCACTTTAAAAAGCATATACCATAAAGATAAGCTGCAGTACAATTTAACATTTTTTAAGCTGTTTCTCAGTGTGAAAACTAGTCTACCAAAATTTACTTAACTAAAAAGTTATATTATATTGTAATGTTGCAAGTGAGAAGAAAAATAGACTAGAAGCTTTTCTATGACTGAGAGCATTCAGGCTTCAATTCACTCCTGATCAATTTACTTAATTTATAAGTATTTGTTGGTTGTACTATTGACATGTAAAAGCTTACACATTGAATATATGATGACCCCATTTTACCTAATGTCTTTCCAAGAAAAAAAAGGTCTTATATTCAGAAAAATTTGGTCATTTCAAAGCCAGATCAAAAATGTATGAGAATAAAATGTAACAGCCCTAAACAGACTATTAATCGCCATAATCAGCAAAGCCCCAAAACCAACAGTTAATCTTCATAATTAAGCCAATGTAAGACAATTTATCTCGGCCTAGATATCTCTACTTTTTTCACACGATGCCAGGGGGTGGAGTGGGTGCACTTCCTGCAGCTGTGCAGAAATCTCTATTTATTTATTTGTTTTTCGTTTAATGTGGTTTTAACAATAAAAAGTCTTAGAAAATACGTTTTAAAATATAACCTTAAAAACAATATTTTAAACTCTGTGGAGTGTCTTTGAAATTTCACTAACCAGCTTTACAGCTTTTCTGGTTTGATTTCAGCTTAACAATTTTCGTCTTCAATTCAGCGATTTCTGAGAAAAAGACAGCAGTTATTTCATATGTTATGCAGCATTTCATCAGAAACGTTAACAATCACCAGACTGTCCTGAGATTAACCAGAATAGAATCTACAGTCAAACATCTGATCTCTCAACATGAATATTTCAACATGAATCTCTCTAATCGGTGCTATGATATATTATTTAAAAAAAAACTTTACACTCTTCTGTCAACAGTTGCATTATTTCTTCATATTCTTTGCTCATAAAGAAATATAATTTGCAACATTGATACAGTATTTAAATAAATAAATGTTCCTGTAGCTCAGTTGGTAGAAAAAAAACTCTGTGTATTAAAACTTCACCTACCAGCCTCAAGGTCTTGTTTGTCTGAGTCCAGCTCATTGTATTTTTCCTCCAATTCAGTGTATCCTGAGAAAAAGACAGCAGTTATTTCATATGTATCTTGTGCAGCATTTCAGTAGAAACTTTAACAATCACCAGACTGTCCTGAGATTAACCAGAATAAAATCTACAGTAATACATCTGATCTCTCAACATGAATCTTTCAACATGAATCTCTCTAGTCTGAGCTATGATATGTTATTTAAAAAAAATTTGCTCTCTTCTGTCAACAGTTATTTGCTCATATTTTTGCTCACAAAGAAACTTCATTCGCAACATTGATTCAGTTTTTAAATAAATATATGTTCCTGTAGCTCAGTTGGTAGAAAAATAAATTCTGTGTATTCAAACTTCACCTACCCTCTTCAAGGTCTTGTTTGTCTGAGTTCAGCTCAATGTATTTTTTCTCCAATTCAGTGTATCCTGAGAAAAAGACAGCAGTTATTTCATATGTATCTTGTGCAGTATTTCATCAGAAACTTTAACAATCACCAGACTGTCCTGAGATTAGACAGAATAAAATCTACAGTCAAACATCTGATCTCTCAACATGAATCTTTCAACATGAATCTCTCTAGTCTGAGCTATGATATGTTGTTTAAAAAAATCTTTGCTCTCTTCTGTCAACAGTTGCATTATTTGTTCATTTTCTTTCCTCACAAAGAAACTTCATTTGCAACATTGATTCAGTTTTTAAATAAATATATGTTCCTGTAGCTCAGTTGGTAGAAAAATAAACTCTGTGTATTCAGTCTTCACCTAAATGTTGTGTGACTTTCTTACCTTGAACAGAACCCCAACAAATCAATATCAAGACAGCTACCGCCCCAATCAGGTAATGGTTCATGGGGACATTCTCTGAAGGTTGAGGTCTTTCTGATGTTTTTCCTAAAACAAAAAATACACCACTGATCTCATATGTATCTTGTGCAGCATATCAGCAGAAACTTTAACAATCACCAGACTGTCCCAACATGAATCTTTCAACATGGATCTCTCTGGTCTTGGCTATACACATTATATAAAATATATAAGAAAAGCTGGTAACACTGTATAATAACTGTACGCTATAAATCATAAGTTAAGCATAAGTAAATAGTTAATTAATCATTTATGAAGCATTGGCCCCACATTAATAGACATTAGTAAGCAGTTTATAATTACAGCTATAAATGCTTTCTTCTTGATTTATAAGCATGTATATATGATATGCTTAATAATCAAATTTTCATACTTTATTAAGGATGAATTCATCATTTCTAAATTAAGGATTACATTACTTACAAACCAGTTAGTTAGGAGTTGTCAGTGGTTCATGAGATCATTTAGAAAGTGTAAGTAAATGATTAATAAACTCTTTGAATGCACATTTACATATCTTATTATTCTGACATATAGTAACGGTTACTCAATTTGTTAATAAATGCTTTATTAACACACATTCCTGCTGTAATTCATGATTAATTAAGGTAGTTATAAAACATTTACTAGTTGTCAGTTAACTATTTTTATGAGCTCATTTAAAGTGAGGACTATTTATGCCTTGTAAAGCATTTACAAATGAGAGTTAAAGGCTCAGTTATCTTCTAAACAGAAAAAGGAAAAGCACAACACAGAGGGATGAAGAACATTATAATGGGCTCTAGATTATTTTTTTTATCATCACATCACGCAGCTCATGTGCCATCTATACTACAAAACAAACTCCTGTAAAATCAACAGTATATGACTGGAAACAATATAGCTGTACATTAGAACTCAGGTCTCCAGTGCCATGCACTACAGCAGGGGTAAGTAAGTTTGGCATCGGGCCAAAAAACAAATTTGCCACTAGATATTGACTTCAACCTTCTTCCAATGATAATCTGTTGTGTGTGTATGTTAGATAAGTATGTGTCTACTTTAGGTAATAAAGTCCTATTTTATTTCAACATTGATGTTGTTTTAGTTCATGCTCATAATATGGAGTCCCTTAACATGCCGATTCTTGCTACCTGCTCGTAATGCTAATTGAATTCCCTAAATCATGAATTTGATCCAAAAAAATTATAATTGATCATAATTAATAAAATTCATCCCAATTTGGGTTGATATTTATTTCCCTTACAAAGGATGGTTGAGAATATACTACTTGCAATTGTGATCAAAGCTCATGATAATTCTTACATATTTGATGAAGAATAGTGTTTAAATAATACTGTTCCTCATTGAATCCCCTAGAGTTTGTTCCTCATGAACGGCGCAGTCCAAAATTTCATGGTAGGTCTGGTGCAGGCATTGAAGAGTAGGTTGAAGAGTGGGTCGAAGAAGCTCAGGCGTGCATATGCATGTTGACAATGACAGCTGTTGAACAGGCTTTCTTTTTGGTTCGACCACCTTGAAGGAGAAGCTAACGACGAGTCTAAATATTGGCCGAACCCTGCTAAGGATAATCCAGAAAAGGTTATTTCTGCATTGTGTGAAGTATATGGCTGTATCGAGTCCTATATTACACTTCAAGAACCCTTTTGCTCGCGGCTACAGTTGGAGGGAGAGATGTTACAAGAGTTCTCCCTGGCCTTATTGAGTTTATTTGATAAGCTTAAACAACAGTCTCTGCATGCCATTTTAGATACGCAGGTGGTAGTTAGGGACCAATTTATGGAATGCGTGTTGGATAATGCTTTATGCAGAGAACTAAATCAACTGGGAAGACATCAGCCTTCTGCATCACTATTGGATGTGTGAGGGGAAACAATTTACTGGGAGAGAGTGCCAGGTGGGTCCTGAGCAGGGGGGTCATTCACAGGAATTTGGGGAGTAAAAGGAAATGCTGACTCGACAGCAACAGCAGATTGATCAGTTTATTCAGACCTTAGCCCCTAGCCGAAGTCCCCAGTCTCATTGTCCGCCGCTGCGTTCGGGTTTCGTGATTTGTGGACTGTGTCAACAGCACAACATTTTGGTCGAGAATGTCATTGGCAGCCCCATTCATCTGGCCCTCAAAATCATTCCCAGGGTAACCAGTTATCTCGTGATGCTAGGTGAAATTTCCCTAACCAGTCGGAAAACTAGAACCCACCGGACTGCAGAGTCTCAGTTGAATTGGCTCTTGTGATTTTCGTGCCAAAGGTTCTGTGTCTCGTTTAGTCTCCTCATGCCGACATTTGGTTGTAGATATTGGTGGTGTACCCATACCCTGTTTGATAGATAATGGTTCTATGGTATCGACCATTACAGGGAGTTTTTGGTCTGGGTTTGAACCATGGGGCCCGCGTCGATTACAAACCTGCCATTGGTTACAGCTTAGAGCAGCCAATGGACTAGAAATCCCTTATATATATGGTATTTGGAATTGGACGTTGAATTGTGTGGTCGTGTGATATCAGGGTGTGGCATATTGGTTGTGTGGTTGTACCCTATTTGAGGTACCATTAGTGACCCAGGACACGGGAATATATCAGGCCTTCCAATCTTTTAAGAAGGTAGATGGCATTCTGCGTATGGGAGCAATGTAAGAGTCCGTGGGCATCGGGTTTGTTGTGTTCCAGGGGGCAGAAACAGCAACATGTTCTTCCATGTTCAGATATGAGATTGTGTTATTCGAGACCCTCGACAATGGTTTGCCTGCTGGCTTATTGGCCTCTCCGCCGTTAGTGTATGTCGACGGTGGTATGGTTTGGGTGACTGTTGTTAATGTGGGTGTTCTCAACACTGTTTTATACCCAAAAACCATCCTTGGGAAGTTGCGGGAAGTGTATCTGGCGGATCCACCGGCCGGACTGACCGAGGTATCTGCGGTTCCGGTTTTCACAGTGACCTGTGATACGAGGGCAGCCTCAGAAGCAGAATAGTTAGAGAACATAGAAATGTCAGGGCTGTCGGATGAGGAGCAGGGGCAGGTTAGGGCTCTCCTTCGAGAATTCCAGACGGTGTTCTATGCTGGTGAGGGAGACTTGGGTTGTTCTGACCTCCTGTCCCATGAAATTCATTTAATAGACGAGAAGCCTGTTCGTCAACGCTATAGACGGATTCCTTCATCCGAATATGAGTTGATTAAGAGACTCATATTGGCCAGCTTTTAGAAACACAAGTGATCCGGGAAAGTTGTAGTCCGTACGCCTCCCCAGTAGTATTGGTTAAGAAGAAGGACGGTGGCCTAGGCATGTGTGTAGACTACTGTCAACTCAATGCTAAAACCCGTAAAGATTAATTTCCGCTGCCCCAAATCGAAGAGTTGTGGTTACCTTAACAGGTGATCAGTTCTCGCTTTGCTTTCTATCTCTTTCTCCCGCACGCACCACTCCCATCATCACAGTATCAAAACAATGGTTATCACAAAATAACCATAGTTTTGTTTACCATGTTCTTTGTAAAAACCTTAGTAAACGATGGTGACTGTAATAAAACCATGATTTTACCATAAGTTATTAATGCACCAAAAAATCATGGTTACTACACTTGTACCACAAAAAAACATGATTAATTTTCATAAAGGCAATGGTCTCCGTCAAGCCAACTACTTTTCCCTAACCATTGACGAGAGGTAAATCAACCCAACTGACATGAGCCGCTCTAAGCGGGCCTCGAACGTGGTCTTTCTGGCATGGGAGTCGGGGGCTTTAATGAGGAGGCTAAAGACAGCAGACTCTTGTGTCTGTCGCTAGAGAATCAATTGGCATCAGGGAGTGAGGTTTACAGAGTGCACAGTTCTTCACTAGCTGGCCTATGTTATAATGGCACGGGCCAGATATTATTGCTGGAGAGCCAGTCTTGGCCCTCGGGCTGCCTATTGCGGACCCCTGCTCAACAGACTTTTCATCACTGAATCCATGTTTGACATGGTGTTGGTCTTATACGTTTTTCTATTCCAATCACGGCAGACCTAGTGCAAATAGTCTCTGCCTTTATTTATTTTTCTTTTTGACACGGTTTCAGTTTTTCTTTCGCTCGACACAAGGGGGTGCTGTGGGTGCACTTCTCAATACTATGCAAAAATCTCTCTTTATATATTTGCTCTTTGGATAATGTGGTTTTAACAATTAAAACTCCTGGAATTTTTTTTTTTAAATATTACATTCAAATTCATATTTTATAAACATTTTAAACTCTGTGGAGTGTATTTGAAATTTCACTAACCAGCTTTACAGCGTTGTATGTCTAAGTTCAGCTCATTGTTTCTCTGCTTCAGTTCAGTGATTTCCGTTTTTGTTGCCTCAAGTCTTTCTAATGCTTTTGAGAAAAAGACAGCAGTTATTTCATATGTATCTTGTGCAGCATTTCAGCAGAAACTTTAACAATCACCAGACTGTCCTGAGATTAACCAGAATAAAATCTACAGTCAAACATCTGATCTCTCAACATGAATATTTCAACATGAATCTCTCTAGTCTGAGTTATGATATGTTATTTATAAAAACGTTGCTCTCTTCTGTCAACAGTTATTTGTTCATATTTTTGCTCACAAAGAAACTTCATTTGCAACATTGATTCAGTTTTTAAAAAAATATATGTTCCTGTAGCTCAGTTTCAACAATAAACTCTTTGTTTCAATCTTCACCTACCAGCTTTACAGCGCTGCATATCTAATTCCAGTTTATTGTTTTTCTTCTTCACTTCAGTGTTTTCTGAGAAAAAGACAGCGGTTATTTCATAAGAATCTTGTGCAACATTTCAGCAGAAACTTTAACAATCACCAGACTGTCCTGAGATTAGACAGAATAAAATCTAGAGTCAAAAATCTGATCTCTCAACATGAATCTTCAACATGATTCTCTCTAGTCTGAGCTATGATATGTTATTTAAAAAAACTTTACACTCTTCTGTCAACAGTGATTTGTTCATATTTTTGCTCACAAAGAAACTTCATTTGCAGTATTGATGCTGTATTTGAATAAATAGATGTTCCTCTAGCTCTGTGTATTTTATCTTCACCTACCAGATTCAGGGCGTTGTATGTGATTGTAAGTCTGAATAAAACAAGCAGACAACACAAACAGGACTCCCACAACCAGGAACCAGAACTTATAAGAACGCTCAGATGAAGACTTCTGCTGACGACTCAAGTCTTTCTGATGTTCTTCCTAAAATAAAAAAACACCAGTGATCTCACATGTATCTTGTGCATCAAAAATCTTAACAATCACTGGACTGTCCTGAGATTAACCAGAATAAAATCTAGTGTAAAAAATCTGATCTCTCAACATGAATATTTCATCATGGATCTCTCTGGTCTTCTTGGCTATACACATTATTTGAAAAGGTTTGTACTCTTAAATCCCTTATACACAACACGTGAGAAGACAGTAAAATCAAGGCGTTTGTCATGTCACATGCTGCTGTGAAATTCACATAAAATCAACAGTATATTACTGGAAACAAATATAGTCATCAATCTTCTTATTTCTAAAACACATTAAATGTATTGTTAAAAACTACAATAGTTTACAGCGTACTATTTATTTACTTACAGTGAATTTATACAGTAAAATGAATTTCAGTACTTATTTTTTGTCGTATTTTAAAATACCACCAAGCTTCTATACAGTAAAAACATATCTAAAACATCAATAATACTGTGAAAACAACAGAAATCATTTACAGTGTATACAGGGTGTTGCTATCTGTCAACAGTCTTATTTGTTTGTATTTTTCGCTCACAAAGAAACTTAATTTGCAACATTGATGCAGTATTTAAATAAATAAATGTTTCTGTAGCTCAGCTAGTAGAGTATGGTAATACAAACACTAGTGTCGTGTCGCCTTTCATACTGAATGTCTGGAACTCATCTCGCTTTCTTTGGCCAAGGCCTGCCCAAGAGGACATATAACTGACAGGTAAAGCAACCAATCACTTTTCATTTTGTGTCGCGTCATGTTTAGAGGTGTGGAAATGTCCCCATAGTTACAGACTGATGTACATTCAAAAATGTGTCAATAGTTGACAGCAACAAAATGATTATAGGTTTATGCCGTGAACAATTAACACAAATTTAGAAAAGAAATATTTACGAAAAAAAATTATGTGAATGCAAATATCATTAATATACATACCTATCAACTTGTGTACTAAAATCCGGGGGATGAGTTGGGTGGCAGTTTGGTTGTGCAGGGCAAATAGGGCACCCTTCTATTATAAATTGCTTTAAATCTTTTAATTTATTATTTAGGGCAAATTTTTCAAAGGAGAAATAACAAAAAAAATGGGAGTATGGCAGCAGATGGCTGTGAAAAACAGGAGACTCCCGTGAAAAACATGAGTGTTGACATGTATATTAATATAACTTCATAGAGACTCCTAAAATGAAAGAGCCAGTATGACGAGAGAGATCTACAGACCTGTATGAGGAGGAGATTATCTTCAGTGTTTGAGATCTTCTGCTGCTGCTCAATGTTTCTCTTCTTCAGTTCAGTGATCTCCTCATTCAGATGTTTAATGGCTGTTATCTGCTTCCGTTTCATCATCTCCAGCTCCGTTTTTCCCTTCTTCAGCTGAGAGATCTCCTGATCTCGATCTTTAATATTATCTTCATACTGTCTCTCTGCTGTTGTCTGCTTCTGTTTCACCATCTCCAGCTCAGTGTTTCTCTTCTTCAGTTCAATGATCTCCTCCTTCAGATCTTTAATGACATCTTCATTCTTTCTCTCAGCTGTTATCTGCTTCTGTTTCACCATCTCCAGCTCAGTGTTTCTCTTCTTCAGTTCAGTGATCTCCTCCTTCAGATGTTTAATAACATCTTCATTCTGTCTATTTGCTGTTTTCTGCTTCCGTTTCACCATCTCCAGCTCAGTGTTTCTGTTCTTCAGTTCAGTGATCTCGTCCTTCAAATCTTTAATGACATATTCATTCTGTCTATTTGCTGTTTTCTGCTTCCGTTTCACCATCTCCAGCTCAGTGTTTCTGTTCTTCAGTTCAGTGATCTCGTCCTTCAAATCTTTAATGACATATTCATTCTGTCTATTTGCTGTTTTCTGCTTCTGTTTCACCATCTCCAGCTCAGTGTTTCTGTTCTTCAGTTCAGTGATCTCGTCCTTTAAATCTTTAATGACATCTTCATTCTGTCTATTTGCTGTTTTTTTCTTCTGTTTCACCATCTCCAGCTCAGTATTTCTCTTCTTCAGCTCAGTGATCTCCTCCTTCAGATGTTTAATGACATCTTCATCCTGTTTCTCTGTTGCTTTCTGCTTCTCTATCATCATCTCCTGCTCAGAGATTTCCTTCTTCAGATCTTTAATGACATCTTTATTGTGTTTCTGCGCTGATCTTTGGTTCTCCATCATCTCCTGAAGTATAAACTGACACAACAAAGCAAATTAAAACATGATATTTTAAACATGGGGGGGTCGTTAAAATTCTTGTAAGATGAGTTACAGCATAAAAAAATATTTTAGCACTTGACAGTATACAGTATACTGACCTCTCTTAAAGGAACAGTGTTGTGATTCTTGTGATCTGTCACAGTGCAGATGAAACACACACATGTGTGATCATCTCTACAGAAGAGCATCAGAGGCCTGTCGTGTTTCTGACATTTACTGTCCTGCAGATTCTTCACAGGATCAATCAGTTTGTGCTTCTGCAATTCTGACTCTCTCAAATGAGACTCCAGATGAGGTTTAGAGTAAGAGCTCTGACACACCAGACTTAACTTCACAGCCTTCAGCGTTGCTTCATTACAGAAGTCACACACAATTATGAAAATATATCAAGAACATAACAATATGAGAGTAGAATTTTCATTTTTCTGTGTAACCGACTCACTTGGGGGTTGTTCTTTACTAGAACTTCCAGTTTCTCTACTTGTTGATGAAGATTCCATCGTACGTATTTCCCTGTTGTGGTCATTTGAAAACAAAAATCACAACACTTAATGACACTTGAATGTTTCCAACCAAATATTGCAAAATTAAACAACTATATTGTAATTTTAAATTAAAATGTAAACGTATAAATATGTATAATACAGGAATTTGAAAAGAACATGAAGTCTTGAAATATTTTATTGTATTTTGGAGCTAAACTGTTCTTTGAGAAATACACTGAATACTGTATGTCCCATATAAACACAACGGATTATTCAGATCATTTTTCATTTCTACATATTAATAACAAAAAATGATTTCATCTTGTTGTGTATAAATGTGATTTAAAGCTGCACTATATCGTTTCCTCATCAAGTCTGTCATTAACTTCCGGAAAAAAATAAGTGATATAAAGTTAGTTTGTTATCTATATTCCCGACACATTCAGCAATTAAACTCCAATAACTCCTAAACCACTTGTCCTTCACATTTATGAATAATATTACCCCTTCAATGACTAAGCTAATAATATTTCACAACCTTCTTTTATGTTCTTTTTTATCATAAAACAACATCTTCAGAAATAACTTCTTGCAATATCTATGTCCAGCAGGTAGACAGATCTATACAACCAGGGTCATTCAATAGATGGGGACAGTGGGAATTTTTCACAACTATCTTTTTACCCCAGCTGGCAGATAAGAGAAACAAAATTCCAAAATGAACCTTATGTAATAGCTTTTTCCAGCAGGTAGACAGATCTATAAAACCAGGGATATTCATTCGGGGAGGACATTAGGCATCTTTGCAATCCCTTTTTCCACCAGTAGGGGTAAAAAGAGAGGTTGTGAAAGATGCCCACAGTCCCTCTCTATTGAATGACCCTGGTTGTATAGATCTGTCTACCTGCAGGACAAAGCCATTACAAAATGTTAATTATTTTTGGACGTGCAATTCCCTTATTCACCAATAGGAGTATAAAGAGAGGTTCTGCAAGATGCCTACTTTAGACCTCTTGACTGAATGACTTGATTGACTCTGGATGTATAGATCTGTCTACCTGCTTGACAAAGCTTTTACAAAGTTATTTCTGAACATGTTGTTCACTAATCGTCCACTGGGTTCAACAGAGAGTTTGTGAAAGTTGTCCATTGTCCCCCTCTACAGAACGACACTGGTCTCATGTGTTTATGCCCTGTAACAAAAAAACTATAAAAAAATACCCACCTAACTATATAAAAACAAAAAAAGCTTGCACTTTTCCCACGGTTTCTTACGTTCTGCTTTACAAAGAGTTAGCTCTTCCACCGACAGCTTGTGCGGGGCAGTGTTTATCATATCGAGCAAAAGGATCATAAGGTTGTCCTTATAGAAGTAATATTATTTAGATATGTGAAGGGCAAGTGGTTTTGGAGTTATTGGCGTTTAATCGCTGAATAGTGTGGGACTATCAAAAACAAAACTTTAACCCGCTGAAAAACAGACGAAATGACTAAACTTTGATTCAAAACAAATAAATAAAAAAATATCTAATGCAATTTTCATAAAGTGGTAAACAAAAAAATAGTTGAATATTTAACATGTTAATATCGTCGTCTGTCCAAGTCGACAGGCCTAAAAGCTACTACGTGTTCACTCTTACAATAACGAATAAAGAAATATTCTGTTGTAGAATTTAAAGCAGATATTTTTGTTAAAGCCTCGTGGTCTTGATCCACTTTCACTTTCACTAATGGCAAACTGTGTAACCGGTGGCTCACCTATGCCCGGGCGACACCAGTTATTAAAAACTTGTTTTGAGTTGTGTTGTTTTGTGGAAACAGACACAGGAAAGCAGGCATCAGTTTCACTGGATCATTTTATCCTGATCGACAAAGAAACATAAGATTTAATAAGATTAAAAGGACTTTAATGTGCTCTCTCCCATTGAATCACATACAGAAAGGGAAGAAAAACATCAACATGTCAAAGATTATAAAGAAATAAAAAAGAAAACATACCTGATAGAAAAGGAAACATACAAGAAGCCCCTCAGATTAAAAAACCCTTATTGTGAACTATAAAAGTGTTGTACATTTGTCACCATGTGCTCACTTACACATTTAAGAGAAATATAACTCAAAAAGTGTAAAATGACAAAAATCATCACACATACATGTAAAATAACATTATTAACAAGTTTGAACGAAGATACATAGATATAAAAGTAATAAATAAGTAAGGATTAAAGCGGATTATCAGAAACCAAGAAGATACCTTTCTGTCTCATTGAATCAGATGACAAAAAGGAAAGAAGATGTTAAGAGACAGGAAGTTATGTCATCTAGTGATCATACAACACTTAAAGGGGAAGCACATGTTTAAGAACCAGTAGCTGTTGTTTTACTTCCTCCTTTTGTTGAAAAACATTTTTTGCATATGTTGCATTTGACTGAAATGACTGAAGTTGCCACAAAATGAATCCAAATATCACTCCTTTATCTAGTTATCATTCTCCTGAGATGTTAGAATATGTCTGAGGCTCTTCTCCTGCCCTCATCTAGTGGGGGTGGGTGTGGTATGGTCACCTTGGTGACAGTCCAGAGTGACAGTTGTCCTTCAGCTTAACTTTGTGTGACCCAAGCACACTCTATTTCTAAGTAAATCAACTTAACTCTCCAGTTTTATATCAGTTTGGTTACAAATGTTGAAGCTGACGTTATCATAACCTTAATATGTTAAACTAGCATTAATCATTCAAAGGCTTGGATTTTTTTATTATATAGCCTAGTCCTAGTGTTTGTTTATTGATGGACAAAGACAGTTTAATGACAAATCAATCAATATATTATTGTTTTATTTATATATAAAATAACACAGATCCTGAAGAAACAGTAACCAAAACATAGTGACATAAATGATCATAACATTTTTATTTCTAGAAAAATGATAATTACACATATTTTTATAATTTTATGATAACTCCTTAAATAAAATCCAACATACAAAAAATACATGTTTACTTTATAGTATTTTATACTGATACGGTAAATGGTCACGTGACAAACGAACGAACGACTCGAACCCGAAGACTCCAGAGATGAACTAATCAATTCTCTTTCCGGCTTTGACTGCATTGGTTTAGCTTACGAAACTGTCACGTGGTGAATGAACGCGTCAGACCCGAAGACTTGTTGTCTTGTTGTCTTCAGGAAGATTTAATTAAAGTTATTGCAACATCCAAACCGACGACATGCTTATTAGACCCCATTCCGACTACTTTATTAAAAGAGTTACTACCTGCTGTAATTGAGCCCATTTGTAACATAATCAACTCGTCAATTAATCTAGGACATGTCCCAGGGCCTTTTAAGCTGGCTGTCATTAAGCCTCTTATCAAAAAAACAAACTTAGACCCAAATGAACTTGGAAGCTATAGACCGATTTCAAATCTCCCGTACTTGTCTAAAATACTAGAAAAAGTAGTGTCAACTCAACTGTGTACCTTCCTACAAAATAATGACATGCACGAAAAGTTTCAGTCTGGCTTTAGACCGCATCACAGCACTGAAACTGCGCTCGTTAGAATTACAAATGACCTTCTTATTGCTTCAGATAAAGGCAACATCTCACTATTAGTCCTGCTTGACCTTAATGCTGACTTCGATACTGTAGACCATAAAATACTACTAGACCGTTTACACCATTATATCGGTATTCAGGGACAGGCACTGCAATGGTTCAGATCTTACTTAACAGACAGATATCAATACGTCCATTTAAATGGGAAATCGTCAAATCTTACGCAAGTAAATTAAGGACTACCTCAGGGATCGGTTTTAGGACCCTTGTTTTTCTCCATATACATGCTGCCCCTTGGCAACATTATTAGAAAACATGGAATTAGCTTCCACTGTTATGCAGATGATACTCAGCTATATATCTCATCAAGACCAGATGATTCCTTTAAGCTATCCAAACTGGCAGAGTGCATCGAGGACATAAAACATTGGATGACTAGTAATTTCCTCCTTTTAAACTCTAGCAAAAGAGAAATATTACTTATAGCACCAAAATCAAGTAAACAGAATATCTCCGATTACAGCCTGCAAATTGAAAGCTGCACTGTTACTCCAACAAATACAGTTAAAGACCTAGGCGTTATATTAGACGGCAACCTGTCATTTAAAAATCACATCTCAAATATCACAAAAACAGCCTTCTTCCACCTTAGAAATGTTGCCAAATTACGAAATAGTTTATGTGTTGCAGACGCAGAAAAGCTTATTCATGCACTTGTGACCTCACGGCTTGACTATTGTAATGCTCTACTTAGTGGTTGTCCTGTATCATCGATAAACAAACTACAGTTAGTTCAGAATGCAGCTGCCAGAGTTCTTACTAGGTCAAGTAAATACGATCACATAACCCCAGTTTTATCATCGCTGCACTGGCTACCCATTAAGTATCGTATTGATTTTAAAATTATTTTAATTACTTACAAAGCCCTGAACGGTTTAGCACCTACTTACTTAACAGAGCTTTTATCACGATACAACCCATCACGCTCTCTAAGATCTCAAAACTTAGGACTTTTGACAACACCTAGAATAACAAAATCCACCAAAGGGGGACGAGCTTTCTCATACGTAGCACCTAAACTCTGGAATAGCCTTCCTGATACTATTCGAGGGTCAGATACACTCTCCCAATTTAAATCTAAATTAAAGACACATCTTTTCAGCCAAGCTTTCACTTAATGCATAGTTAATGAACAGCAGCTGCGCTAATTATTCTCTTTATTCTCTTTCCGCCTCTGCCTCGGGATGCCCATCCCGAGGTAGGAAGACGTTCCACCATGTCCAGGCGACCGACAGATGCCCATCCCCAATTTGAGATTACACCAGATACAGCTGCAGACTGACTGACCATCCCAGCTCCATCTAAGGCAATTCCACCACCAGCCAAGAGAAATATGACCATCGGACCATCCCAGCTCAGACCACTACATCCCCAACCAAGAGCAAAGACGGACTATTTGTCTTATAAATGCTGAAGTTACAATATTTGGTATTAAATGCTAAACCTAAACCACATGTCAGCAGTCTGAGCGCAGCTATGAAACGTCAGAGGGGATCTGGCCCTCCCGGTTGAGCCCGGTTTCCCCCGAGGTTTTTTTCTCCATTAATCAATCATTGGAGTTTGGGTTCCTCGCCACAGCAGGGCAGCGTTGGCCTGCTCACCGGGAGACTGCATTCATTCATTTATTTATCTAGAAACTAGATATCATTTATTAGAATGATCTTACTCATTGTATAAATACCATGCACTGTGCTGTGTTTTACCTATTCTGTTTTCCTGTTTGCCCCTGTAAAGCTGCTTTGAAACAATACACATTGTGAAAAGCGCTATATAAATAAACTTGAATTGAATTGAATTGTTGTCAGATGAGGTGAGCTAATCATAGACTAAAGACCCAGGTTAACAATTAATTCATCTTTTCTGTTTCTTATAACATTAACGTTTTGTATTGTTTGTAATGTAATAAACGTTTGCATAAGTAGTAGATGTGTTTGGAAAGTAACCTGTAATATTTGAATTATATTTTGCTAAAATGAACGATATGACTCGAGAAAAGATTTGTTCATTTTGCTGAACGAGACTCAAAGGTCCGAGTCAGTAAAATGATCCGAACTTCCCATCACTAAACGTTAACTGATATGGCGCACATGTTAGAACCCCCTTAGCTGTTCTAAATCAACTGTAAAACACGGCTTCAAGGGGCTTTTTGCTTTTATAAAACGGTTACCCCATTAAAATATTCATTTTAATATTTATGTTATTCATAAAATAAACATCAGCAACAAAAAATATAACGCTATAACACATGTATTCCTCCGCCAAGCAATGTAGTTCAAAAGAGGTTACCAAGCAACAAAGCAAACAAACCATCACAAATGGCAGTTGGGGAGTAACACTTTTGTAATGCGGTCACAGCTGTATGTTTGTTGAGTAATTTACAACGGCTTCGAATGCGGCTCAACCAATCAGAATCAAGGACTTGAACTATCCGTTTTATAAATTGTGAATGTACGCTTGCATTGTTGTTCAAAGTCACAGTGCTTTTATTGGCACACAACGAGTTGGCTGATTTTTTTCTTAGTAGAGCAGCTAACTAACTTAAGGTACATGCAGTGGGAGATAAACGATAACACAAGTACAGTAACGTTACAGGCAAAACACAAAACACAAACAACAGCAGTTTGTACCAGTTAATAGTGTTATTGCCTAGGTGTTAAGGGTGGCAGTCTGAGTGTTGTTTATAATTCTATGTTATTGAATCAAGATAATATGGTGACATTTAAGTTAACATGTTTTTAAAAATGAAACTATATTCCCATCAGTGATGCAAATTAGAACTAGTTTCTAGTAATTTGCATCACTGATGGAAATATAGTTTCATAAATATTATCTAACTGCAAGTAAGTTAAACAGTCAAACTGTTTGTGACTTTTAAATCAAAGTTCTAAAAAAAATTTTTTTACTTTTACTTCAAATACTTAAGTACAGTATATTTCAGATACTTTAAGACTTTTACTATTGTTTACTATTAAGTACTATTGTTAAATGTAACTTTCACTTCTACCAAAGTCTTTTTCTAGTACGATACTTGTACTTTCACTCAAGTATTGCTTTCTAGTACATAATACAACACTGGTGGCATGTACATTCGTAACGGATTTAATGGGGCCCTCATCGGTAAAAAATGGACAAAGCCTATTAATAGTCATTAATTAACCTTGGCAATGAGCTTTTCAGGTAATACAAATAATGTAGTGCATATGAGACACAATCCTTCACACTGATATGCAATAAAGCATTAATTCTGTGAAACTAATAAGAGGGGTGCACTTTTGTGAATTGTTATTTTCTCCTACAGTTTGGGGATCCATAGGACTTTGTAACACAAGGCTAATTCTTACATCTCTAACTTATTTGAAGGGGGCCTCATAAGTAAATAATGGACCAAGCCTATTAAGGGTCATAAGCCTCAATAAGGAGTTATATAGCTTCAAACAACAATAGAGTGTCCAAGAGTTACACCCCTTCACAATGACGTGCATTAATGCTCATAGTTGTGTTCCAGAAGCTTAAAAATGGTGTGTCCATCATTTACCTTTGGGAGACATGCCAAAAGTGTTATGAGTGGGACTTCCTATGACCACAGGAAGTCCCAATCGTAACTTATCCAATGATGCCCCTCATAGGTAAATAATGGACAAAGTGTACATTCATAACAGAGAAATGGTGTGTACATGAGACATCTACGGGGGCACTGTCAAATAAGTTACGACTGGGACTTCCTGTGACTCATCAAAACACCGGAAGTGACAGTCATAACTTATTTGACAGTGGCCTCGTAGGCTTCCATTGGACAATACTTTAAATGGTTTATTTTAAGACATTAAACAACTTTCGTATGACAAACCAACAGATGTGTGTTCTAGAAGCACCCCATAAAGATATATTACAGAATTCAGGCTGTTAAAATGCTTATTTTATATACAAGTGCCCGAAAAAAAGCACAAAAAAATATTACAAAACAATTAACGTCTCACATGGTCACCAAAACTGGCAATATAGCACAAAACGTGGCCGTACGCACTCGGTACGCTAGGAAACGAACGAGGGGGCCGTGAATAGATATAGAATTTGAATTGGGGTCGTTCGAACCTCCAGGGTCAGTTCTGGGGTCATCGTACAATAGCCACCTATGAGCACACCAGAATAGATTACGGGTGTCAGAGGCTCCCGTATAGCCGGCACAGGCCCCAGGAGCCCAACACTTAGCAGAGACTTGCGTCTAGTAGCCCTCGACGACATACCTAAAGGGCTAGTTGGTGACGTGCTATTAAATATTTTTTCTTCTTTTCATACATCTCTCTTCCTCCCATTGTTTTCTATGGATAAGGGGTTAGGCTAAGGGATTGGCAATTAATTCCAGGAAGAAATGGGTCCCGGGAAGTGTCTAGAGACAAGGAACTCGAGATCCCGATAGGGGAGCCCCTGGCGGTCAAACTTTTCGCATATCCTGGCCCTGTGACCTTTTGACCTCTGGATTCTGTGGCAGTGTCCATCATGAGTCTATGAAAATAAATGGGATAGGTTACGAGTGTCATCGGCCCCCGTAGGGGCCAAGGGGTTTATAGAGGCCCCCAAATTTATATTCTGGTAGTCGGTAGGCCCCTGTTTCACATACCGAAAGTGCGGCTTTCTAGAGCCGAAGTAAACAGTTTTTAGTGTGTTTCACACAAATCTTGCAATCAGGCCTCTTCGACTGAAAGACACAAATAGCCTCTTTCATTGGCAAAATGAACCAGTGTGAGGTTCAATCTTTTTTAACAAAAATGGCACCTAGAAGTGACATAGAATGACCACACTCGCTGTAAAGGTTCATGGGACCCCCATCGTTTACTTTGACGAACATCGAGGCCCTGTGACCTTTTGACCCCTGTATTCTAGAGCGTACATAAGTAGCCTATTTGTAGGCTGTCGGTGTCTTTTCTGGCAAACCGAGCTGTCAAATAGGTCGGAGGGGCGCGCAACTCCAAGACCCGACCCGGGGGCCTGTGACGGGCCACATACGTGAATATTAGGCCAATCGGACCATTCTGCGGCAGTGTCCATCGTGAGCCTATGAAAATGAATGGGATAGGTTACGAGTGTCATCGGCCCCCGTAGGGCCCAAGGGGTCTCTAGAGGCCCCCAAAACTATATTCTGGTAGTCTGTAGGCCCCTGTTTCACATACCAACAGGGCGGCTTTCTAGAGCCAAAGCAAACATTTTTTTAGAGTGTTTCACTCAAATCTCTCAATCAGGCCTCTTTAACTGAAAGACACAAAGAGCCATTTTCATTGACAAAATGAACCAGAGTGAGGTTCAATCTTTTTTCACAAAATGGCACCTAGAAGTGACCTAGAATGACGTAGAATGGAGTATCCTTTTTAGCAATCAGTTATTGATTATGAGCCATATGCTCCAGGATGTCCTTCCTGTAGGAAAACAGCTCCCAAACCCTCCAAACTTACATTAACTGAATGAGTCTCATCCTAAAGAATCTGAGTACTGGGGCTCTGCTCAGCTGTGATTTTAGTACTTCAAAACTCTTTTGCTGTGAAGTTTCCCAGTGCCACTCCACACCACTTTCCAGAAGTTTCCTCAGCGGTGCGCTATTCTCTGACAGGTTTGGAATAAACTTTGTGAGGTATTGAACCATGCCAAGAAACCTCATTAAAGATTTGTCCTGTGGTCCGGTCATCTCCACAATTGCTTTGATCTTGTCTAAGTCTGGCTTCCGACCTTCTCCAATCAGTACATGCCCAATGTACTTTATTTCATCCATTCTGATCTTGCACCAGATTTATTTAAAATGAATGCTTAGTCTATCTAGAAGTCCCCTTAGCCTTGCATCATGGTGTTCCAGATTTTCTCCCCCAACAAATATATCATCAATGACAATTACAACCCCTTCCAGGTCTTCAAGCCTTTGAGCTATGCACTTCTGGAAAACCTCAGGAGATGGAGATACACCGAAAGGTAACCTGTTGATACGGTATCTTGGAAGTACAAAGCTTGGAACCTTCCTCATCTAACCCACTTAATGCAGTGTTTGTATGAATATGGACTAATTTGGATATAAAATGAATGAAACTAAATTTGAAGCAATGTTGCTTTCGGGTGTTTGGCCATCCCAGTTAAATGTACAGGTTTCATTTCAGTGGTCTAAGCAAGGGTTTAGATATTTAGGAATTCTTTTTACACCCAATTCGAGCCAACTTTTTGTGGCAAACAACAATAAATTAATAAAACATAAGAAATTATTTGGAAAGATGGGAAACTCTTCATCCTTCATTATTTGTCAGTATTGAGGTGATAGGAATGAACATGTTACCTAGATTCTTTTTTTGTTTCAATCTCTGCTGATAACTGTGCCCATCTTTGTTTTCAATATGTAACATAAAATAATAACCCAATTAATTTATATGGCAGAAAAAGAAACCAAGGATAAGAATTACAACCCTGCTTCTATCAAAGGAGAAAGGAGGCCTAGGTTTACCGAGCTTAAAGAGTAAGTGACATATGATTTTTAAGTTCCTAACTTGGTTTATGGAGTGTCCAACAACAAGTTTTTGTACAGTTCTGGGAAAAAAGCTGTTTCCTAGTCTGCTGGTTCTTGTCCGGAGGCACCTGAAGCGCCTGCCGGAAGGCAGGAGAGTAAACAGTCTATGAGCGGGGTGAGAGGAGTCCTTGAGAATGCTGCGAGCTCGACGCAGACAGCGTTTCTTTTGGATGTCCTCAATGGAAGAGAGTGTAGTCCCTGTGATGCGCTGGGCTGTTTTCACCACCCACTGCAGTGCCTTGCGCTCAGGAACAGAACAGTTCCCGTACCAGACTGTGACACAGTTGGTCAGGATGGTCTCTATCGTACAGCGATAGAAGTTCACCAGGATAGTTGAAGACAGTTGGTTCTTCTTCAGTGTCCTCAGAAAGAAGAGACGCTGGTGAGCCTTCTTGATCAGGCATGAGGTGTTGGTGGTCCAGGACAGGTCCTCCGAAATATGGGTCCCCAGGAACTTAAAACTGGAAACACGTTCCACAGCCGTCCCGTTAATGTGGATGGGGTCGTGTGTGCCTCCTTTCGCCTTCCTGAAGTCCACAATAATCTCCTTTGTCTTGGAGGTGTTAAGGAGCAGGTTGTTGTATACCAATCTCTTCAGGATTATTATATATTGAATAAATGTTTCCTCTGTAAATATAACATATTAATGTCAGAGATAGATGACCGATGACTCCTGAGATAGGCGCAGGCTCCCCGTGACCCGAGTTAGTTCGGATAAGCGGTAGAAAATGGAATGGAATGTCAGAGATATTTGCTTTTATTTAATATATTTATTTATTTTTTATTCAATTTATCTTTGAGGCAGATCTTTTTTTTCTTTCTTTATTAAGGATTATGAAAATGGAGATGTGAAGTTTGGGCATAAACAAAAAAAATTAAAGGGATAGTTCAGCTAAAAACTCCAATTTGCAGTTTATTTACTCACCCTCAGGCCTTCTGAGATGTAGGTGACATTTTTTCTTGAGTAGAACCGTAAAGAAGATTGTTTGGTAAATCCAGCATTGTCTGATACAGATAATGGGAGTATATGAGCTCAGCCTGTCTAAGAGTTCCTAAAGAACATCATACCAAAAAAGCGGCTTCTGGTGACACGTTGACGTCGTGTGAAGCGTCTTGCTCGATATTTTTCAGGTTTCGATATGTGACTCCAGTCAAAGTTTAAAAAAGGAACAAAAAAGTCAGAGTCAGAGCTTTCGAAGAATACCATACACAAAAAATTGTGTGGTTCTCTCTTTAAACTGGAAAAGAAAAACAATGTCCTGTAAGAAAATAAAGCTCTCAACAATAGGACTCTAAAGTATATTTGCTCTTCACCTACCAGCAACATTTCCCAGTTTCTCAGTGTTAGAAAAGTGGAACATCAGCAGCAGGGAGATTCCCACAGGAACAAGAAACCACAGATGAGATATGATTCTTCTAAACAGGAGTGAGATTAATTGGAGAGCAGATGAAGACTTTTTCGGACATCACCAGAGATCTTACTTTATCTCTTGTAGAGTTCAACATTTATTTATCAGATGCTTTTAGCCAAAGGGACTTACATGTGAGCTTTTAAAGTCTGGAAGTCCCTAAAGACTTTCCTTTAGCATTGTGACATTGTGACGCAGAAACTTTCAAACTGTGCTTAAAAGTCTAAAATGAACAATCTGATATTCTATATTAAATTTCACAGATATTATAAATTTCACAAATCTATATAAAGTAATTTAGGATTATGTCATCCGCAAAATATAAATATGTAAATATAACCAAGAACTTTATGAAGGACAATTTCATGATGATTGATGCAGTGACCTGTAGAAAGTGGAGATGATCTTTAACGTGTAAGATCTGCTCCAGCTCAATGTTTCTCTTCTTCTGTTCAGTGATCTCCTGCTCCAGATCTTTAATGACATCTTCATCATGTTTCTCTGCTGCTTTCTGCTTCTCCATCATTTCCAAAAGCTTTGACTGACAACATTACAAAGTAATTAAAAAAACAATATATTAAACAATCATAGCGGTGGGCGTTTACTTCCAAGTCTTCAAAGCAGCACGCCCATAAAACTTGAGTCTTTGTAGAGCTGGCCTCAAAACCCGGGTAGAAAACAGCCTATTACTTATTGAGGTTGATGTTTTTGAATGTAAAAACCACGCAAACTTCATAGGTAGACCTCAGACAACAGTATAAAATAATAAAAACGGCCAGTTCAGGACACCTTTCAGTTAGAGGTCCCAGTAACTCTTCATACTGATCTCAGACCAGTTGTCAGTGTTTGAATGGCTGCACATGGATGAGTGAATCTACACTAGGAGAGAGAAGAACATCAACATGAGATCCTTTCATATCTCAAATGTGTAACGTGTTAGATCTAGACCCTTTGATCGCACACACTGTCGTCTAAAGAGCCTCACAAAATTTAAAGTAACATTCCTAATTGAATTCATCCAAGATCAAACAATCTAAACTCTGTGATCCACTGTTTTTTGACATTTGACTCGTGGTTTGACAGCCTCAGACATGACGGACTGTTGGCTGAATGCCTGATGCATAAGGAACACTTTTCTGGAAACACTTTAGCATGTTTTAAGTCGTCATCTCATTGGTTAAATTTTACAGGATTTCCACGAGACCTGATTTAGGTAACATTACTTTAGGCTCCACTTCTGTGGTTTTCACAAGTACTACAAAGGGGTTCATATGGCACGAGCACATGTTTTCTGTGTCTTTGGTGTGTTATAAATTGCATATGTTAGACATGTAAAATGTATAGGATAAAGCAATGTAAGTCGCTCTGGAAAAAAGCGTCTGCCAAATGCCTAAATGTAAATGTAAAAATATGGTAAGAAGCGTTACAGTGCCTGTATGACGAGAGAGATCTACAGACCTGTATGAGGAGGAGATTATTTTCTGTGTTTGAGATTTTCTGCTGCTGCTCAGTGTTTCTCTTCTTCGGTTCAGTGATCTCCTGATCTCGATCTTTAATAACATCTTCATACCGTCTCTCTGCTGCTCTTCGGCTCTCCTTCATCATCCCCTGAAGTTCCCACTGACATAACAAAGCAAATTAAAACCTGATTTATTAAACATGGTGGAGTTTTTTTTAGTCAATAATCTTTAAAGTTGTGTTACAGCATGAAAAACATTTCAGCACTTGACAATATACAGTATTCTCACCTCTCTTATAGGAACAGTGTTGTGATCCTTATGATCTCCTTCAGTGCAGAACAGACACACACATGTGTGATCATCTCTACAGAAGAGCTCCAGAGGTCTGTCATGTTTCTGACATATATAATCCTGCAGATTCTTCACAGGATCAATCAGTTTGTGTTTCTGTAATCCTGACACTCTCAAATGAGACTCCAGGTGAGTTTCACAGTAAGAGATCTGACACACCAGACACGACTTCACAGCCTTCAGCTTTCCTTCAGTACAGATGTCACACACAACTTCAGATTTCTTTTTATGTTCATCCACAACATCTCTGAGTGTTGTATTAATCTTGAGATCAGGTCTCTGTCAATTTCTTTACAGTTTGGACATCTGTAGTCTTCACTGTTGTTCCAGTATGTACTGAGGCAGATCTTACAGAAGTTGTGTCCACATGGAGTGATGACTGGATCACTGAACACTTCCAGACAGATTGAACACAGAAGTCTCTCAGTCATTGGATCACTGGAGGATGACATCACTGCAAAGAGAAATTGTGAAAATGCATCACCAACGTGTCTGATATCAATCATACATTTACAATATGAGAGTAGATATTCATTTTGTATGAGTTATTGACTCACATATGGTGTTGTTCTAAACTTTGTCTTCTTGTTTGTCTTTTTTATGGTGATGTTGATGAAGATTCTGTCATTGATCTTTCCCTGTTGAGGTCATTTGAAAACAAAAATCACAACACGTTATGACATTATGTTTGCAACCAAATATTGCAAAATTTCCCATTAAACAATACTATATTAAAAATGTAAACTAAAATGTAAAAATTTAAAACTGTATAATATAAGGATTTTGAAAGACCATTGATTCTTGAAATATATTCTCAAGGTAAAATGACCTTTGACAAACACTCAATACTGTAGGTCTCATGAAAACACAAGATTACTCTGTTCATTTTTGTATTTAACAGATCAAAAGACTATAAGAATAATTTAGCTTGTTTTCTGTAAATCTGATTTAAACCTGCATAATCCTTCTTCAGTCTTTCATTCACTTCCTGGTTCTTTAGTCAAGTTGTGTTAAAAACGTCCAAATTACTTCGCTTTACAACCAATAAGAAACTTTGAATTCAGTTTCAACAACATTTAGGTAGTAAACAACCAAACAGTTGAGTATTTGACATGCTAAAATAGGCAAAAATCCAACTTTCCACATACTGTAGAAGGTTTCTTGGACACTAACTTTATAACTTTTTATGAAGTCTATCAGTCGAGGACAATCTGTGTTTTACAGTATTTCTGTCACTTACTTGTGAGTGAAGATCAGCTGTGTTCACTCTTACAATGTCTGAAGAAATATTCTGTTGTTAAATTGAAAGCAGATATTTTAGTTTGACTTCAGCTTCTGTCGTTGATCCTCACTTTCACTTTCACCAACACTGCGGTGACGTCATCACTCAACCCATTACATCACACACACACAGATCACATCATCTGTTCAGCAGAGGGCGACATTTACTAGGAATTCATTTTATTGTTCTACAGAATCATTTGTGAGTTACTGAAGCTTCACTTGTTGTTATTCACCAGCAGTGAATGTGCAGACAAACCTTAATTATTACTGTACAGTATATTTTTAAACTTGTCCATCACCAGAATAGTAAAATTGAGTGTAAAACCACTCTGAATTCTTAATCCACACATGACACAGAGTCAACATTTATAATAAACATTTTAATAGTTCACAAGCAAGGAGAAACACAGTTTGTGAAAAGAATATCATAATCAGAAATATCTTATAAAAATATGTTTACCCTCATGTCGTTCAAAACCTGTATGACAGTTTCTTCTGTGAAACACAAAAGAAGATATTTTGAGAAATGTCTCAGTGGTTTTGTGTTCATTTGATGGGGTCAATGGGGTTCAATGATCTTTAGTTACCAATGTTCTTTAAAATATCTTTCATTCAAGATATTTCTTCCAGAAGAAAGTCACACTGTACATGTTTGGAATGACATTAGGATGAGTAATTAATCTGGTGTCCTTAACTGAACATCATTGTGTTCAATCTTTGGACAACACGTTTTCAATTACTTTCAACACAACTTGTATCAGAAGTCAACACAATGTGTGTTTTAAGTAACATGTAATTTGTTAAATACATAACATAAAACAGTGTGTTAACTTTAAGACATCAGGTGCTGAGGAGATTTTAATACAGAATAAAAAACTTTTAAGAAAAATTAACAAATTATTAGACAAAATAAGTTTACTGAAGGAAGAACTAACTGCAAAGTTCACACTTAAGAGGACACAATAAGTACTCACAATAAGTGATAGTTTTGTTTGCCTTACCAAACACCTAAAAAATCCTGTAACAGAGTGTGAAAAAAACACATCTCTTCACATTTCTGATTACTAAAATGATAAGTTAAACTTACAGTTAAGATGATGTGAAGAAATTTTGTAATGGGGTGTACAATAAAACATTTCTCTACATTCATTCTTTACTTAAAAAAAAAAAATGTATCTCAAAAAAAAATATTGGCTTTCATTAAAACAGACCCCACAGTGTCTTCTTCTCCTTCAATTCTGTACAGAAAAACAACAAAACATCAGCACATCTCTGACATGGATCATATGTGCAAACAAGCAGCATGAATCAAATGTTTTGCATAATGTTTTCTCTGATTAATGTGTGTGTGACCTAGTTTTTATATCCCGGTTTTATATCCATACCAATTTATGGGGACTCGTGTCCAATTATTGTTTGAAAAATCAAAAAATCTACGCCTAACCTTACCATTAACCTAAACTTTATGAAGTCTTGAATCAATTTTATTGAAAACAAATGCCTTTTTGATCTGTAATGAGAGTATTTTCAGCAAGAGGTGAATCAGAACCCCGCTCTCCAGTGCCCTGTCTTCAGACTTAACATCTCACATGAATCAATGTTTGCCATGATGTCGTTCTTACACTTTTTCTATTCCAATTATTAAATTATTATTTGAATTATTATGGTTTCAAATATCTCTATAGAAGACAAAAGGGGAAGCTGTAGTGGCTGCATATATATTTTTAACTAAATTAGGGTAATAATGGTAAAATGTACCACAACAACCCCATCACTTTAAAAAGCATATACCATAAAGATAAGCTGCAGTACAATTTAACATTTTTTAAGCTGTTTCTCAGTGTGAAAACTAGTCCAAAACTTACTTAACTAAGAAGTTATATTCTATTGTAAAGAAAAAAAAGGGTCTTATAATCAGAACAATATGTTCATTTCAAAGCCAGATCAAAAATGTATGAGAATAAAATGTCACAGCCCTAAACAGACAATTAATCTTCAAAATTTAGCAATTATTTGTAAGAGAATTTATCTCGGCCTTTATTGTTATTATTTTATTTTATTATTTATTAACAGTATTTCTTTCACTCGGCGTCAGGAGGTGCTGTGGGTGCACTTCCTGAGGCTGTGCAAAAAAATTCTCTTTATTCATTCGCTCTTCGGATAATGTGGTTTTAACAATAAAAAGTCTTAGAAAATATGTTTTAAAATATAACAATAAAAAGAATATGTTATATATATTTTAACTCTGTGGAGTGTATTTGAAATTTCACTAACCAGCTTTACAGCGTTCCAATTGTGTTTCCAGCTCATTGATTCTCTCCAAATTAGCGCTTTCTGTTTTTGATGACTGAAGACTTTCTGATGTTCCTGCGAAAAAGACAGCAGTTATTACACATGTATCTTGTGCAGCATTTCAGCAGAAACTTTAACAATCACCAGACTGTCCTGAGATTAGCCAGAATAAAATCTACAGTAATACATCTGATCTCTCAACGTGAATCTTCAACATGGATCTCTCTAATCGGAGTTATGATATGTTATTTTAAAAAAACTTTGCTCTTTTCTGTCAACAGTTTGTCACGAAACGTATGAGCAGAACCCAGATGCAGGCAGACGAAGTTAAAGCAAAGAATTTTATTTAAATAACAAAAAACCCACGATGGGGCAAAACAGATACTAGTACTCACAAACAGAAAACTCTCCACGAGGGGAAGAAATTAAACATGATAGCAAATAAAATAATAAGTCCAAAACACGAAATACTAGGACAGAACTCACGGGGAGGAAAAGCACTCAGGGTAATCCAAATATAATCCGGAACATGGGGTAAGGCAAGAAAGACAAATACAATACAATGAACCGAAAGGTGTGAGGGGAAACAGAGATATTAAATAGGGACATAATAACGAGGGGAGATTGCACAGGGACGGAGAAGGGCAGGTGACAAGACTAAACACTAATGGGAGACAGGTGACGGAGATAACACACTAAGGGAGCCTAACGGAGAAACAAGGGGGCGGAGTTTAACGGAACACAGGATGACACGCGGCGAATTATCCAAACATACCGCCACGTGTCTCCACATAAAACAAAACATACACACAAGACATGATACTGTAGCAACCCTGTCCCAAGGCACGAAATCCAAGAACAGAAAGGACAGGATCGTCACACAGTTGCCTTATATGTTCATATTCTTTGCTCACAAAGAAACTTCATTTGCAGCATTGATGCAGTATTTAAATAAATATATGTTTCTGTAGCTCAGTTAGTAAAAAATAACTTCTATGTTTTCAATCTGCGGCTAAATGTTGTGTGACTTTCTTACCCGGAGTACCACACTTAGAAACTATATACCAGACAAGTACCGCCACAATCAGGAGAGGCATCATGGAGAAATTCTCTGAAGGTCCTAAAACAAAAAATACACCAGTGATCTCACATGTATCTTGTGCACCATATCAGCAAAATCTTAATTATCAGACTGTCCTGAGATTAACCAGAATAAAATCTAGTGTTAAAAATAAACTCTCAACATAAATATTTTCATATGTGGACAATAGAACCAAGGCGTTTGTTGTGTCACATCTTGCCGCATGAAGTGGAGATAATAATGGGCTCCACATTTTTTATTATCATCACATCAAGGCGCTCACGTTCCGTGCATACTTTAAAATGAATTACAGTAAAGTCAACAGTATATGACTGGCAACAATATAGCTGTACATTTGAACTCCGGTCTCCAGAGCCACACACTACAGCAGGGGTCACCAAGTAAATTTGCCTTAGGCCAAAAAACTAATTCGCCACTAGATGCGGGGGCAAGAGCATAGTCAAAGAATAATTTAAGAAATTAATTGATGAAAAATGCAAAATGGCCTACTTGAAGAAATATAGTCATATATAATTACATATGTAACGGAGACCAGCGAAAGACTGCTGTGCAAGGTAAACCTCACTCGCCGACCCACAGAGATGATCTAGCGACAGACACTAGAGAATTCAGTATTTAGCCCTCTAGTTAGAGGGCCTGTCTCCCAAACGGACTGACATCAGTCTGAGGCCTGAGCAGAGCGGTGCCAGTAGGACCAATGACTCATGTTATTGTGTAGATTTAATTACACGATCGTCATATAATTATTTAACGTAGCCTATTTTTTACACTCCTCATGTACTATGCTATTATTATCTCTATGTAACAGTTACCCCTATCTGAGATGTCCGCTACCCGGCACATAGAGGAGCTGTCAGATGCTGTGCAGGATGTTAAATTTACTGTGGTTTCACTGTTAAAATTGAAAAAGCATGGTTACTGTAGTAAACTCATGGTTATCACAAAAAACATGGTTTTGAAAACCATGTTTTTATAAAAACCATAGTAAACGATGGTTACTGTGGTAAAACCATTTGTTCTCATTAATTAATGCACCAAAAAATCATGGTTACTACACTTGTAACACAAAAAAACATGGTTGATTTTCATAAGGGCAGTGGTCTCCGTCAGGCATCTATTTTTCCCTAACCATTGACTAGAGCAAATCAATGCTGCAAGTGTAACCAAATTTACATTAGCGGACCTCAAAACAGATCTTTCTGGCATGGGAGTCGGGCGCTCTAACAAGGAGGCTAAAGACCGCAGTCTCTTGTGTCTGTCGCTAGAGAATCTCTTGGCGTTGGGAAGTGAGTTTACACAGTGCACAGCTCTTCACTAGCTGGCCTCCGTTATAGAGGTGCGCCAGATATTATTGCTAAACCTTACGCCACTGGAATTAATGTTTGACATGATGTCGTTCTTAGACCTTATTTCTATTCCAATCACATATTGGTGGGCAGACCTAGTGTAAATACTGTAGTCTCAGCCTTTATTTATTTATTTTTGACAAGATTTCAGTTTTTCTTTCACACAACGACAGGGGATGTTGTGGGTGCACTTCCCGCGGCTGTAAACAAATCTCTCTTTATATATATTCTCTTTGGATAATGTGGATTTAACAATAAAAACTCTTGGAAAAAAGTTTTAAAATATTACATTCAAATTCATATTTTATATATATTTGAAATTTAACTAACCAGCTTTACAGAATTTCAATTGTGATTCCAGCTCATTGTTTTTCTTCTTCAGTTCAGTGATTTCTGAGAAAAAGACAGCAGTTATTTCATATGTATCTTGTGCAGCATTTCAGTAGAAACTTTAACAATCACCAGACTGTCCTGAGATTAGCCAGAATAAAATCTAGAGTCAAACATCTGATCTCTTAACATAAATCTTCAACAGGAATCTCTCTAGTCTGAGTTATGATTTGATATTTAAAAAAAACTTTGCTCTCTTCTGTCAACAGTTGTCTTATTTGTTCATATTCTTTGCCCACAAAGGAACTTCATATACAACATTGATGCAGTATTTAAATAAATATATGTTCCTGTAGCTCAGTTGGTAGAACAATAAACTCTGTATTTAATCTTAACCTACCAGCTTCACGGCGTTGCATTACTAAGTTCAGCTCATTGTGTCTCTTCTTCAATTCACTGATTTCCGTTTTTGTTGCCTCAAGTCTTTCTAATGTTTCTGAGAAAAAGACAGCAGTTATTTCATATGTATCTTGTGCAGCATTTCAGCAAAAACTTTAACTTTTACCAGACTGTCCTGAGATTAACCAGATCTCTTAACATAAATCTTCAACAGGAATCTCTCTAGTCTGAGTTATGATATGTTATTTAAAAAAAACTTTGCTCTCTTCTGTCAACAGTTATTTGTTCATATTCTTTGCTCTCAAAGAAATTTAATTTGCAACATTTATGCAGTATTTAAATAAATATATGTTCCTGTAGCTCAGATGGTAGAACAATAGACTCTGTGTTTATCTTCACCTACCAGCTTTACAGCGTTGTATGTCTAAGTTCAGCTCATTGTTTCTCTGCTTCAGTTCAGTGATTTGTGTGTTTGATGACTGAAGACTTTCTAATGTTTTTGAGAAAAAGACAGCAGTTATTTCATATTTATCTTGTGCAGCATTTCAGCAAAAACTTTAACTTTTACCAGACTGTCCTGAGATTAACCAGATCTCTTAACATAAATCTTCAACATGAATCTCTCTAGTCTGAGTTATGATATGTTATTTTAAAAAAAACTTTGCTCTCTTCTGTCAACAGTTATTTGTTCATATTCTTTGCTCACAAAGAAATTTAATTTGCAACATTTATGCAGTATTTAAATAAATATATGTTCCTGTAGCTCAGATGGTAGAACAATAGACTCTGTGTTTATCTTCACCTACCAGCTTTACAGCGTTGTATGTCTAAATTCAGCTCATTGTTTCTCTGCTTCAGTTCAGTGATTTGTGTGTTTGATGACTGAAGACTTTCTAATGTTTTTGAGAAAAAGACAGCAGTTATTTCATATTTATCTTGTGCAGCATTTCAGCAGAAACTTTAACAATCACCAGACTGTCCTGAGATTAACCAGATCTCTTAACATAAATCTTCAACATGAATCTCTCTAGTCTGAGTTATGATATGTTATTTAAAAAAACTTTACACTCTTCTGTCAACAGTTATTTGTTCATATTTTTTGCTCACAAAGAAACTTAATTTGCAACATTTATGCAGTATTTAAATAAACATATTTTCCTGTAGCTCAGTTAGTGGAACAATAAACTCTTTTTATTCAATGTTCACTTACCAGCTTCAGGACATTGTGTGTGATTGTGAATCTGAATAAAACCAGCAGACAACACAAACAGGACTCCCACAACCAGGAACCAGAATTTAAAAGAACGCTCAGATGAAGACTTCTGCTGACGAGTCAAGTCTTTCTGATGTTCTTCCTAAAATAAAAAACACCAGTGATCTCAAATGTATCTTGTGCAGCATATCAGCAAAAATCTTAATTACCAGACTGTCCTGAGATTAACCAGAATAAAATCTAGTGTTAAAATCTGATCTCTCAACATGAATCTTTCAATGTGGATCTCTCTGGTATCGGCTATACACATTATTTGAAAAACGTTGTAGTCTTAAACCCTGTCTACACAACACGTCGTGTCACATTGTGCTGCTGTGAAATTCCCATAAAATCAACAGTATATTAACAAATATAGTCATCAAGCTTCTTATTTCAAAAACACATTAAATGTACTGTTAGAAATTACAATAGTTTAGAGCGTACTATTTATTTACTTACTGTCAGGTTTGGCAGAGACGAAGCAGACAGATAGGTAAGTTTAGATGTTTTAATATGCAGAATGGATCGGTACAGCGAAACAGGCGAGTGACCAGTAAGATGAAATAACAGATGATAGCTTATCAGTAGTGTAACCAAGTCTCTCTCTCTCTCTCTCTTTCTCTCTCTGTGAGCGTGTGAATGTCTGAGTGGGCGGAGTGAGGGAATGAGTCTAACTGGAGGGAGATGGTGATGGAATCCTGACAATACCCCCCCTCCCAAGGCGGCTCTTGATGGCTGGGAAGAAGAGAGATGTTGCCGGCGACGAGGTCGACCACAACCCCTGGGAGCTGGGCGGTCAGGATGGTCAGCATGGAACTGGAAGAGTATAGCAGGATCTAGGATATCATCACGGAGTACCCAAGAAAGTTCCTCTGGACCGTAGTGCTCCCAGTCCACCAGATACTCCAGACGGGGACCTCGCCGATAATGGTCGATAACCATACCTTCTGGCCAGGTTTTTTTTTTTTAAGGTTTTTTTTAAGATCATGATCTTTTTAAGATCATGGCGGCGCGTTCGGACGCAGCGGCTACTCCGGGTCCTAAAAACGGTGCTTTTATGTCTGTTAGTCTCGTCTCCTTGTCTTCAAACTGTCTGACTTTATTGAAAAATCAAAAGACAAACACCCGGAAACACATCTATGATCGCCAGAGCCTCCTGGATATCGACAATGTGTACAAACACCAGCTTTCACCGGCGACTACGGAGAAGCTACAAGGCCTCTGTCTGCTGCTGAAGCCGGACCCCGAGACCGCGGCCTCGCCTACTGATGCCACCCGCACAAAGCGGCGACGCCGGCGGTGTGAGAGGGGACAGAAGCGCGGCAAGCGGGGAGGTATTCGAGCTAGGCTAAGGGATAATCCAACCAGTCCAGCAATTCCATCACTCATGCTCTCAAACGTTCGCTCTCTGGAAAACAAACTGGACTTAATTCAACTCAGCCGGTCTACACAGCATGAGACAAGGGATTGTTGTGTGTTTGTTTTCACTGAAACATGGCTAAACGACAACATCCCGGACACCGCCATTCAGCTGCACGGACTAACCTGCTGCCGAGCGGACAGAAATTCATCACTGTCTGGTAAGACTCGCGGGGGTGGCTTGTGTGTGTATATCAACAAAGAATGGTGTAACAATGCAGCGGTATTATCAAAACACTGTTCATCGCTGGTGGAGTTTATGGTTGTGAAATGTCGACCGTTCTATCTGCCGCGGGAGTTCACGGCCATTGTTATTGTCGCGGTGTACATTCCCCCGTGTGCAAATGCTAAGGACGCGCTTCGTGAACTGTACAGCGCCATCAGCGAACAACAAACAAATAACCCCGACGTTATTTCATCATAGCCGGCAACTTCAACCACGCTAACTTAAAGACAGTTTTACCAAAGTTCTACCAACATGTGAACTTTGCAACAAGGGGAAATAACACACTGGACTTTGTTTACACAACAGTGAAAAACGCATACAAAGCCGAACCCCGCCCCCACCTCGGATACTCGGACCACATCTCTGTTATGCTAACCCCAGCATACAGACCGCTTCTCAAACTGGCCAAACCGGTTCAAAAGCAGATCACGGTATGGCCAGATAATGCTACCCCAGCACTACAGGACTGCTTCCAGGACACAGACTGGAACATGTTTAAAGAGGCGGCCACTTATAATAACCATACAGACCTGCAGGAGTACACGGAAACTGTGACTGCTTACATCAAATACTGCATTGATGATGTGACAGTCACCAAGACCATCACCACACGTGCAAACCGGAAGCCATGGATGACAGCAGAGGTTCGTGGGCTGCTAAATACCAGAGATGAAGCGTTCAGATCAGGAGATAAAGCAGCCCTCAAAACAGCAAGAGCCAATCTGTCCCGTGGCATCAAAAATGTAAAACGTTCATATGGCAATAAAATCAACAATCATTTCACAAACAGCAGAGATACACAGAGCCTGTGGCAAGGCATTCAGACCATCACTGACTACAAGCCCCCGCCACAAGCCTGTGAGGACGACTCATCCCTCCCAGATGCACTCAACCACTTTTATTCACGGTTTGAAATGCAGAATGACACATCTGCACAAAAACTGCCCACACCTCCAAACGACCAGGCACTCTGTCTGTCTCCAGCCGACGTAAGGAAGACCCTATCTAGGATTAACCCACGCAAGGCTGCGGGTCCTGACAATATACCTGGCCGCGTACTGAAAGACTGTGCTGAACAGCTGACAGATGTCCTAACAGATATCTTCAACACCTCGCTGAGCCAAGCAGTCATCCCCACATGTCTCAAATCCACGACAATCATACCGGTACCAAAAAAATCACCTGTGTCCTGTCTAAATGACTACCGTCCCATAGCACTGACTCCAATCATAATGAAGTGCTTTGAGAGGCTAGTCATGCACAACATCGAAAACAGCATCCCCAACACACTCGACCCTCACCAGTTTGCATACCGCCCAAACCGCTCTACGGATGATGCAATTTCCTCCACCCTCCACCTGGCTCTTACCCACCTAGAAAATAAAGACTCATATGTTAGAATGCTGTTCATCGACTTCAGCTCAGCATTCAACACAATAATCCCACAACAGCTCATCAATAAATTAAGCCTGCTGGGCCTCAACAACTCCCTTTGCAATTGGATCCTGGACTTTTTAACCGGAAGACCTCAGTCAGTCCGTGTCGGCCACAACACCTTGAGCACTGCCACACTGAGCACAGGTGCCCCACAGGGCTGTGTGCTCAGCCCGCTGCTCTTCACGCTGCTGACCCACGACTGCACTGCCAAGTTCAGCTCCAACCACATCATCAAGTTTGCCGATGACACATCAGTGGTAGGTCTCATCAGCAACAACGATGAAACGCACTACAGAGAGGAAGTGGCACAGCTGACTGAATGGTGTGGCGCAAACAACCTATCCCTCAATGTGGAGAAGACAAAGGAGGTTGTGATGGACTTCAGGAGAAACCCCGTTGACCACCCCCCACTGACCATCGACACCTCGACTGTGGAGAGAGTCAGCAGCACTAAATTCCTGGGGGTGCACATCACAGAGGACCTCACCTGGGCTACCAACACCAAGTCTGTCTCCAAGAAGGCACAACAGCGCCTACACTTTCTCCGCCGGCTGAAAAAAGCAAGCCTCCCTCCACCCATCCTCACCACCTTCTACAGGGGTACCATTGAGAGCGTGCTGACCAGCTGCATCACTGTCTGGTACGGAAACTGTTGTGCAGCAGACCGCAAGACCCTCCAGCGGACAGTGAACACCGCTGCAAAAATCATTGGTGCCCCTCTCCCCTCCATCCTGGATATTTTCCTTACACGATGCTCCAGCAAAGCAAAAAGTATCGTGGAGCTGAGATGCACATGAGCTGAGTCCCATACCCCCTCGCTCTGATGGAACCAAAAGTCGACAGCTGGAACCTCCGAGGGCTCACCCGACCAAGGGAAGAGTGGTGGCTGGTATCCAAGGAAACACTTAAAGGGGGTGAGCCCGGTGGTACGTTGAGTAAGGGAATTTTGGGCGTATTCAGCCCAGGGGAAGTATCGGTTCCAGCTGTCTTGGTACTGGTGGCAATAAGTCCGCAGATAACGTCCAATCTCCTGAATCTTCCGCTCAGTCTGGCCGTTAGTCTGTGGATGATATCCTGATGAGAGGCTGACAGTGACCCCGAGGAGCTTGAAGAAGGCGTGCCACACCCGGGAGATGAATTGGGGTCCCCTGTCCGAAACGATGTCTTCTGGAATGCCGAAGTTTCTGAATACGTGATGAAACAATGCTTCAGCAGTTTCTAAAGCTGTGGGTAAACCAGGTAAAGGTATCAGCTTGCAGCCTTTGGAAAATCTATCAACCACAACGAGCACACAGGTAAATCCACCGGATCTAGGAAGGTGAGTCATGAAGTCCACTCCGATGTGTGACCAAGGGCGTCTGGGGATAGGTAGAGGCACAAGTTTACCCTCGGGTAGTTTTCTGGGCGTGTTGGATATGGCGCAGACTGAACAGCCGCGGACAAATCTGGCGACATCCTCGGAAATAGACGGCCACCAGTACCGCTGACTGAGGAGCGAGAGGGTACGCTTGCTACCTGGATGTCCAGAGCCCGGAGCTGTGTGAGCAGAGTCCAGAAGGGGAGTACGAAGATGTTGAGGTACGAAAGTACCCCACACACCTTAACGCCACTACAAGAACATGATCAAGGATCAGTTTAACACCACTGATTCGAGAAGTATGTGGCAAGGACTGAACATCATCACAGGCTTCAAAGGCAATAAAAACTCTGCCGTGAACGCCACTGCCACACGCCCGGACGAGTTAAACACCTTTTATGCTCGTTTTGAGGAAAATAACACCGCCATTGCAGTAAGAACTCCCGCGATCGAGGCGACAGTGGCTAGATCGCTCAACATCTCTGTAGCGGATGTAACCCGATCATTCCTGCGGGCCTGAACGGCATCCCTTTTCTCGTCATCAGAGCGTGTGCATACCAACTAGCTGGAGTCTTCACAGACATTTTCAATCTCTCACTTTCTCTGTCCATCGTACCAAAATGTCTACTATTGTTCCTGTACCAAAGCAACCCAAAATGACTTGCTTAAATGACTGGGGTCTTGTTGCTCTGACCCCCATCATCAGCAAATACTTTGAGAGGCTAATTAAAGATTCACTCTGCTCTGTTCTGCCTCCCTCACTGGACCCACTACAGTTTGCATACCGCAACAACCGCTCCACTGATGATGCCATTGCACATACACTGCACATTGCTCTCTCCCACCTGGAAAAAAGGAACACATATGTCAGAATGCTATTTATTGACTACAGGTCTGCATTCAACACCTTTGTGCCCTCCAAGCTAGATGGGAAACTCCGGGCACTGGGCTTAAACAGCCTGTTGTGCAGCTGGATCCTGGATTTCCTGTCTAACAGACGATAGATAGTCAGAATTGGCAACTATACCTCCTCATCACTGACCCTAAACACTGGAGCGCCATAAGGATGTGTTCTCAGCCCACTCGTGTACACCCTGTACACACACGATTGTGTGGCAACTAGGGATGGGAATTGATAAGAATTTAACGATTCCGATTCCATTATCGATATGGCTTAGCGATCCGATTCCTTATCGATTATCTTATCGATTCTCATTGGGTGAGGGAATAAGTACAAATTTGTTTGTTTGTATTAACTCGCTTTAATATCTGATAAGAACACGGCACATACTCAGAGTATACACAAATTATGTGTAGCAACCTCAGAACAAACCTAAAAGTAGGCTACACAAGTCCAGGGACCTATAGAATTTTTCACATTCATCATTGGTCCAGACAAAACATAAAATAAATCTGCCATTTAAGTGCCCTAAAAACACAGACTAAACAGTCAAGGAAGAGTTTGTGCCTTTGGGAATATTCTACATGAAACAAAATTCAACTCAACTGACATACAAAATAAAAAGAAGTCTTCTGTAAAGACCACAACTATCAATTTAGGCAAATTAACTATTTTTGTGCAGAAAAATGGTCATGTTTGCCCTCTCAGGAAGGATACGAGATTAAAAATGGGGCTCACATTAACTAAATAGAGAAGTTACCTTCAGCATTAATAGCAGATGACGTCTCGTTAGCTCCGCTGCTGCTTGACTCACTTGTTGTTGTTCTATCGCTAAGTAGTAGTGTATCAAACACGCGACAGTCCTGCAAATGAATTGCATGCTGTGTGGCCAAATGTTTCTGCATATTGGAGGTAGTTCCTCCCTTTGTCGAAATTCAACTTTTACAGTTGTTGCAAATGACCGCATTGGCGTCTTTTCTAGTGAAATATAACCGTGCTTTAGATCGCTTCTGCCTCGATTACATGTTTGCTGCGTAACCAAAACAACACAGCACGTGTGTGACGTCATGATGATGACACATTTGCAACGAGCGGAACCGATAAGCAGAATCGTTAAGCAGGTACGCCAGCGGTTCCAAGGAATCGATTCACTGGGCACCGGTTCTAAAGAAGAACCGGTTCTCGGTTCCCATCCCTAGTGGCAACACACAGCTCCAACACCATCATCAAGTTTTAGACGACACAACGGTGGTAAGTCTGATCCCTGACGCTGATGAAACAAACTACAGAGAAGATGTGCAGACTCTGTCACATTGGTCTGATGAACACAACCTCTCTCTCAAAGTCAGTAAGACCAAGGAGCTCACATGGTCCACTCACAGCGAAGCCGTATTGAAGAAGGCTCACCAACGTCTCTTCTTCCTGAGACGGCTGAGGAAGTTTTGTCTGAATCGCCACATCCTCACTCGATTCTACACCGGCACATTAGAGAGTATCCTAACTGTCTGGATCACTGCCTAGTATGGTAACAGCAGCGCTCTCAACCGGAAAGCCCTACAGAGAGTGGTACGAACTGTGTGAAAAATGCGAGGAGGATTACTAGAGACACTAGCCACCCGAGTCACTGTCTGTTCTCACTCCTTCCATCAGGAAAGAGATACAGCAGCATCAGAACCCGCACCAACATACTACGTGACAGCTTCTTTCCCCATGCAAATGTAACGGAGGGAAGCTAGTGTAGAGCTGTGCAGTATGTAAACCTCACTTCACGACCTCAAGCACTCTCTAGCGACAGACGCTAGAGACTGCGGTCTTTAGCCTCCTCGCTAGAGCCCGACTCCAATGCCGAACCGACCTGATTCGAGGCCCGCCTGGTGCAGGTGTGGTGCGTTCCGGATACACAATCAGACTCTTAAACACTTGACTTTCACAATCCACTCATTAGCACTGCACTTTATCACCCACTAGCACGCACAACTTTATACATTGTTGTACTGTAATACACAATACATATCAATCAAAGCACACCATGCACACATTTGTGTGTACATTTGCTGCTATTTATTAAGTTATTTGTAAATTATGTGTCATTATCCTGTGTACACTATGCACATTGTGTACATTTGCTGCTGTGTATGATTATTATGTATATTTCGTGTCATATGTCATTCGTGTTGTATTCTGGTGTAAAAATTGTACAGAAATGTTGACTGTGTAAATGTGTACAAGAAATGTCTGTCATACTGCCAGGTTGGTTGGAACTGCACTCATGTTTTTCACCTGTTGCACCTGTGTATATGATTGAATGACAATAAAGGGATTTGATATTGACTAGTTTTATTTCACCTACCAAAGCGTGACAGCCTGTGAGAGCAAATGTGCAGTGGACAAAACCACAGAGCCACTCCGCGGGCGTTTCAAATGAGAAATAACAGAAAAACGGGAGAATGGCAGCAGATGGCTGTGAAAAACGGGAGACTCCCGTAAAAACATGAGTGTTGACAGGTATGTTAATATAACTCCATGAAGTCTCCTAAGATGAAAGAGCCAGTGTGACGAGAGAGATCTACAGACCTGTATGAGGCGGAGATCATCTTCAGTGTTTGAGATCTTCTGCTGCTGTTCAGTATTTCTCTTCT
This sequence comes from Triplophysa dalaica, assembly GCF_015846415.1. NCBI lineage: Eukaryota > Metazoa > Chordata > Actinopteri > Cypriniformes > Nemacheilidae > Triplophysa > Triplophysa dalaica. The sequence goes on along the minus strand of NC_079566.1, from coordinate 14,385,977 downwards.
TCAGTTCAGTGGTCTCCTCCTTCAGATCTTTAATAACATCTTCATTCTGTCTCTGTGCTGTTATCTGCTTCTGTTTCACCATCTCCAGCTCAGTGTTTCTCTTCTTCAGCTCAGTGTTTCTCTTCTTCAGTTCAGTGATCTCCTCCTTCAGATGTTTAATGACTTCTTCATACAGTCTCTCTTCTGTTGTCTGCTTCTGTTTCATCATCTCCAGCTCAATGTTTCTCTTCTTCAGTTCAGTGATCTCCTCCTTCAGATCATTAATGACATCTTCATTCTGTCTATTTTCCGTTTTCTGCTTCTGTTTCACCATCTCCAGCTCAGTGTTTCTCTTCTTCAGTTCAGTGATCTCCTCCTTCAGATCTTTAATAACATCTTCATTCTGCCTATTTGCTGTTATATGTTTCTGTTTCACCATCTCCAGCTCAGTGTTTCTCTTCTCCAGTTCAGTGATCTCCTCCTTCAGATCTTTAATGACATCTTCATTCTGTCTATTTGCCGTTTTCTGCTTCTGTTTCACCATCTCTAGCTCAGTGTTTCTCCTCTCCAGTTCAGTGATCTCCTCCTTCAGATCTTTAATAACATCTTCATTCTGTCTATTTGCTGTTATCTGCTTCTGTTTCACCATCTCCAGCTCAGTGTTTCTCTTCTTCAGTTCAGTGATCTCATCCTTCAGATCTTTAATGACATCTTCATCCTGTTTCTCTGTTGCTTTCTGCCTCTCCTCCATCATCTCCAGCTCAGTATTTCTCTTCTTCAGCTCAGTGATCTCCTTCTTCAGATGTTTAATGACATCTTCATCCTGTTTCTCTGTTGCTTTCTGCTTCTCTATCATCATCTCCTGCTCAGAGATTGCCTTCTTCAGATCTTTAATGACATCTTCATTGTGTTTCTGCGCTATTTTTCTGTTCTCCATTATCTCCTGAAGTTTAAACTGACATAACGAAGCAAATTAAAACATGATATTTTAAACATGGGGGGTCGTTAAAATTCTTTAAAAATTAGTTACAGCATAACAAAAAAACATTTTAGCACTTGACAGTATACAGTATACTCACCTCTCTTAAAGGAACAATGTTGTGGTTCTTGTGATCTGTCAAGGTGCAGATGAAACACACACATGTCTGATCATCTCTACAGAAGAGCATCAGAGGCCTGTCGTGATTCTGACATTTACTGTCCTGCAGATTCTTCACAGGATCAATCAGTTTGTGCTTCTGCAATTCTGACTCTCTCAAATGAGACTCCAGGTGAGGTTTAGAGTAAGAGCTCTGACACACCAGACTTAACTTCACAGCCTTCAGCGTTGCTTCAGTACAGAAGTCACACACAATTATGAAAATATATCAAGAACATAACAATATTAGAGTATAATTTTTTTTTTCTGTTAACTGACTCACTTCGAGGTTGTTCTTTACTACAACTTCCAGTTTCTCTACTTGTTGATGAAGATTCCATCGTTGATATTTCCCTGTTGTGGTCCTTTGAAAACAAAAATCACAACACTTAATGACACTTGAATGTTTGCAACCAAATATTGCAAAATTAAACAACTATATTGTAATTTTAAATTAAAATGTAAACGTATAAAAATGTATAATACAGGAATTTGAAAAGACCATTAAGTCTTGAAATATTTTATTGTGTTTTGGAGGTAAACCGTTCTTTGAGAAATACACTGAATACTGTATGTCCCATATAAACACAACGGATTATTCAGATCATTTTTTATTTCTACATTAGTTTATGAGAAATGAGATACATTACGGTACGAATAATGTCTAAGTTTTCCTGTAGCTCAGTGGTAAGAGCATTGCGTTAACATCACAGGGTTGTGGGTTCGATCCCTGGGGATTGCAAATAACTATGTAAAATGTATAGGATAAAGCAATGTAAGTTGCTTTGGATAAAAGCGTCTGCCAAATGTAAACGAAAATGTAAATTGTTTGTAGACGTGCAATTCCCTTTTCCAATAATGAATATAGAAATATTCTGTTTTAGGCTTTAAAGCAGATATTTTAGTAAAAGCCTTGTGGTCGTGACCCACTTTCACTTTCACTAATGGCATACTGTGTAACCGGTGGCTCACGTATATTCGGCGACAGCAGTTAATAAAAACTTGTTTTGCGTTGCGTTGTGTTGTGGAAACAGACACACAACAGCAGGCATCAGTTTCACTGGATCATTTTATCATGATTAACAAAGAAACATATAAGATTTAATAAGATTAAAAGGACTTTAATGTGCTCTCTCCCATTGAATCACATACAGAAAGGGAAGAAAAACATCAACATGTCAAAGATTATAAAGAAATGAAAAAGAAAACATACCTGATAGAAAAGGAAACATACAAGAAGCCCTTCAGATTAAAAAAAACCTTATTGTGAACTATAAAAGTGTTGAACATTTGTCACCATGTGCTCACTTACACATTTAAGAGAAATATAGCTCAAAAAGTGTAAAATGACAAAAAATCTTCACACACACAAGTAAAATAACATTATTCGCAAGTTTGAGTGAAGATACATAGATTTAAAAGTAATGTATAAGTAAGGATTAAAAAGGATTATCAGAAACCAAGAAGATACCTTGCTGTCTCATTGAATCAGATGATAAAAAGGAAAGAAGAGGTGAAGAGACAGGAAGTTTAGACATCTAGTGACTTAAAGGGGAAGCACACGTTTAGATCAGAACCAGTAGCTGTTGTTTTTCTTCCTCCAAGTAAAGAAAAAAAAAAAAAAGTGAAAGTGATCAATTTGTCAGTTATGGTGACCCATATCCGAGATATACCTCTGCTTTTAACCCATCCAGAGAGTAGTGAACACACGCACAGCAAGAGGTGAACACACATACACCCAGAGCAGTGGGCAGCTATCGCTGCAGCGCCCGGGGAGCAAGTAGGGGTTAGGTGGCTTGCTCAAGGACACCTCAATCGTTACCCGCCTGACCTGAGGATCAAACCGGCAACCTTCTGGTCACGAGTCCAACCCTCTAACCATTGGGCCACGACTGCCCTGTAAGCTCTGCTCACTGTATCTGTTATTCTTAACTCTTTACCAGGTTTGTAAGGTACTTGCAGGTCATACGGCTGAAGCTTTAGCAACATCCTCTGTAGACGTGATGGAGCTTTTTGCAGAGGCTTTTTGAAAACTGTCTCCGGTGTTTAAAAAATCGGTTTGTGATCTGACTGTAATCTTACTTTCTTCCCATAAAGGTAATGGCAGAATTTCTCACATCCATAAACAATGTCTAAGAGCTCTTTTTCAATGGGAGCATACTTTTCTGGCAATCAGTCAGCGATCATGAGCAATATGCTCCAAGATGTCCTTCCTGTAGGACAACAGCTCCTTAACCCTCCGAACTTGCATCAACTGAAAGAGTCTCATCCTAAAGATTATTATATAGAATTGTATAAGTTTATATAGAATTGTAATTATTTTGCTTTCATTTGGTGGTTTGTTTATTTTTAATTAAAAGTTGTTAAACGTTCGCCGGTGACCGCCTCCTACCCATTCCATGAACGTGTTACAGCGTTCATCATGTGTCGCAAATGGAACGCCTACAATCATTGCTGGATTACGGTTTACTGGTTATTTATGATGGCGGGGATTTTACCTTACTAGTTTGAGGCCTAGTCTGACTATGAAGCATCCAATGAAAATAGTAGATAATAGATAGACGATAATAGTTTGACCACTTAAATTAGCTGGGTTCATAGATAGATAAACAAACTGTAATAATCCAGAAATAACAGTACATGTAAACATTAGCATTGAATGCATTAGCTAAAAACAGACATAAGTTACACAAATATTTCTTGAAGTTCAGACAAAAATAAATAGTCACACTTACAGCTTGTGATTCAGTGGAGCTTACAGGTCCATAAGTGACGTATACGCGGTGATACTGGTTCACGTCTCGTTTTGCGTGATTCAGATTCGACTCCCTTTTTCTAAAGCCAATAACTTTGTTATTTATTCACCTAGGGGCTTACAAACACGGCAACATAACACACTGGATGAAATATAATTTTTCTGATCTAATGTTACTTACTCTTTAAAACACAGAATATATTAAAAGAAAATGGGAATTGGAATTAAATACTATGATTGAAGAGGAAACTAGGGAAGAACTATGTGATGGTTGTCATAAAGGAATAAATAGTCAACTATACAGAGAATTTGAATGGAAAGTAAAAAAAAATTCAATACACCTTATGTGATCTTTACATTTGTCAAAAAGCTGCCCAAAAATTCAGGACTTCTGTAAAAGTGTTAAGAAAGAAGATAGATAAGATACTAGACGTGAAGATACCTTTAGATCCAGTGGCGTGTCTGTTAGGAGCACAGCCTGAACATTTGTATTGTGAAAAAAATTGTACACTAAAGATATTGTTATTGATAGCTAAACAAATTATAACAGTGCTCTGGAAAAAAAAGAATCTCCAATTTTGGTTCATTGGACTCGGAGACTGAAACAGGTTTATATAATGGAAAAAAATAACTGCTTGCTTGCAAATGAAGATGGATATTTTATTGCTAAGATGGAAAAACATCATAATATACTTGGATAAATAACTAAGAAAGGTTAGATACAAACTAATGTAACATTTATCTATGTAACACATTATTTATTTTACCAATCTGTTCAGGGTTATTTTATATTGAATAAATGTTTCCTCTGTAAATATAATATATTAATGTCAGAGAGATATGCTTGTATTTAATATATTTATTTATTTATTTATTTTTCAATTTATCTGTGAGGCACTGTATTGGATTGAATTATAATAGGTAATATATATTATTCTTTCTTTTGTTAGGATTATGAAAATGGAGATGTGAAGGTTGGGCAAAAAAAAGTTAAAAAATATAATACATTTATAGGGATAGTTCAGCCAAAAACTCCAATATGCCATTTATTGACTCACCCTTAGGCCATCTGAGATGTAGGCAGTGTTGGGTAAGTTACTCTGAAAAAGTAATTAATTACTAGTTACTCATTACATACTCAGTAGTGTAATTAGATTACTGTCCAAACGACTTTGTCCAAAAAGTATTTAGTTACTCATTACTAATAACTTTCTATATCCTACATCGACCTTGATTAGTTAAGTGATTCAAGGATAGACATGAAACGGCTTATTTAATTCATTCAAATAAATAATATTATTAACTGACCAAAGTATTTCCAATGTGATTTGGTAATTTGATGTCAATTACATGTCATGATTCCGCTATCATGTCATGTTTTATTCTTGTTCTTCCAGCGGAGTCATGGCATAGCCTAGAGTTTTGTGTGAGGAAGACATGGCATGGCTTAGATTTTGGCTGTCATGCGCTTTCTCGTGTCTCGTCTTTGGCCCCGCCCCTCTCGTCTCCTCGTTAGCTTCCCTTCAGTGTTTTATTACCCACACCTGCCTATTGTTAATTATCCTTTGTTCGTCTCCCTATTTAATGCCCTTGTATTCTCTGTCCTGTGCTCGTTTGTTCTTGTACCACCTGTATGCTATATGGAACGCTATTGAGGATTTGACCCTACGCTGTGTCCCAGCGTTTCTGCTCCTGAGTTTTGATTTAAGATTTTTGTTACAGCTTGTTACCGTCTGTGAGTTTTTCGATCCTGTTTGGCTGTCTTTGTTAATCCCCTGTATTTTACTCCATTGTGGGTTTTTGTTTAGTGTTATGCTTTGTTTCCTGTTTAAATATAAAAGTATTTTGTTTTGCCTCACCACCGTCTGCTTGCATCTGGGTTCTCTCACCACACGTTTCGTGACATTACACTATTGCACACGCATATATTTCACAAAGTATTTTGTTTAATTACATCAAAAGAAACTAATTAAATTACAAAAAACATACGAGTAATCCCTTACTTTACTTTTTCAAGGGGATGGTAATTAAATTACAGTAATTACTTGGTATCTAGTTACACCCAACACTGGATGTAGGTGACATTTTTTTTGAGTAGAACCATAGAGAAGATTGTTTGGTAAATCCAGCACTCTCTGATACATATAATAGGAGTATGAGCTCAACCTGTATAAATTCCTAAAGCACATCATTCCAAAAAAAGCGGCTTCTGGTGACACGTTGACGTCTCGTGAAGTATGGAACGCCAGGAGGGTCAAAAAACGTGCGTATTTTAACGCGTTGTTTGCGCGTAGAGTACGCGTAGTCTACGCGTGAAAAATCGACGCGTACTCTACGCGTGATGTCAGACGTCAATTTCGCGTGTTTTTGACCCTCCTGGCGTTCCATAAAACACGGCAGTTTACTTCATAGATCAAACGGCTGCGTGTTGTTTCCAGGCGGACCGTTAAAGAACGCGACTTGCACGTTTCTCGACTTTGAATGTGCTGAAATGTTTACAGAAATCTGTGCCATTTGCATCAGGCTGCTTCCAATTACCCCCAGATACCCCCACTCTGTGCACTAGACCACTTGACGTAGTTCCTGTTTTTGGCTCCTTTTGCGTCCACGCGCTCTTCAGTGGCGAAGACCGGTCCATGGGAGTACTTACCAAACAGTAGACTAATGGTAATGTTTACTTATTAGCAATATATGTTTGGCTTTTGCCAAACACAAAATTTAGCGAGAGAGCAAAATAATATTTGGAAATGCATCTCCACCACAACATTTAAGATAAGAGAAAACATGTTTACTTGTAAATTGTAACATCATATCCTGATATTAATGCATAAAAAATCTCATGTGCCAATGTCCCAATATTGGACTTTTAAAAAACAGGTGAAGAAAACATGGCTTCACAACGATTTTTAAACATTTAAAAAAAAAAAACATTTTGTTACTTTAGATCATCAGACTTTTATCTTCAAAATTAGGTGTTTATATTAAATTCTTTTAGTGATTTATATTTGTAAATTCACTGATTGCGAGTGACAGGTGTAATGATCAACGGCTCTGAGTTTTTACCATTATCATTCACACATGGGCTAAAATATGGATAGAGTTTCTCAGTGAAAGATTGATCAGTGTAAGTGTAGATATGAGATCTGTTCTCCACATCATAAAAGGAGACCAAACCCTCCTCATAATCCACAAACACACCCACCTTCTGTGGCTTTACACTCAGAGACAGAGACACTGAGGGATCATCAAGAGCTTGATATTCATTCTCATTCCTCAACACCACAGTCCAGAGTCCCTTCACTGGTGTCAGTGTGATATCTCCCTTCCTGTTAACAGATTCTCTGATCACTCCTAAAGTCCAGTCAGTCTTTCCCTTCACCTGAACCTCATAATAAAATCTCCCTGATGAGAATCCCTCCTTTCCAAGGACATATACCAGATAATCAAACCTTTTTGGGTTGTCTGGGAGTTCATGATAAATGTCTCCATGTCTCACTTGTTTCTCATCATCAGACAGAATGACATTAGGATGAGCTGTATCAGGATCCAGAGTCACATCCACTGAGAGAGATCAGAGAATATGAATCACAACTGATGATGATGATGTTTGTGATATTTAATGAATAATGTGTCAGTATATAAATGTAAAGTATTGTAGTATATGAGTGAAGAGAGCAGATGACACACTGTACCTGCAAACTGCTGCATCCACTTCAACTTCAATTCTGTTCAGACAAACAACATCACAACATAATCACATCTCTGACATGTATTATGTACGGAGTATATAAATGCAGCGTTTATAAAATATTTTGCATCATGTTTTCTATGATCAATAAGTGTGGCCTTGTTTTTATATTGCAGTGGGGACTTAACCCTGAATGCTCACCAAAGCGGAAACAAGATTATAAATCGTACTGAACTGCTATTTATGAAAATTGAAAAAAGCATAAAGTTTTCTGATGTTTAAGTTTAGGGTTTGGTTAGGGAATAGACTATACAGTTTGTACAGTACAACAATCATTATGCTGTTGCCTTGGAGATGTAGTCAACCAGACGTGAGTGTGTTTGTGTGCGTGCGTGCGTGCGTGTGTTTATGTGCGTGTGTGTTGTTATTAAGATGATCAAGTAGCAAAACAGAAGGAGCTCTACTGCTTTGCTTAGGGATCACTTCAGTACTCACATGCACAGATTTGCATGACATTTCTGTGAAAACATCTTACAGTATAGTCTCCTACCTCTAAACTAACCCATAACACAATCCTTTGGACATTTCTGATTAAACCAAAACATATTCTGACAACGAGTCTGAGTCTGTTTAATAGAAAACTATTTTAATGGTCTCAAAATGTTTGTAGCTGTTTTGAAAAGAAAATTGGTTTACTGTCCTCAAAGTGTGACCAAACCTGAGACTAGGCTTTAGCCCCGAGCTCATCCTCCCATCATCCACCCCCCAGAACTACACAGAGGAAGAATAAGAGATGAGGAGGAGACGGGGAAAATGAAGGATGCCCAAAAAACAGTTGCGAGATTAGCACAGGGACTGCCGCTTATATAGATAGGATTGAATATTTAGCCTCCTTCATTTAGATTTGGGCCTTAAATATATCAATACCCCTGTTCCAACTAACCTCATGATGTCTTATGATTGAATTTTCTGCTTGTTGTGGGGTTTTTATCAAATGTTTAATAAAAATCTCTCATTATTTATTTGCTCTTTTGATTTTCTTATTTTCATTTATTAGTTATTTTGACCTTTGTACTTAATGTTTGTAAATCTTATTCATTTCTACACTCTAAATGCTTTAAACATAAGTTAAAAAAAGGGTTTAATTCAAAATATCTTCTGTATTGTGTATTTGAAATTTCACCTACCAGCTTTACAGCGTTGCATATCTAAGTCCAGCTCATTGTTTTTCATCTTCACTTCAGTTTTTTCTGCGAAAAGACAGCAGTTATTTCATATTTATCTTGTGCAGCATTTCAGAAGAAACTTTAACAATCACCAGACTGTCCTGAGATTAACCAGAATAAAATCTACAGTCAAACATCTGATCTCTCAACATAAATCATTTAACATGGATCTCTGTAGTCTGAGCTATGATATATTATTTAAAAAAACTTTACACTCTTCTGTCAACAGTCTTTGTTCATATTTTTGCTCACAAAGAAACTTAATTTACAACATTGATGCAGTATTTAAATAAATATATGTTCCAGTAGCTCAGTTGGAAGAACAATAAACTCTGTGTATTCAATCTTCACTTACCAGCTTCACGGGGTTGTATGTTTTTGTAAGCCTGAATAAAACAAGCAGACAACACAAACAGGACTCCCACAAACAGGAACCAGAACTTAAAAGAATGCTCAGATGAAGACTTCTGCTGACGACTCAAGTCTTTCTGATGTTTTTCCTAGGAAAAAAAGACACAGGTGATCTCACATGTATCTTGTGCAGCACATAACCAGAATAAAATCTAGTGTTCAAAATCTGATCTCTCAACGTGAATCTTTCAATGTGGATCTCTCTGGTCTTCTTGGCTATACACATTATTTGAAAAGCTTTGTACTCTTAAACCCCGTCTACACAACATGTGAGAAGACAGTAAAACCAAGGCGTTTGTCGTGTCACATTGTGTTGCTGTGAAATTCCCATAAAATCAACAGTATATTACTGGAAACAAATACAGTCATCAAGCTTCTTATTTCTAAAACACATTAAATGTATTGTTAAAAACTACAATAGTTTACAGCGTACTATATATTTACTTACAGTGTATTTATACGGAAAAATGAATTACAGTACTTATTTTTAGAGTGCTACAATCTGTCCTATTTGTTCGTATTTTTGCTCACAAAGAAACTTCATTTGCAACATTGATGCAGTATTTGAATAAATATATGTTCCTGTAGCTCAGCTAGTAGAGCAAGCACAAATACAAACACTAGTTTCGAGTCGCTTTTCATACTGAATGTCTGGAACTTATCCCGCTTTCTTTGGCCAAGGCCTGCCCAAGAGGACATATGACTGACAGGTAAAGCAACCAATCATTTTGTCTTGCGTCATGTTTAGAGGTGTGGAAATGTTCCTGCAGTTACAGACTGATGTACATTCAAGAACGTGTCAAAAGTTGACAGCAACAAAATGATTATAGGTTTATGACGTGAACAATTAACACAAACCTAGAAATGTAATATTTACAAAAAAAATATGCGAAAGTAAATATCATTAATATACATACCTATCAACTTTGTGTACCAAAATCCGGGAGTCAAGCCTGGGGGCAGGGGATGGGTTGGGTTGGGCTGTTTGTTTGTGCAGGGTAAATAGGGCACCCTTCTGTTATAAATCGCTTCAAATCTTTTAAATAATTTAATATCTAACATAACATTTTTTATGTCAAATTTCTAAATATAAATCTAAGAGACTGTTTAATTCAGCTCATAGGAGAATGAATCCATGAATGATTATCTGCAAGGCATCATCTTAATTTAAAATTACAATTTTGCAAGAGATCTCAACACCAGACTTGAAATAATTGACATATTAACGCGGTTTGTAAAAAAACAAGTAGTTTGTCCCTTCAAGCGTCTCGTAGTTAGGCGGTTTTAACTTTGTTTATTAGTTGGCAGAATGTATTATTTAAATGGATGGATTTATTTTACTGTAGAAAAAAAAGACTTTGCTCTGTTTTTCACTGAGAAAACATCATCCATCAGCAAAGAATTCTCGCTACCTCAGAACTTGGAACAAACCTCCCACACTTCAACCATCGAACTCTCCTCTTGCAACCCCACTGACAGACTCTGAAGTAACCAGACTTCTCTCGAGCCACCCCAACACCTTTCCCCTTGACCCAATCCCCTCCGATCTCCTTCAGGCCATATCCAGCACACTCACACCTGCACTCACACACATCATCAACACCTCACTGCTCACCGGCACTTTCCATCCACATTCAAACAGGCCCAGGTCACGCCCCTCCTGAAGAAACCAACATTGGACCCCTCTACTCCCGACAGTTGATTGTATCTCTCCTACCATTTATTGCAAAAACACTGGAAAGGGCAGCGTTCTACCAGGTGTCTTCCTACCTATACCAGAACAAACTACTGGACGACAAGCAGTATGGCTTCAAAACAAACCACTCTACTGAGACTGCACTGCTATCGGTAACATAAGCACTGCCGTTAGCCAAGGTGCAATCTAAATCCTCGGTCCTGATTCTAGTAGACATATCTGTAGCGTTTGACACTGTCAATCACCAGATACTGCTAGCAACTGTGTCATCATTAGGAATCTCAGGCTCTCCTCTCCGCTGGTTCAAATCCTACCGCTCCAACAGATCCTTCAGGGTGTCATGGAGGGGCTCGCTGTCCACTGCTCACCACTTGATCACTGGGTCCCTCAGGAATCGGTACTTGGACCGCTGCTTTTTTCCATCTACATGACATCCTTGGGACCCATCATACAGGCTCATGGCTTCTCGTATCACTGTTATGCTGAAGACACCCAGATCTACATCTCGTTTCGACCAGACGATGCCACTGTAGGAGCTCACATTACAGCTTGCCTCGAGGACATCTCAGCTTGGATGAAAGGGGATCACCTCCAGCTAAACCCTGCTAAGACTGAACTACTTGTGTTTCCGGCGTACCCTACGGTGCAACACGATCTCAACATCTATCTTGGCAATACCACAATCACCTCCTCCCAAAACAGCCAGGAACCTCAGAGTCATATTTGATGAACAGCTGTCCTTCAATGATCACATTTCAAAGATAACACGGTCATGCCTTATTCAACATTAGAAAGGTTAGACCTTATCTCACGGAGCATGCGGCACAACTCCTTGTCCAGGGCCTGGTAATCTCAAGGTTGGACTACTGCAATGCTCTCCTTGGTGGTCTTCCTGCAAAGGCTATCAAACCGCTACAGCTGGTCCAGAACGCATCAGCACGCCTCGTCCTCCAACAGCCCAAAAGGGCTCATGTGGCACCCCTTTTCATCTCTCTCCACTGGCTGCCCGTTGAAGCCTGCATCACATTCAACACAATAATGCTTGCCTACAGGACTATCACTGGATCTGCACCGGGTTACTTTCACACCCTCCTGCAACCCCACACCCCATCAAGATCCCTGCTTTCTCCAAACCAGCATCGTCTTGTATTGCCTTCTCATAAGGACAGTAAATGTTTTCCCGCTCATTCCGCTTCAAGACTTCTTCCTGATGGAACATTCTTCCTAACTCTGTCCGGTCAATCACTCACAACATTGAAAAAACTACTTAAAACCCAACTCTTCTGTCAATACTTGACAGACAAATAAAAAAATAAAAACCTCACTAACCCTTTCTCTCAACAGGTAGTGGTCTAGCTTTCGTTGAACGTTGTATTGGCACCTAATGTATTATGGCTCCTGTTTGACAAATCGCTTGTTGCTCCCCAACTCAATGTAAGTCGCTTTGGATAAAAGCGTCTGCTAAATGACTAAATGTAAATGTATTTAAAGTGTTTGCATTTTATTTTTAAAAAACTGCTTATGGTTACAAAACGGGCAATATTAGAAATAAACTCTTTATTACCCATTTTTATTCAGAATTGTCTGCAGAACACAACACTTTTCATAACAGGTTTTTTGTTAAAGCAAAGAAAGTTAAACAACAACAACAGCTAATAGACTGAAGTGCATCTACCTGTCGATGAATGATCTGTCGTCTGCAGTGAGCGCGGACACATACTGTGATGAGCGAGTGTCAGGAAAACACGGAGTGGAATAAGCGGACACATGGTGTAATAAGAAAGTTTTTCTCAGAGATGTGACTTCTCTCTACTCAACTTCGACTACAGTTTTATTTCGCCAACCAAAGCGCGACACCCTGTGAAGGAAATATGCAGTGGACAAAACCACATAGCCACTCCGTGGGAGTTTCAAATGAGATATAACTGAAAAACGGGAGTATGGCAGCAGATGGCTGTGAAAAACGGAAGCCTTCCACGAAAAACATGAGTGCTGACATGTTAATATAACTCTATGAGGTCTCCTAAAATGAAAGAGCCAGTATGACAAGAGAGATCTACAGACCTGTATGAGGCGGAGATTATCTTCAGTGTTTGAGATCTTCTGCTGCTGCTCAATGTTTCTCTTCTTCAGCTCAGTGATCTCCTCCTTATGATCTTTAATAACATCTTCATTCTTTCTCTGTACTGTTTTCTGCTTCTGTTTCGCATTCTCCAGCTCAGTGTTTCTCTTCTTCAGCTCAGTGATCTCCTCCTTCAGATCTTTAATAACATCTTCATTCTTTCTCTGTACTGTTTTCTGCTTCTGTTTCGCCATTTCCAGCTCAGTGTTTCTCTTCTTCAGCTGAGTGATCTTATCTCGATCTTTAATAACATCATTCCGTCTCTCTGAAGTTATCTGCTTCTGTTTCACCATCTCCAGCTCAGTGTTTCTCTTCTTCAGCTCAGTGATCTCCTCCTTCAGATGTTTAATGACATCTTCATCATGTTTCTCTGCTGCTTTATGATTCTCTATCATCATCTCCTGCTCAGAGATTTCCTTCTTCAGATCTTTAATGACATCTTCATTGTGTTTCTGCGCTGCTCTTAGGTTCTCCATCAGCTCCTGAAATTTAAACTGACACATCAAAGCAAATTAAAACATGATATATTAAACATGGGGAGGAAATCATCAGTAATTGACTTATATGAAGGCGGGTCTAGACTCCTTCTCCTGGTTGATGAAGATTCTGCCATTGAACTTCACCTGTTTAAGACTTCTCAGATAAATAGGCATCCTGTACCTCAGTGGTAAGAGCATTGTGTTAACAACGTGGGTTCGATCCCAGGGGATTGCAAATAACTATGTAAAATGCATAGGATAAAATAATGTAAGTCGCTTTGGATAAAAGCGTCTGCCAAATGCCTAAAAAAATTATATTTAATATATATAAATGTGGTCTTTTTGGATTGTAAATATCGTGATCCTGATTTTTGCATTACATTATATGATAACTTGTTCCTAATGTCATAATTTTACATCATCTCATTTAATTTATCTCTATCAAACTCTACTATAAATCAATATGACAGCTTCACTACTGTTTATAAATAATGTTCATTGCAGAACACATTCATAAACGCACTGCTTCCTGCTCACAGTTTGAACTTTGAACTGCTGTTTTATGCAAGATACGACGTTCATAAAGATGTAACGTTACTCGTATCAAACTAAAAATAATCTTATCAAAAAAAAACATTAGGTCAGGTAAAGTAACATCTTAAAGATAGCTTTTAAGTTTCACATACTTTGAGAGACAAAATGGTAAATGTTATTAATAAATCACTTTCGCTTGAACTTTTATAAAAATGTAAATGACGAAAGAATCTGCTAACAGCATAATAAACATCCGAAGTGAGTATTCGACATGTTGAATTCTGCATCTACTCAACTTAATCCAGTTTGACTCATAACACACTTAAACATTTCAATAACTTTATAAATCTTTTGAGGACAGTCTGTGTTATATTTCTGTCTCTTACCTGTGAGTGACAGAAGTTTTACTTTCATTACAGGAAACAAGAAATTCCAGTCTGTTTCAGGTGGCGTAAAGAAAAAATTGCGAGACACAAGGCACAAGTCCTATAAAACACAAGCAGAAGCACACAGCACTATGGCGCCCTCAGGTGGTGAACAGAGTCGCCAGCAATAGGACGTGACAGTTTCTGACATTGGCCCGCCCTCTTTTCAAAACATTTAATTCATTAAATTATTAAGAGATAATCATTAAATATCTGCAAACAATGTGTAAAAATTTAAGTCAACCGGCTTCCTTAAACTGCCAAAACTGACCCAATTAAAATAAATAAATGTAAAAGTTTATCACAACATCTGGCTGTGTAGGCTTTACAATTAACACATTTCTTTTTGCTTTCTATGCCTCCTGAATCATACATTCAGCTTCAATTATCATGAAATAATTACGTCTAATTTTAATATTTTTTGTGTGTTTACTCTACTAATCTATTTAAAAAGTTGCATAAAACATCTATTTTCTGTATTATTTGTAATTTTAGTAATAAAAAATAAATTTTGTGTTTTTCTGACGTTCTGGTCAACTCTGTTAACTCTGTTATTAAAAGGCATAAAAACTTTAAAGCGCTAATAAAAAAATCATGTGACTTTCTCCAAATGATGTCACTTCCTCTGGCGGGAAAATCTGGAAGGAACTGAGGTATGTCAATATTCCTCTCTTATTAATTTGTACAAAATGTTTAGGATACACCAATAGTAGACTTATTTTTTGTCAAATCTGTTATTATGATATTTCAGTGAATATCTCATTCATTTTTTTTTTAAATAATATGATAAAAATACATAAATTTCAGTTTTAGACATGCCATGTGGTATCTGGTTTGAGGTTAGCATCTTGAGCTAAAGCTAAAGCACAAAATGGTGGAAAATATCAACTCCGTTATTGTCAACTGTATATATTTGACCCAGTTTGTCTATAACAGAGTTGACAGATTTGTCTGTTCGTACTTTGATTTTCAAAATAATTAAAAAACAATCTTACAAGTTTAAGATCAGCAAATATTGAAAATCTTAAATTTGAAGTGTTTTCTATCAATTTAAAAAAGTTTAACAAAAAGAAAATCTATTTTTTTTGGATTCTTTCTCTATTTGAAATGTACCCGCAATTCTAGAATGACCCACATGTGAATTTGTTGACTAAGCAGAAACCGCTGTCATATCATGTCACTTCATAGGCCCTGTCCCAAATGGCGTATTCCATTCGGACTTGCGGTCTGGTGGACTTAAATTGCGCATGATCGTCATGTAAGTGCTGTAATTGTTTGTGTGGTCACTATAGAAGTTTGTAACAGAACCAAATCTTCTCTGCTGCATAGTTGCATTTCTCCTGTTGATAAATATGTTAATGTTGTGATTTCTTCTATTCCTGGCGCTATGGCATTTCTGCGCTGTTTTGAGATGTTAGCGTGTCTCCAATAGAATCAGTCACAAACATCTAATGTGTTGTGTCTTATTAACTCACTTTCATTTCATTCAATGTAATTTTATTTTATTGCGCTTTTACAGTTTGCATTGCATCAACGCAACTACACAAGAAAACCAAAACCAAGAGAATCAAAAGTTGAACACACACACAAAAAAACGAAAAGTAAAATTGAAGTTGTCATGCATTGCAACACATTTCTTCTCACTTTTCGTGTTTCGACCATTTTCTCTGCTGAAAAAGAAACTCTTAAGTCTCTTTAAAGTCCTCCTCACAACTCTTAAAATTTTGAACCTTAAAAGCTCTTTTAATGGTTAAGATGCTTTATGAAATTCTTTTTTCTTTACTAGGATCTTTTCTTTAATTCTAAGTGGAAGCGCCCACATTTCTAAAAAAAAATCTTAGAATTTTGTCACTAGGAGCAACTCTTTGCGCTAAGATTTTTCATACATACGGGCCTAGAACTTTTAGTTTGTTTCATTTAGATATAGGCCCTGTGACTTTCATATTTAGTGCAAAGAATGGTGGCTGCAGTGACTTTGTCAAAATGTCTTTCTAACCTTAACTAAAAATCCAAAGGGACATAATACGTTCAAAAGAATTGTATACAAGCTCCTCCTAACATTGACCTTAAACGTAACCCTCTGGATTGGTTAATAGAAAAGTTTTTCAGGGGCAAACAATGTTGTTCACTAAACAAACACACAATAACAAACAATGTGAGTATATGTCATGATGAAACAATGTTTAAAACCGTGTCTTTAAATGTAATATAAATAAAGGTATATTTGTACTTTTTAATATACATATTTAAAAGTCCCACATTTTTAACCCAGAATTGGGAAAGTTTCATGGAAACAGGCTATTTAAAAATTTTTTTTGCCAAGAACATTGTCCTTCTCTACTATCTTCAAACTGATCTATAAGTTGTTTATTTTGTGATCATAGAAGTGACATGTTTAGAATGATTTCCAGTGCTGTAAACATACAGTATTGTAACATCTGTAGATCTGAGTTACCTGTTGTTCTTTACCTAAAGTGAAGATGCTCACAAACCTCCTGTTTTTCTGGACTTTTGAAAAATGTTTGTTTCTAAAATACAAGACAAATAGTTATTGTTATTCACAGTTTAAGTTTAGTCCACATGAAATAGAATTTTGACTTTCTGCTACATAACCCGTCCGTTTACCAAACATCCTTATTGTTTTTACACCGACTTCTGATACAATTTTAAGTGTAAAAAGCACACCAAGGTAGTTTAAAATTTGACATCCTTTAACCTGCTTCTGCTCCTATAGTTTACTTTACAAACATTATAAATCTATTGAGGAGAATCTGTGTTATATTTCTGTCTCTTACCTGTGCGTGAAGATCAGCGGTGTTCACTCTTGCAATGATTGAGGAAGTTATGTTGTTTAAAGAGTTTCAACTTGTGTCATTGCTACAGTGATGATGTTACAGGTATTTCCACATACTAACTAAATAAACTAGATGTTTTAGTCATTTCCCTATAGTGACCCTCCCCATTTTGGAATTTTTACGTGTAGAGAAACACACAGTAACTTGTGTACCTGGGCCCGTATTCACAAAACATTTGATCTTTACACTAAGAGCTCCCCTAAACCTGCAGTTAAAGTTTAATACTAAGAGTTTTCACTTGAAATCTATTCACAAAGCTGCTGAGAGCAACTTTTATTAAGGAAAAGAAAGAAATCTTAAAATAAGAAAAAGGGCCTAGTTGCTATGGATGATGTCAGCAAGCTTACTGAATATGACCAAAGTGATTGGCTGATAGAGGATGGGTCTCTGTTAATCATTTAATCATAGAAATATTATAAAATGAGGTCTCTTGCTGACACATTTAAATTAAGATCTTAAAATACATTTTGATTTTAACATATATTTAAATTTTTATATATATATATATAATTATTGCCGTATTCAAATTAAGATGATAAAATATACACAAAGTTAATGTTTATTTCGAGTGCAGAGTTAATTTTTGAGGACCATTCTTTTTAAGAGTTTCTCCTAAATCGGCAAGTTACAATCTACTTTTAGCCTTAAGATGTTTTGTGAATACGGTCCCAGAACTTTAAAAAATATATTACATTAACTAAATAAAGCCCAATATAAATAAAGATTCAAAAAATTAATACATGACAAATAATGCACACCTGAGTTGATGGAGCCACAGACATTCATTATTTTTCTAACGGTTCAGAGTAAATTATACACCACAGTTGCCACACAACAAGACCTGTCGCTAATTTCAAGCCCTCATGCACATCAGTATTTTTATTTATATAATTTTTATATTATCCGCATGAATCAAAAAAGGGTTGCTATCAGTGTTATTTCAGTTAGCTTGGCGAACTTGGAACTGTAGCGCAGTGGACAGAAATTCATAAACAAGTTTGAATTGTATTGTGTTTACTGATCTCATTTCATCATTTTGGACCTTATCGCTCACACAGACACACACACAAACACAGACTCTGACCAATTCCAAACCTCCGTCGCTTTGACCCGCCAGCTTGGCAAGCGGGTCTGTGTTAAACGCCGTAATGGCTGCAGGACCGGATGGCTGCTTGCCGAAGCTGGATTATTTTACCCTGTTGCAAGTCTTGTCTATGGTGTATTATGTGTATCTGTTTTTTCTCTCCACTTCCCTCATGTTTGCTTCTTCTTAAATCCATTTCGTTACACTGTACTTGTTATATGTGTAATGACAATAAATTGAATCCAATCCAATCTCTTGTCAAAAAAGCATTTACTTTGACGGTCAATAGTCTTGAAATGACAAACTCGCTCACTTATAACAACAATAAGACAGCAGCAGCTTAAAAGTGTTCAACAAATAGAAACCCAGATTTATATTTTCAAACATAGTGACTCAAGTCTCTTAAGTGTGTGTCTATGTCTTCTAGAGACACTGACTATTTGACACAATTAAGCAGAGAACATTAGTAATCTGTTTAGAGGAATCTGTATTATATTTCTGTCACTTAGTTGTAAGTGAAGATCGGATGTATTCACTCTTACAAATAAATATTTCTTAAAGAAATATTCTGTGGTTGCACTATACTTAGGAGTAGACACATCTGTTCTTGTGGTTTTCCGGGTTAATTGTATGTACATTTTATAGCATATATCTTATGATTTATCAATTGCATTCAATATCAAGTCTATATCTTGAAATGACTACAAATTAGGTGAAGTATACATGTCCACATTATATCTCAGCCATCACATTCAACCCTTACCATAGGGAGTAATCTCTGACCAGAACTCAATATTCAACTGAAATAAGAAATATAAATAAAGAAATATGTCATACAATACAGTGTGATCTGACAGAAGCAGAATGTAAAAAAAACAGAGCATTGAAGAAGATGAACCAAAGGGTCCTGACATCTGATATATGTAATTTGATATACTGATTCATATTTTATTTGACATTTGATGTAGTTTAAAAATGACAAAATATTTGCTCATAATACAACATCTTTGAAGACGGGAGCAAAAGCAACAAGTAAATATCAAGATTACAATTTCATTATCGTCACACGTCTCTCCAGTGTATTTGTGTTTGTTTGTTTGTCATATTGTCTCCATCCCTCACTGGCGTAAAAACCCGGGGTTGAAAATGGCCTATTACTAGTTGATTTTGATGTTTTGAATGTAATAACCACGCAAACTCCATAAGTAGACCTCAGACAACAGAATAAAATAATAAAAACGGCCTGCTCAGGACACCTTAAGTAAGAAGTCCCACATGACTCTTCATAATGATCTCAGACCAGTTCTCATTGTTTGAATGGCTTCACATTGATGAGTGAATCTGCTCAACCTGATTTTGCCAAGTGGTTGATGTCCTCAGGACAACATATTTTGCTGACCTAAGGACAACGTTTTTATAAATAAAACCTAAACCCACACCAAACCCTGACCCTAACCATAACTAACCCCTAAAATCAGAGGGAAATGATAAGTGAAAAACAATGTTCTAGAAGCCCTTATCCTGGTTAGAAGATTAAACTTAAAATAAACTGTAAACTTATTTCTGAAATCTGATTGGTTGATTTAAATATTGTCCTAGGGTCAACATGATGTGCCCTAAGGATGTCAACCACTTGGCAAAAACTGGATAGCCGAGTGAATTTACAGTAGGAGTGAAAAGAACATGATCATGAGATCCTTTAATATCTCAAATGTGTTAGGTGTTAAAACTAGACCCTCTGAGCGCACACGCTGTGGTCTCAAGAGCCTCACAAGATTTAAATAAACAATCCTGATTTAATTCATCAAAGATTAAATAATCTAAGTTTTCGACTGTAATTTGAGTCATGGCTTGACATGATGGACTGTTGGCTGAATGTGTGATGCATAAGGAACACTTTTCTGGAGACACTTCAGCACGTTTGAAGTCATCAACCTATTGGTTGAATTTTACAGGATTTCCAGGAGACCTGATTTAGGGAACATTACTTTAGGCACCACAAACTGTGGTTTTCCCAAGTACTATAAAGGGCACTAGCACATGTTTCCTTTGTCTTTGGTGTGTTATAAGTTTTCCTTGCGTGTTGATAGATCCAACTATGAGATATGGCTTGTAGATCTTATAGATCTAAACTTTGAGTCCAGTTTCACTAGATCTCTCTCCGTCAGGAACAAATTACACCTGGAGATATCAACTCCGTTGTCAGTCAATCCTTTAACCCAACCACCAGGGAGATATAGAGCTGAAGGGAAGAACAGCAGGCAGGAGACGAAGTGATGTTAAATAGACAGAAAATGATGTATTGAATAATCTCAGTTGGGTGTTGATGCTCAGTCAAGCTCTGCCAAACTTCATCTGACTAGAAACCGATTCAATATGTGTTTTTAACCATTCAAGATTACAGTATCAAAACATTGTCTCATGAGATGGAGACCAATGGATACTCATATCAGCATAAGACACAATACAACTCCCAACGAGGTTAAAGAACAGGAAAGTATGGAACAAATAATACGAATAGAAGTGAATACTAAAATACATGAATGAATACATATGATAGATGAATATTGTTATAAATGGGATCAATGAAATAGAATAATAAAATGGAATAAAACAAGAAACAAGTATATGTTTCTATCCAGATCTATCAGTGTGTTAGACATGAAAATTAGCAAAAAAAAGATGCATTCTATCTAAAAGCAAATGCTCACCCAGACCTGCTTGAAACAACTTGTATAACCACACCCCCAGAAATCTACAGTACGAAAGACCGCGCAAATGTATACGCAAGTAAGGTGGGTGTACCTGTGTCCTTGAGCAAGACACTTTACTCCATGTTGCTCCAGGGGGATTGTCCCTGTAATAAGTGCACTGTAAGTCGCTTTGGATAAAAGCGTCTGCCAAATGCCTAAATGTAAATGTAAAAGTTTGCAGCCCAAAAGGACATATGACTGATAGGAAAAGCAACCAATCATGTTGCTTTAGTGCCTCATCATGTTTAGAGGCGTGGAAATGTCCCTGCAGTTACAGTGTCAAAAGTTAACAGCCAGAAAATTATTATTTAAATTATAAGTTTATGCTGTGAACAATTAACACAAACTTAGAAAAGTAATATTTATAAAAATTGTAATGTGAATGTAAATATATTTAAAAAGCTCCATGAAGTCTCCTCAGATATGAAAGAGCCAGTATGACGAGAGAGATCTACAGAAGTGTAGGAGGAGGAGATTATCTTCAGTGTTTGAGATCTTCTTCTGGTGCTCAGTGATCTCCTTCTTCAGATCTTTAATAACATCTTCATACCGTCTTTCTGCTGCTCTTCGGCTCTCCTTCATCATCTCCTGAAGTCCATACTGATATAACAAAGTAAATAATACATGATTTATTAAACATGGCGTGGTGTTTTTTAGTCAATAATCTTTAAATATGAGTCAGATCATAAAAACATTTCAGCACTTGACAGTATACAGTATACTCACAGTGTTCTTGTTCTTGTGATCCGTCACAGTGTAGATTAGACACACACATGTGTGATCATCTCTACAGAAGAGCTCCAGAGGTCTGTCATGTTTCTGACATATATAATCCTGCAGATTCTTCACAGGATCAATCAGTTTGTGTTTCTGTAATCCTGACACTCTCAAATGAGATTCCAGTTTCACAGTAAGAGCTCTGACACACCAGACACGACTTCACAGCCTTCAGCTTTCCTTCAGTACAGAAGTCACACACAACACAGTTTTCTTCTTATTTTCATCCACAAGATCTCTGAGTGATGTATTAATCTTGAGATCAAGTCTTTGGTCAAATGTTTCTTCACAATATGGACATTTACAGTATTATCTGTTGTTCAAGTGGGTAGTCAGACAGATTTTACAAAAGTTGTGTCCACAAATGATGAAATCATGTCATACATGAGAGGAGTGCCCTCTAGTGGATATAAAAGAGCACTGCAGCTGGTGACTGCGATATTTAGTTTGTTAGGTTTCTATTCTTTTGCGTGTTTGTGTTTTGTGGAGATGATTTTGTTTACTTTTCTAATAGTATAAGGTGCACATTACTCCAGTCTTTCTTACCTATGGGCTCATGGCTGCAGCATGGTTCAGGGGTGGGGTTATAGTTTATGTTTGTTGATGATAATTATTGTGAATGTTCTATTTATGGTTTTCTGGTTATTATCTTTTTGATGTTCAAAATATAGTTTGGAATTGATTTATGTGCTTTTGTATAAGATTTCTATTTTAACCTACAGTATGTACTTGAATTGGTTGTCCAGTTCGGTAGAAAAGGTTTGGTCTTGATGTTTGAGTCAGTTCTGCTGATGGACCTCAGAGAGGAGGGTCAGCTAGTGTCTATATTGAACGTTTTCTGCAAATAATAAAAGTTCTTAAAGAACTTCTGGAGTCTCTGATGGAGGAGGTCTGGATGTATCTAGTGGAGCCTGTGATGTGGTCCTGTTGACAAGTGCAGCTGGTTCATTGAAGAAGCTTGTGAGACAGATGGTGTTGAGCATTATTTGACTACCTTCAAACAAATTGCTGGAGTTTGCAGATGGACTAAAGGAGACTGAGATATACACCTGGTCCTGCTTCCCACTGGTAAAGCCTGTGTGGCCAATGTGAATATTGCACAAGTGAATGATTACAAGCAGGTGAAAGATGATATACTGAGGAAATATTACATTAATTTTGAGACTTATCACACAAAGATTCCTCTCCCTAGATGTGCTATTTGAAGAAGGATCTCACAAGGAACTGTATGTACGCTTAATAGATTTCTCTTACAAATGGGTGGAAGCTGGTCATAAGACAGTCCAACAGGTTGCAGAGACATTATTATGGAACAGTTATTGAGAATATTTTGTCCTGAACTGCAAACGTGTATTAAAGAGCATGATAGTCCTTCTGCTCTTCTGGCAGATCTTTGTTGGTGTGTTTTTAAACCATATTATATAGTGAATATTTGCATATTATAATACACAATACTAAAGTGTAATACAGTTTACTTCAGTACACACTGTACTACAGTATTCTTCATGAGGGTGAACGCTTACATATAGTAAACCGGGAAAACACATAACTTACACAACATACAGATACAATGTGGATATTATCATCATCATCATGATTTTAAAGGTTTTCATCAATTGATGCGACAAAACGCAATAGAATCCATTATAGCAGCGGTTCTCAAACTTTTCGTTGTAAGGCCCCTTTATGTGGAGTGCATCACTTTGCGTCTTCTCAAATAAAGATTTATAATCTTAAACTTTAATCAAACCAAAAACATATACAATGCTGGAACATCAATTCTTTTCATTTGTGGTATTATTTTTCTGGTATTTGATTAAGTAAAATCTATAACAAATTTCTATATTTCATGAAATGCCACAAAATCTGTGTCCTCTCTGGTTTCATGTTGGGGTCTCAAGTTTGAGAACCACTGTATAATTCAAAATTTCTATCAAATTCACGTTGTCAGTTATAAAGACAGAAAAATCCTGTGTTCTGTTTATTGACAGCAAGTATAACACTGAGTTTGAATGTGACAGAAAAACATCTCTTGTTTTCTCACGTGTGTGTCACACTAATGGTCCAGACGCTCCTGTGAGGAATAACCTCTGATTTCATCGCTGTACTGTACCATTGACACATAAAACACATTTAGTCTTTAGTGTACAGTGTATTTATGAATATTTCTAGTGTATTTTTGAGAAATAGTCTCAATAAAAAAAGATAATTGTCATTAACTTGGCTAATTTAAATGTAAATCAAAATGTACATACATATTTATTATATATCAGAAAACCAGCTAATGAAATATTAACATTACACTTTAAACATAATCTACACATACAGTAGTATTGTATGTTTTAAAATGGAAAAGAAAAAAGAAAAATCGTAATTGTATCTAATTCTACTTAATCCTTTTTATTTAATCATAGAAAGTGTTCTTTTGTTTAGTATTTCAGATATAAAAAAATCATGAGTTTAATTGACAGGTGTGATGATCAATGGCTCTGAGTTTTTACCTTCATCATTCAAATAAGGGCTAATATATGGATAGAGTTTCTCAGTGAAAGATTGATCAGTGTAAGAGTAGATATGAGATCTGTTCTCCACATCATAAAAGGAAACCAAACCCTCCTCATAATCCACAAACACACCCACCTTCTGTGGCTTTACTCTCAGAGACAGAGAGACAGAGGGATCAGCACAAGCTTTATATTTATTCTCATTCCTCAACACCACAGTCCAGAATCCATTCACTGGTGTCAGTGTGATATCTCCCTTCCTGTTAACAGATTCTCTGGCCACTCCTAAATCCCATTCACTCTTTCCCTTCACCTGAACCTCATAATAAAATCTCCCTGATGAGAATCCCTCCTTTCCCAGAACAATTACACATCTATCAAATCTCTTTGGGTTGTCTGGGAGTTTATGTCTAATGTCTCCATCTCTCACTTGTTTCTCATCATCAGACAGTATGAGTTGAGGATGAGCTGTATCAGGATCCAGAGTCACATCCACTGAGAGAGATCAGAGAATATCAATCACAACTGATGATGATGATGTTTGTGATATTTAATGAATAATGTGTCAGTATATAAATGTAAAGTATTGTAGTATATGAGTGAAGAGAGCAGATGACACACTGTACCTGCATACTGCTGCATCCACTTCAACACTGTACAGACACATGACAATCAATCATTATCACATCTTTCATATGGATTTGTATATGCAGTTATTTTAAAAACTCTGTCTTTGATCTTCACTTACCAGCTTCACTGAGTTTCTCCTGTAGTTCAGTCCTAATCGTCTCCACACTCACAAGACTCTTCATATTGACCTCAGTCCAGTTTACTGTATTATAATGTCTGCACATGGATGAGTGAGTCTACAGTGAGAGAGACAAATATAAGATCCTCCAAAATCTGACATTTCTCAGGGGTTATGAAACACTGCATCCCACAAGTCTTTCATTTCTTATCAGTAGAATCATTCCTCATTAATTTCACACAAAATCAAATGATCTCAACTGTGTTCTTCACATTCATTTTTGTATATTTATAGCTCTATACTCAACAACTGTCTCATTCCAGTCCATTTCATTTCCGCCGAGTCATTTGAGACTAAGTTGATAATTCAATGAAACATCATTTATTATTACATATTCACAAATGTTATTAAATCTTCAAGATATTTGTTTAACATTCCATTATAAATGTAGTGTTAAACTAAAACAGGAAATCATCCTGGATAAGCGTTCAACCAGCGTTGATTATTTAATATATAAATATCATTCCAACTGAGATGTTGTGACCTGTATGAGTTGTAGATGATGTTCAGTGTGTGAGATCTGCTCCAGCTCAATGTTTCTCTTCTTCAGTTCAGTGATCTCCTGCTCCAGATCTTTAATGACATTTTCATCATGTTTCTCTGCTGCTTTCTGCTTCTCCTCCATCATCTCCAGCAGTTCTGACTGATATCTCTCAATGGAGCGCATGAGATCACTGAAGACCGCCACACTGGCTGCTTTCTCCTTCTCTGTGTTTCTCTGATGAAAAAATATATTTAAACATTCAGTTCAAGATCTTTATAAAAGCAAATTAAACTCTGAACTTCTTCAGTAGTTTTTAAACTCACTCTTTTGAGTTCTGCTGAATGTTTGATATCTTGAATCTTCTTGATTCTGACTTGAATCATCTGCTGTACGTCTGTCTGTATATTCGACAGCTGAATCTGTGGAAAGAACACAGAGATTTTTTATTATAGAGCATCACTTCACGTCACTTACATTATGTGTTTAAAGATCGACTTTACGAAGCGATTTTATTTTTGTGTTTCTCTGCCATGTTTCTCTGAGTTTGAATATAATATGAGTATAAGATTTGAGAGATATTTTTCAGAACTTTACAATGTTTAGTTGTTAGAAGTTCAGTGTGAACATTCTGCTGTTTATGATGCACACGGTTCAGAAAGTCACACAGAATGACATGAGACTAAATATTCTTGACTGAATGTTTTCTTCAACAATGTTAATAAAAACTACTATGATAGTCAATGTTACACCAGAACTGTCCAACTCTTCACACTTTTCAAAATATCTTCTCGTGTTTAACAGAACAAAGAACTTTATAATGGTTTGGAACATCTTGAGGGTGAGTCAATCATGACAGAATTTTCATTTTGCGGTGGAATATCCCTTTAGTAACTTCTAATCTCTCTCACCTCTTCTAAAGGAACAGTGTTGTGATTCTTGTGATCTCCTTCAGTGCAGAACAGACACACACATGTCTTATCATCTCTACAGAAGAGCTCCAGAGGTCTGTCATGTTTCTGACATATATAATCCTGCAGATTCTTCACAGGATCAATCAGTTTGTGTTTCTGTAATCCTGACACTCTCAAATGAGACTCCAGGTGAGTTTTACAGTAAGAGATCTGACACACCAGACACGACTTCACAGCCTTCAGCTTTCCTTCAGTACAGATGTCACACACAACTTCAGATTCAGGTTGTTCTTCATGAGATTTCTTCTTAAAGTGATCTACAACGTCTCTGAGTGTTGTATTAATCTTGAGATCAGGTCTCTGCTTGAATGTATCTTTACATAATGGACAGATGCAATTTGTTCTTTGGACCCAACACTCATTCAGACACGTTTTGCAGAAGTTGTGTCCACATGGAGTGCTGACTGGATCATTGAACACATCCAGACAGATTGAACACAGAAGTTCTTCAGTCATTGGATCACTGGAGGATGACATCACTGAAAAAAAAGAAAAATATCACTTGCGGTATATGACTGATTTTCAAACACCATTTAAGCATCATTCACGCAGTAAATCATCAGTTATTAACTTAAATGGAGGCGAGTCTAGACTCCTTCTCCTGGTTGATGAAGATTCTGCCATTGAACTTCACCTGTTTAAGACTTCTCAGATAAAAAGGCATCAAATAAATACATGAAAGTGGTCTTTTTGGATTGTAAATATCCTGATCCTTATTTTTGTATTACAATATATGATTACATGTTCTTCGTGTCATAATTTTATCTCTATCAAACTCTACTATAAATCAATATGACAGCTTCACTACTGTTTATAAATAATGTTCATTCCAGAACACCCTCATAAACGCACTGCTTCCTGCTTATAGTTTGAACTTTGAACTGCTGTTTTATGTAAGATACAATGTTTATAAAGATGTAACGTTACTCATCTCAAACTAAAAATAATCGTATAAAATAAACAAACATTAGGTCAGATAACGTTACAACTTAAAGATTGCTTCTAAGTTTCATGTACTCTGACAGACAAAATGGTAAATGTTAATAAATCACGTTTGCTTGAACTTTTATAAAAAATGTAAATGACAAAAGAATCTGCTAACAGCGTAATAAACGTCAGAAGTGAGTATTTGACATGTTGAAATCTGCATCTACTCGACTTCTTCCTGTTTGACAAATAACACGCTTAAACATTTCAATAACTTTATAAATCTTTTGAGGACAGTCTGTGTTATATTTCTGTCACTTACCTGTGAGTGAAGATCAGCTGTGTTCACTCTTACAAGAAGAAATATTCTGTTGTTTAGAAAAGTTTAGTAGTTTACGAAATGCGTCGCCATCAATGTTCCTCCAGTTAGTTTTACTCTCATTACAGGAAACCAGAAGTTCCGTTTCTGTCACGTCCTATTACTAGTGGCGCCTCTTTTCACCACCTGAGGGCGCCATATTGCTCTGTGTCATTGCTTGTGTTTTATAGGCAGTGTTGCCAGATTGGGCTCCTTTTGGTCACGTCCGACCATAAAAAAATGCATTGGGCGGGTCTTTAAAATTTGGGCTGGTTTTTGATGCAACAGGCGGGTTTTTATTTTTGACTATAAACAGTATTCTTTATTATTTTTTTAATGAAAAATAACTATAAAATAAATTATATAATGTAGGATGATGTTTAAATTAGGTATGGTTCAGGTTAGCCAATAAGGTTCAGGGGAATCCTGTCCAATCAGACTTCAAGCTTGATTGGCAGGTTGTTGTAGGCTAATTCGTTATATCGTCAAAACTGCATTATCATCATCAGTGATCATCATTCATCATCATCATCATGCCAAAGTGGGGTAAATATAAAAAGTCCTACAGAAAGAAATGGGAGAGCGACCAGTCTTTAAAAACATGGATTACACCTGTGGTGGACGATAATACAAAGGCATTTTGTAAATACTGTCAATCAGAAATCAGAGCACAGTTAAATGATTTGAAAGAGCATGCTAAT
Organism: Triplophysa dalaica; assembly: GCF_015846415.1. Taxonomy (NCBI): domain Eukaryota; kingdom Metazoa; phylum Chordata; class Actinopteri; order Cypriniformes; family Nemacheilidae; genus Triplophysa; species Triplophysa dalaica. Next base: position 14,357,302 of record NC_079566.1, on the reverse strand, counting down.
ACAAAAAAACACAAATCGCGCTGTGCACCAAGTATAAAAACTTTTACTGTGTCAGCGGGAGCAGCAGGGCAGTGTCCGATCAAAGATGACCAAAAGCGCCGTGAAATTAGAATTGCTGCTTACATTGATTGTCACAGTTCAATAAATGCGGTGGACGATTTGTCAGACATTTTGAAAGATGAGATGGGAACATTCCAAATGCACCGGACAAAGTGTGCAGCCATTATCAAATCTGTCCTCGCGCCACACTTCAGAGAAGAACTTGTGGAGGATATTGGGGAGTCTCCATATTCCCTGTATCTCGATGAAACACTGACATATCCGTGAACAAACTTCTTTGCATTTGTGTGAAATACCAAAAAAACACAGCAAGTTTGTAAGTGCATATCTTGGACTTGTGGAGCTGACAGATGCTGATGCTAAAGCCATATCAGACACTGTTGTTGCTTTTCTATCAAATAACGGTCTCCAGATTTAAAACATGATGGGCATTGCCACAGATGGTGCCAGCGTAATGGTTGGAAAAAAACACTCGGTTTTCACCCTACTTAAACAAATACAGCCAAACCTGCATCTTATTCGCTGTGTTTGCCATTCACTTGACATTGTTGCAAATAAAGCAATGCAGCTTCTTCCAAGCAACATAGAATACATGGTTAGAGAAACCTACAACTGGTTCGCACATTCAGCAAAGCGGCAGTATGAGTACAAGAACATATACGAGACTATCAATAACGGGGGCTGCCCCTTGAAATTAATAAGTCCAAGCTGTAACCGTTGGCTTGTGATGGCTGACTGCATTAACCGCATTGTGGATCAAAAAGATGCCCCTTTGCTACAAAAAGATTAAAAAGTGTTTTGTCTAAATTTAAAAAGATACTACATGGCATAAGGTCAGTAACATGATTAAGTATGAAATAATATTAAAAAGAGGCATAGTCTCTCCGATCAAATCAGAAGCAATTTCTGCAGAATTGGGCAATGCCAAAACAATACACAGAAAACACCACTAAATAAATCCACAACCACAAAATAAATATTGTGAAGAAAGCAAACAGTCATTGTGTTTGTGTCCAGCAGTGCAACAGATTTACTCAGCATGACATCTAATTTTAACAACACATTTGACTTTGAGAATAATATAGTTGTGTTTCTTGATGTGTAAAATAATGGATCTCAACATGCAGAAGATTCAGAAGCAATGACTGTGCAGGACCTGGAGGCCACTGGACAGTTTAATAGCTCAGACCAACAAAAAAACTCTTCAATAACTGACATAAAAAACAAACTGTCATCAACTGTTTAGGTAACATTTTTGGACTATTTTTGTTAAAAAAAAAAAGAATATTCTGGATGGACTATATTTAAATATTCAGGGCAGTGCAAAATTAGACAAAACTAAATATTTTCTTATTTTGTAACATTTTCCAAATTATTCAAGGTGTATGTAAGCTTTGACCACCACTGTTGCTTCAATAAAATTATATTAGCCCAAATTACTGTATTACAGACTTCACCCTGTATGAAAGACATATTTATTGTCATGGATCTCAGTGACTGGTTGAACCCAATTGCAGGCAGAGGTAGGACAAGACGGTAGAGGGTTTAACAGGGTTTTATTTATAAAAATAACACTAACAAAACAGGCAAAAAAACCCATGAGGGGGAAAACAAGATAGGATAAATAATAAACGTTGATGAGGAAACAGACTGACTAAACTAACAAAACAAACACTGGATTAGAACACTAAACTAAACTAAGGGAATCAGGGAACAGGGATCAAGAACAAGGACTCAGATATAAACAGGATAAAGGCAAGGCAAGGCAAGGCAAGGCAAGGCAAGGCAAGGCAAGGCAAGGCAAGGCAAGGCAAGGCAAGGCAAGGCAAGGCAAGGCAAGGCAAGGCAAGGCAAGGCAAGGCAAGGCAAGGCAAGGCAAGGCAAGGCAAGGCAAGGCAAGGCAAGGCAAGGCAAGGCAAGGCAAGGCAAGGCAAGGCAAGGCAAGGCAAGGCAAGGCAAGGCAAGGCAAGGCAAGGCAAGGCAAGGCAAGGCAAGGCAAGGCAAGGCAAGGCAAGGCAAGGCAAGGCAAGGCAAGGCAAGGCAAGGCAAGGCAAGGCAAGGCAAGGCAAGGCAAGGCAAGGCAAGGCAAGGCAAGGCAAGGCAAGGCAAGGCAAGGCAAGGCAAGGCAAGGCAAGGCAAGGCAAGGCAAGGCAAGGCAAGGCAAGGCAAGGCAAGGCAAGGCAAGGCAAGGCAAGGCAAGGCATACTCGGACGAGGGACATCATACAATGAACGCGCACAGGACAATGAAACATGAGGACTCTTTATAGGGACAAACTAAAGAGGGAACAGGTGCAGTGGATGAACACTCAAGAAAAACTAATTAACACAAACTAGGAAACAGGAGGGTAGGAACGATGATGCAGACCAGAGAGAGATGAAATCGTCTCTCTCCAACATGAAACAGAGGATCCTTTATGATTCCACCTCTAGACCAAGAAATACCTGACAAGGTGAGGTGGAATCATGACAATTTATTGTTTTACATTAGTTTTACAGAGTAAATGAAGTCAAACAACTAGATTTCCCAGTCTTAATATTTTGCTTTGACCATTTTTCATTCACTGGCTAAACAGAAGATGCACAGGCACATGTTATCCAGCGTCCAACCACCTTCACCCTACTGCACATTTACTTTAATAGTGAACACATAAAACAACCGGTCCAAAGTATCAAGATATTGCTTTCCAATGCCTCTGAATGCCTCCAATGACGTTCTCTGTCTGCAACAGTTCATATGTTGTTTGATCTCATGGAAAGGGTTGAATAAAGTTGTTATTTATTAAAGTGTTCTCATAAATCCACAAAATGAAGTTTAAACCACTGAAGTCGCTGAATATTTGAACAATGTCTGTAACTTTCTGCACTTTTATTGTATGTTGTGTTGCTGTTTATGTGGCAGCACAAAGTTCGCCCATAAAATCTCAACAAACTATCTTCATTTGTGTTCTGAAGATAAACGGAGGTCATGTGGAACAACTTTAGGATGAGGAATTCAAGACAGAATTTTCATAAAGTGAAAAATCCTTTTAATGACAATTAATGTCTGAAAATACTGCAATGACACAAAATGACACATAATGGCATTCCTTGCAAAGGAGCATGTGGATTTTTTTATTTTTTCAAGTTTCAATTACAGAAAGTATTATTTTGATCCAGTAACCCAAAACTGGATAAAAAATGTATTGATTAAAATCATGTGATGATCAACGGCTCTGAGTTTTTACCTTTATTGTTAGGTTCTGGGCTAAAATATGGATAGAGTTTCTCAGTGAAAGATTGATCAGTGTAGAGTAGATATGAGATCTGTTCTCCACATCATTAGATTGAGGCCGGTCTAGACTCCTGGTTGATGAAGATTCTGCTATTGAACTTCACCTGTATAAAACTTCTCAGATTAATAGGCATCAAACAACATTTTAAAGGTGATCTTTTTGGATTATAAATACCCTGATCCTGATTTTTGCGTCACATTATATAATTACTTGATCTTCATGTAATCATTTTATATCAGCTCATTTCATTTAGATCAATATGAAACTCCACTATGTCAATATGGCAGCTTCACTACTGTTGAAGGAAATGCTTCCTCCTTAAATTTAAACTTTGAATTGCTGTTTTTTTATGTAATCGTCTAAAAACTAAACATAATCCATGACTCCTCCCACCTCCTCCTTTAGATTAGATTAGATTCAACTTTATTGTCATTACACATAAATACAAGTACAGTGTAATGAAATGTAGTTTAGGTCTAACCAGAAGTGCAATTAGCAAGTGCAGGATATACGGTGTGAATAAATACAGAATACAATAATAGGAAAATACTTTACAATGGGAATGTACTATGAAAATATGACAGTCGGTATGTACTATGAACAATATAAACAGAAGTCTATATACTGCATTGATTGAAACTCCTAAATGTATTCACCCCCTCCTCTGTTTCTGTGTGTGTTTAACATGATCCTTTCCTCCATTCTAGTGATCTTGTGCGATATGTAGTTTTGCTTATGTGATCCTTTCAAACTTTTTAGCATATTTATATGAAACCAGCATGTGATCTGTTTTTCCAAGAATTGTTGCTTTAGACATCACCATAATTACTACAACATCAATGTATTATTTGAAGTTACCTCAAGTACCATATAAACAGGATGTATATACACACATCAGAATCAATGTATTAACATCTGGTATCATCAATTTACCACAGTACAATACCACCACTGAACACTTTTACTTATTAGAATGTTGAGGAAATAGTCTAGAGAATGAAATATATTCATTTGCTTCATTTAAATGTAGACCAAGTTGATATAACATTTTACATTTAAGAAAAGTGTCTTAGACATCCATGACATATAAGCATTAAAGTGAAAAGTAATTTATAGAAATTTGAACATAACATTCTGAACATAATTCTTATTCTTTGTAATTATTTACATTTTATTGTAAACTGTATTATTTCATCTTTTTCATGTTTGGATTTCTTCATTGATTCTAATTGACAGATCTGATGATCAATGGCTCTGAGTTTTTACCTTCATCATTCAGACTTGGGCTAAAATATGGATAGAGTTTCTCAGTGAAGGATTGATCAGTATAAGAGTAGATATGAGATCTGTTCTCCACATCATAAAAGGAGATCAAACCCTCCTCATAATCCACAAACACACCCACCTTCTGTGGCTCTACACTCAGAGACAGAGAGACATCTGGATCAGCAAAAGCTTTATATTCATTCTCATTTCTCAGAGCCACAGTCCAGAATCCATTCACTGGTGTCAGTGTGATCTCTCCCTTCCTGTCAACAGATTCTCTGACCACTCCTAAAGTCCACTCAGTCTTTCCCTTCACCTGAACCTCATAATAAAATCTCCCTGATGAGAATCCCTCCTTTCCCAGAACAATTACACCAACATTAAACCTCTTTGAGCTGTCTGGAAGTTTATTCTTTATTTCTCCAGTTCTCACTTGTTTCTCATCATCAGACAGAAAGAGAAGAGGATGAGCTGTATCAAGATCCAGAGTCACATCCACTGAGAGAGATCAGAGAATATGAATCACAACTGATGATGATGATGTTTGTGATATTTAATAAATAATGTGTCAGTATATAAATGTAAAGTATTGTAGTATATGAGTGAAGAGAGCAGATGACACACTGTACCTGCATACTGCTGCATCCACTTCAACACTGTACAGACACATGACAAGAAAACATCAGCACATCTCTGACATGGATTATATATGCAGAATAAACAAGCAGCTCAAAGCAAATGTTTTGCATCATGTTTTCTCTGATCAATGTGTGTGTGACCTTGTTTTTATATCACTGTTCGGGACAAAAACCTGAATGCACACCTACTCATGGGGACGTGTGTCACTGTTGGGACCAAATGGAGGACAACATGCTAATAAATTAATAGAACGATCTGATGGTTGCATTTAGGGGTAGGGAATAGAATATACAGTTTGTACAATATAAAAATAGTTTCGCCTATCGACTGCCCCCACAGAGATGTAATAAACCTGACGTGGGTGCGTGTGTGTGTGTGTGTGTGTGCGTGCATCTGCATGTGCGTGGTGATATTAAGAGGATCAAAGGGCAAAACTGAAGGAGTTCTACTACTTTGTGTAGCAATTTTAATAGATACATTTATTTCACTCAAGCACTCGAACAGACACACGCACACACAGAGAGAGCAATATTGATGCAGTATATAATCAAATATGTGTTACTGTAGCTCATTTGGTAGAACTCTGTGTATTTCATCTTCACCTACCCGCTTGATGGCGTTGTGTGTCTTTGTGAGCCTGAATACAATAAGCGGACACCACAAACAGGACAAGTCCCACAACCAGGAACTTATAAAATCTCCCTGATGAGAATCCCTCCTTTTCCAGGACATTTCGACAAGCATCAAATCCCTTCGGGTTGTCTGGGAGATCATGCATGATTCCTCCAGTTCTCACTTGTTTCTCATCATCAGACAGAATGAGATATGGATTTGCTGTATCAGGATCCAGAGTCACATCCACTGAGAGAGATCAGAGAATATCAATCACAACTGATGATGATAATGTTTGTGATATTTAATGAATAATGTGTCAGTATATAAATGTAAAGTATTGTAGTATATGAGTGAAGAGAGCAGATGACACACTGTACCTGCATACTGCTGCATCAACTTCAATTCTGTACAGACACATGACAATAAAACATCAGTCAATCTCTAAAATAGATTATAGTGTATATGGAGTATAAACAAGCAGCTTGTGTAAAATATTTTGCATCTATTTTCTTGGATCAATGTGAATGTGTGTAACCTTGTTTGTTGTACCACGGTGGGGACTTAAACCTGAATTCACACAACGGTGAAACAAGCTTTTAAATTGTACTGAACTATTATTTTTGAAAATTGAAAAATGCATTAAGTTTTCTGATGGTTATGTTTAGGGCTGGTTATGTAAGGGAATAGAGTATACAGTTTGTACAGAATAACAATCATTATGCTGTCCCCTTGGAAATGCTTCCCTGTAGCTCAGTGGTAAAAGCATTGCATTAAAAATGCAATATTGTGGGTTCGATCCCAGGGGATTGCATATACTTAAGTATAAATTTAAAGGAAAATGCAATGTAAGTCACTTTTCTGCTAAATGCATAAACCAGACATGAGTGTGTGTGGAATCATCTCTATAAAGTCACATACTTTACTTTAATTTTAAAATAGATTTTCATTGCATTCACATTAGATTCTGTAAAGAGCATTTGATCATTCTTTACTAACCAGCTTTACAGCGAATTATGTCTGTCTCCAGGTCACAATCTCTCTTCTTCAGCTCAGTGATTTCCTTTTGTAACAATTCAAGTCTACCTAATGTTTCCAATAATAAGACAGAGGTTATCTCATATGTATCTTGTGTTGGGCAATTCCGTATAACTGTCAACATAACCATGAAGAAATTAAGGTTTTCTCAATGTTTTTTAATATGCTAACAGCATAGGTATCAACATTTGGTGATTTAAATACCCATGTGAGGTCTCTCTTCAAGATTTTAAAGCCGTTGTTTTATTTTTAGTTCACGATTTTCATAGTCAGCTAAGTGCCATTTTCACATCCATAACGGTACATATTGCTCATAAAATTAAAAACACATCAATCCTAAAATAAAGTAACTATTTGGTGTTCTACGAAGGTATTGTTGGGTATTTTAGCTTCAGGGTTGTGCATTTTAATTCACAGAAATCCTACAAAAATGGATGTCTCCCAAAAACTGTGTCCTTTTTTTGTCACATCCATAAGGTGTGTTCATTTCCTTCTTTTTTAAATAGAAAATGTATTCATAGACTGAAATTTCCCTGTTGTTTAGACTCCATCAACAAGGGTTGAGTAAAACATAAACAGATGGTTCAATATATTCGTAACAAATAGATTCTCTGAGCATTCATGTCACATCCATGAGGCAAATTGTCACGTCCATAACGTTGGAATTGCCCTGTAGCATTTCAGATTGCCCTGAGATTATCAAAGATAATATCTACTGTGAAATCTAAGCCATGCTATTTGAAAAGATCTGTAGACTTACTATCTGTCAAAAGTTGCCTATTTTGTTTGTATTCGAAACTTTATTTGCAGCATTGATGCAAAAGTTAAATAAATGTAGCTCATTTGGTAGAACAATAAACTCTGTGTTGATATTCACCTACCAGTAGCAAAAAGGAGCAACACTACCAGGATAAATCCTATAACTGTTGACAAGCGCAAATCCTTAAATGAAGACCTTTTCTGACTACTTAAGTCCTCCTGAAAAAAAATACACAAATGCATACCTGTCACGAATTTTATGTAGCATTTTAGCAAAAATCTTAAATGCATACTCAGCCAAAAATTAAAATTCTGCCATGAATTACTCACCCTCAAGTCGTTAGATAACCTAACACCTCCGTTCATCTTCAGAACACAAATTAGGATAGTTTTCATGAGATCTGGGAGCTTTCTGACTCACCCATAGGCAGCAATGTAACCAACCTTCATAGTGTAGAAAGTGAGTAAAGGCATAGTTGAAATAGTCCATGTCACTCCAGTGATTCATCCTTGACTGTTTTAAGTGATGAGTAAGCATAGGCCTACGTTTGATTTTGACACTGGTGGGGACATAAATAAAATAAACACTGTCTCTGAATTAAAGGTGTGATGAATTAAAATCATAATTTTAACCCGAGCTTTTGAGAGGGACGCGTATTCACGCGAACATCACGTAAGTGTCAGAACTGGAAACGTTATTGACGTTTCCAGTTATGGACACCATGCCCAGGTTCTGGAATCCACCTATTGATAGGTTGAACACCGCCTCAATAGAAAATTATGGACGACTACTTCTCTTAAAAAAACTGTAGGCCTACTATGCGTCACTCTTTGTTAGAGTGATGTGCCCTGTGCACTATTCGGACCTAGTCATTTGTATCAATTGCATAGATTGTCTGTGATCTTAAGCCAGTGCGAATCGCCATCTCTGTGATTTGGTGGGCTCATATATAATTTTCAAGGTTTCAAGGTTAAATTCAAGGCTTTATACACCGTTTGAATAATACTCCGAATAACGGAGGCTGGAATATGAAGTGTTTTGGTATTATTTCGGGTACTGGGTGATATCCATACGTTAACGGGAGTCTCCCGTTTGTTTATTTATCGTGGAAACTCGCCAAACATTTCAGATCCGCGATCGCAGTGATCTTTTGTCCGGTTCCGGATCACTGGTCTCAAATGTTGACAGGCACGGTCATATATCATTAAATGCAATTCAGGTATAGGCCATACAAACTACAAAATGCGCAAAGCCTCGCCATCACATCTGGGAAATAAGTCAGTAAATTTGAGTAAATTCATGCCGTGCGTTTGCGTCACATGAAATACTGATGTGTTGAGTTGAACGATTTTTTTAAACGCGTGAAATTCACTTCATTACTATCGAAAGCCAACAGGATCACTATCCGCATGCTTTAGATCGCCATATTGTTTGATTTATCTTCCCCATAGATTAATAAGTCAAAACAATTGAATGAATAAGTATAGCCTATGTGTGGTTTTACTGCTCACTGAACGGACTGCTGGCTAAATGTGGAGAAAGGGGATTTATTCTAAACTAAACATTCTTTGTCGGACATGCTATGTTTTCTATACCTTATTTGGTATAACAGGTGTCTTATTGTGCTCTATATAAAGATGTTTCCTCCCTGAAATAAATGATTTCAAAAGCTTGATGCCTTTCTGTGTCCTGTTTTTGGAGCTCCCAGATCTGCAGAAGAATTCTCTCACAACATCCAACCTATTTCTGGTTTGATTTTAAGGGTAATCCAAAACATAGAAAGATATTAAGTGTTCGAAAGGAACCTGATTTTTAACACATATTAATATTAAAACGCCGATTTCTTAACGATTTCTGGTGCTAAATGAATGTCATACTCCACCACAAGTTTAAGTAAGGCCGTGCGCCAATCGACGTTAAGTTAACGTCTCACGTCACTCAAAATGCAAACTCATTTGCTAATAAACATAGCTCCTCCTCTTCTGGGTTTGTGCGCTCTAACTTTCTTTAAAATATCTTCTTTTGTGTTTATACGGATTATACATTATACAGTCATACAGGTTTGAGAAGTCAAGAGGGTGGGGTTGCAGAAGTTGTTAAAGTAGTACGCAATAAGAAGTCTAGATGTAAGCTCGGTTGACTTGCAGTCGCACGCTGCATCTTTTGGCTTGTTCGAGTCCCACTTAATAATTAAAAATAATCACCTTAATAATCACCTTAATTTAAATTGTATTATATGTTTTGTTGAGTAAAATTAATTTTATCTAAATGCTCAGCTGAAAGTTAGTTCCACACACAGTATATTGTCAGTCTACTCACGGAGGTAAAGGGCAATGTGTCCCATAGGAAATGTGAGTGGTCGCGTGCTAATGACATTTAATTGGGCAGGTTATGTGCGTTGAGGTGGTTATTGAAAGGCTGTTGGCGAGGGTGTCTGGACGTCGTCGGGAGCGATTGAGAAATTTAGAATAAATTGTGTGTTGTGGAAAAAGAGCTCTTATTCCTACTTTCTTTATATATTAATCACACATTAAATGCTGAAATATAAATACAAAAATCCCTGTGACACAGAACATAACAAGACCAACAATGTAAAAATCTGCAAGTGGTCCAAGCGGGACTCGAACCAGTCAAAGACGCAGCGTGCGTCTGCGCATATACAGAGCCAACCTATAGACTAAAAGCAACGACTTGTATTGCAAGTCGCATAAGCATACTCAGAATTCTGTAATCATTTACCCACCCTCTTGACTTTTCAAACCTGTATGACTGTATAATGTATAAACACAAAAGAAGAACATTTAAAGAAAGATAGTAACAGAAAACCGTTCGTCCACATTGACTTTTTCTTCATACAATAGAAGTCATTAGGGACCAGTGGTAGATGATGACAGAATTTTTGTTTTGGGGGTGAACTACCTTTAAACTACCAAGTCATGACCTGACTTAATTTTACATATTAGTCTTACATATATATTTTACACATTGTTTGCTGGAACATACTGCATTAGTTATATGTTTTTTCTTTTCAGCATATTTTTCTTTCAATTCTTTCCATTTTTTGTTTACCACAAATTTAAGCTGGACATGGATTTGGGATGAAATGAGCCTCCGACATGCTGTAGAGCGCGCAAACCCAGAAGAGAAGGGGCTATGTACACTCACCTAAAGGATTATTAGGAACATCATACTAATACTGTATTTGACACCCTTTCGCCTTCAGAACTGCCTTAATTCTACGTGGCATTGATTCAACAAGGTGCTGAAAGCATTCTTTACAAATATTGGCCCATATTGATAGGATAGCATCTTGCAGTTGATGGAGATTTGTGGGATGCACGAAGCTTCCGTTCCACCACATCCCAAAGATGCTCTATTGGGTTGAGATCTGGTGACTGTGGGGGCCATTTTATTGCAGTGAACCATTACACCACCACCATAATTGCATTACTGAGAAATTGAACAGGTGTTCCTAATAATCCTTTAGGTGAGTGTATATGAGCTAATAAGTTTGTATTTTGAGTGACGTGTGACGTTAACTTATTGTCGTTCGCCGCACGGCATTACTTAAACTCGTGGAGGCGTATGACGTCAATTTAGCACCAGGCGGAGTGAAGAAATTAATACGGTGATCAAAAGCATGCGAATTGTGATCCGGTTGGCTTTCGATAGCAGGATGTCCTATTGCATCTGCATTGACCTGACATGTAAATAACTCCCGCTTAACGCTTCATTCACGTTTGTTGGGAACACAGCATTCCAATGCACGTCCGGAAGACCATGTTACGCATGCGACGTTGCTGCCAATAGGGAAATCAGAAAGCGCTGTGTTCGAAAAATGAACGAAGGTCCTAGGATTGTCGAATGACATGAGGGTGAGTAATTCATAACAGAATTTTCATTCTTCGGGAGAGGTATCATTTTAACAATTAGCAGACTCTCCTGAAGACGTCTTAACATGGGCCTCTCTAAAAAGATGCAGGGTTATATTAAATCCAGAATTGGGTCAAAAAGGGATGAACCCAGTCGTTGGGTTAAAATGTCAACCCGTCTACACCACACGTCAGCGGCACAACGCGACAATACAATTTCTGTTTTTAAAGGGGTTCTGTTGTCTTCTGCTGCGTCACATCACGCTGCTTGCATGCCCCGTAGACTTGAAACCGCAGGGTGTTACGAATCTCAGACGTCACGCCCGTAACCAATTGGACGAATAGGCAACATAAGGCCGTGTTCACACTTCACTTCTTTTTTGACAAGAAAAGGTATACAAGATCTCTTTTTTAGTAAAAAAAAAACTCTTGTAGCGTTTGGTTACAGATACCAGCCTAACGCCATGACTTCGTAGGCAGCGTCTGTGCACGAAGGCAGCCCAGAGAAACAAATAGGCAGCTTAACTGAAGTCTATTTGAATTAGAAACAGAGATCGTCTTTGCAATAACTAATCAAATATTTAAAAACTACATTACAAATTTCTCCATAGAAATGCAATCAGAAGTTGTTGAAAGTGAACATTAAACTTGCATTTAAACAAAACAATGCTCCTACAAGCCTTTCAGCTGCCATTTTATATTTTTCGAGCTTGAGCATTTTCGACCAATCACATTCCTCACTTGTTGTTATGGAAAGGACAAGCCTCTTTCATTAGCTGTGAAAAAGGAGCTTGACGTAGGGTGTTTTTTCAGAAAAGTGGAACTTTTTTCAACCTCAAAAGACGCTCTCAGCTACAGAGAAAGACGCATGCACTGGCATTTAAAAAAGCGCTCAGGACGTTTTTTAAATCACTTATTATAATGGATTATAATGTAAAACAGACGCTAGCAGCTTTAAAAAGGAAGTCATGTCTGAACATGAAAAAAAGCAACCAAAGTTCAGTAAATTTAAGTTTGTTAAAATATAAATGCAAATATTAATATAACTCATTGAAGTCTTCTCAGATATGAAAGACCCTGTATGAGTGATCAGAGACTTGACCTGTAGGATGCGAATACAATTTTCAGTGTGTGAGATCTTCTGCTGTTGCGCAATGTTTTTCTTCTTTAGCTCAGTCATCTCCTGATCTCTAACTGTAATGACATTTTCATACTGTCTCTTTTCTGTTATCTGCTTCTGTTTCAGCATCTTCAACTCAATGTCTTTCATATTCAGCTGAGTGATTTTGCTTTGCAGATTTTTAATAACATCTTTATCCATTTTTTCTGCTGCTCTCCAGTTTTTCCTTGTCATCTCCAAGTCATTGTTTCTCCGTTTGATGTTTTGCTCCAGTTCTTTAATAAGATGTTTATTTTGTGTCTCTGTTGCTCTCTGCTCCTCTGCTATCATCGCCAATTCATGGTTTCTTCTCTTCAGCGCAGAAATTTCCTCATTCAGATCTTTAATGAGATCTTCATCTCTCTGCTTCTCCTCCATCATCTCCATCAGCTCAACGTTTGTCTTCCTAAGCTCTTTGATCTCCTGATTCATATGTTTAATGACACCTTCATACCTGTCTTCGGATGCTTTCTGCATTTCTACCTTCATCTCCAGCTCAATGTTTCTCATCCTTAGTTCAGTAATTTCCTTCTTCAGATCTTTAATAAGACTTTTATCTTGTGTCTCTGCTGCTCTCTGATTCTCTGCTATCATCTCCAGCTCAATGTTTCTCTTCTTCAGTTCAGTGATTTCCTGCTCCAGATCTTTAATGACATCATGTTTCTCTGTTGCTCTTTGCTTCTCCTCCATCATCTCCTGCAGCTCAGACTGACATTACAAAGCAAAAACATGTTATATTAAACATGATAGAGTATTGTAAGACAATAACCTTTAAAGGGCCGCAAATCCAGGCGTTTTCTCCAATGTAAAAATAGTCCCCAGAATGTCTCTGTAAAGTTTCAGCTCAAAATACACCATATACCTTTCATTACAATATTTTGAACATGGCCATATGTGGCTGCAATGGAAAACATGCCGATTTTTGTCTGTCTATTTAAATGCAAATGAGCTTCTGCTCCACTCCCTGTATGCAAAATATGACGAAGAGCGCTGACAAATGTGCTTTGGATGACAACAAAAAAAAGAAATATAGCGGAAAGCGCAATAACGTCTTTAATGCCCTATCCAACCAACACCATACACTTACTGCAATAAAAATCACCTTAATGCCTTGTTCATAAATACGAATTAAAGTCGGGGTGTCCGATTTCCGAATTACGTTTGTTAAAATAAAGTTTGGCTGAGTAAAAAAACACCTTGTTGCTAAGCAGCAGTAAGGTCCACAGTGCACAGGACAGACATTAGTCGAGCCGAGCACTGATGAGGAAAACAAAAGATGGGGTAGGGGTCCATTTGTATTGGTGATTTGAAAATAAACAACGGCTAACAGAAATCGAACACCCCGCCTTTAAATGGAGAAGACAAAAACATAGTTAGAACAACATATGCTGTATGAATTGTTGACCATTGATGATTAATCATGTGCATGCATATTACTAACAGACATAACACAGATACAGGCAAAAACATGCATTCAGACTACTTGTATATGACAGACTGGTATGAAAAGATCAGCAACCAGGTTGTCTTTCAAATGCACACTTAGGAGAAACAAGAAAATTCTGAACTCCCCGAGAAAGACACTGCCATAACTTTCTTTCGTTGTAATGAATTAGCGTTACAGAAATTATGTCGGTCACAAGTATAACACTCGCAAGGCCGGCCTCAACCAAGCCCCCGCCACCAGCGTCTTCATTAGATCCTCGCCCTTTATCCCCGGACTTTTAGTTACACTACACTTCCCAGGACTCAATGCACTCACTCATCAACACTGATCATTCAAAGCTGGTGAGCGGTCATGGGCAAGCGTAAATCAATGTGACATCAGATTGTTAGGGCATCCCCAACAGCCTGTTTTGTGTCAGTGTTGTGGTTTAAAGTAGATTACAAAATAGATGGATTTGTATAATTACAGGGTGTTTCTGCACACATGCTGGCGACTTTTAAAAGTGCATTTTCTAAGATTGCGGCCCTTTAAAGAAGACTTACAGCATATAAAAACACTACCAATAGAAAAATTATTAATAAAAAAAAAATGTTAGCACTTGACAATGTTGTGAAGCATAGAAGAAAAAGAGATCTACGGAGGAATAACACATATTTCTGATCGAACTCTAGCTACAGTATACTGACCTCTCTTATATGAACAGTGTTGTGGTTCTTGTGATCCGTCACAGTGCAGATCACACACACACATGTCTGATCATCTCTACAGAAAAGTCCCAGCGGTCTGTCATGTTTCTGACATATATAATCCTGCAGATTCTTCACAGGATCAATCAGTTTGTGTTTCTGTAATCCTGACACTCTCAAATGAGACTCCAGGTGAGTTTCACAGTAAGAGCTCTGACACACCAGACACGATTTCACAGCCTTCAGCTTTCCTTCAGTACAGATGTCACACACAACTTCAAATTTCTTTTTATGTTCATCCACAAGTTCTCTGAGTGTTGTATTAATCTTGAGATCAGGTCTCTGGTCTAATGTTTTGTTACAGTTTGGACATCTGTAGTCTTCACTGTTGTTCCAGTATGTATTCAGACAGATCTTACAGAAGTTGTGTCCACATGGAGTGCTGACTGGATCACTGAACACATCCAGACAGATTGAACACAGAAGTCTCTCAGTCATTTGATCACTAAAAGATGACATCACTGGAAAGAGAAATTATGAAAGTGCATCACAAACATGTCTGATTATCAAACATTACAATATGAGAGTAGTCATTCATTTGTATTCCCAATTATTGACTCACTTGCGGGTTGTTCTACATCTTCTGGTTTCTCTTTATGGTGAAGTTGATGAAGATTCTGTCATCAATCTTTCCCTGTTGAGGTCATTTGAAAAGAAAAATCACGTTATGTCATTGAGTTTTCAACCAAATATTGCATAGTTCCCTATTATACAATACTATATTAAAAATTATAACGTAAAAAATTAAACTGTGTAATGTAAAAATTTTAAAAGACCATTTAGTCTTGAACTATATTCTGAAGGTAAGATGTCCTTTGAGAAACACTCAATTGTCACGATTTGCGTGGCAAGACATGGCGTGGGAACCCAATTGCAGGCAGACACAGACGGTAAAGGTGGTAACAAGGATTTATTAAAATAATAAACACAAAACAAAGACCCACGATGGGGTAAAACCAGACAGGAATAAATATATAAACTTTAACAACAAAGGACACTGACTGATTAAACTATAAAACAAACACTGGAAACAAACACTAAACTAAAACTTACTAGACACAGGGAACAGGAACAGGGTAAGACGACGGCATGAAGAAGCTATGAAACAGGAACATGTACTAGAACAGGTACGAGAAACAAGTACAATGCACGAGCACGGGACAATGAACATGAGGACTCTTTATAGGGAACAAACACAGGATCATAACAAGAAACAGGTGCTGGGGATTAGCACTAAGGAGAGGCTGACGAGGGACGAGATGTAGGGAACAATGACGAGACACGAGAAAGAATCATTCAATCTCACATAAAACCATAGATGCCATGACTCCACTCAAATAACACGAATAAACATGACATGATAGTGGAATCATGACACTCAATACTGTAGGTCCCATATAAACACAAAATATTATTCAGCTCATTCTTTAAATTTAACAGATTAACAAACTATAAGAATAATTTAGCTTGTTTTCTGTAAATGTGATTTACACCTGCAGAATTCTTCTTCAGTCTGTCATTCACTTCCTGTTTCTTTAGTCAAGTTGTGTTAAAAAAACAAATGACTTTGCTTTACAACCAATAAGAAACTTTGAATTCAATTTCAACAACATTTAAGTACTAAACATCCAAACAGTTGATTATTTGATATGCTAAAATCGGCTAAAATCCAACTTTCCACATACTGTAGTAGATTACTTGAACACTAACTTTATAACTTTTTATAAAGTCTATCAGTCGAGGACAACCTGTGTTTTACAGTATTTCTGTCACTTACTTGTGAGTGAAGATCAGCTGTGTTCACTCTTACAATGTCTGAAGAAATATTCTGTTGTTAAATTGAAAGCAGATATTTTAGTCTGTCGTTGATCCTCACTTTCACTTTCACCAACACTGCGGTGACGTCATCACTCCACCCATTACATCACTCACACAGATCACATCATCTGTTCTTAGACAGACAGACCCACATCTGATACGAGTTATTTGTTTTACACCGAGTGTTGTATCAGAAGAGAGAACATCAGATTTGTACAGTATATTTTTTAAACATGTCCATCATCGGAAGAGTAAAAATTTAGTTTAAAACCACTCTGTATTCTTAATCCACAAATGACACAGAGTCAACATTTATATTAACATTTTTAATAGTTCACAAGCAAGAAGAAACACAGTTTGTGAGTAGAAAATCATAAACAGAAAATTATTCAACCACACGTCGTTCAAAACCTGTATGACTGTTCCTTCTATGCAGCACAAAAGAAGATATTTTGAGAAATGTCCCAGTGGTTTTGTGTTCATTTGCCGTAGTCAATGGGGTTCAGTGTTCTTTAGTTACCAATGTTCTTTAGTTACCAATGTTCTTCAAAACATCTTCTTTTGTTCAAGATATTTCTTACAGAAGAAAGTCACAATGTACATGTTTGTAATGACATGAGGATGAGTAATTAATCTGATGTCCTTAACTGAACATCTCTGTGTTCAATCTTTGGACAACACGTGTTGTATTACTTTCAAAACAACTTGTGTCAGAAATCAACACAATGTGTGTGTTGAAATTAACACATGTGTTGAATAAATGATACAAAACAGTGTGTTAACATTAACATATCAGGTGCTGAGGAGTTTTAATACAGAAACAAACTTTAAAGAAAAATGTTCAAATTATTGGACAAAACAAGTTTACTAAAGGAAAAACTAACACAAAGTTCACACCAATAAGTATTCACAATAAGTTCCAAATTTTGATTTGTCTTCCAAACCCCTTAAAAATCCTGTTACAGATTGTAATAAAACACATCTCTTCACATTTCTGATTACTAAAATTATTATTTAAACCAAGAGTTAATGGGGGTTTACAACAAAACATTAAACATTTATTCTTTAATTAAAAGAAAAAACTTTATCTCAAACACTTAAACACATAATATATTGGCTTTCATTAAAACAGATAACATTTGCGTTCCTTAAGTATCCCCAAATCTGTATAGACAAAAACAACAAAACATCATCACATCTCTGATATGGATTATTTATGCAGTATAAACAATCAGCTTGTATAAAATGTTTTGCATCATGTTTTCTCTGATCAGTGTGTGTCGGTGACATTGTTTTTATATCCCGGTGGGGACGTAAGCCTGAATCCACATCAATTTATGCGGACTAATGTCCAAAATGGAGGTCCCCACGGGAAAACAAGCTTATAAATCATACGTGATATTTTTAAAAATATAAATGTGCATAAACTTTCTGATGGTTAGATTTAGGGTTGGAAAATAGAATATGCGCAGTATAAAAATCATTACACTTATGGCCTGCCCTCATGAAGATGTAATAAACCAGACGTGTGTGTGTGTGTGTGTGTGTGCGTGTGCGTGCGTGTATATGTGTGGTAATATTTACAGGATCAAATGACAAAACTAAAGGAGCTCTCCTGTTTTACGTAGCAGTTTTTATAGATCCATTTATTTCACTCAAGCACTCTCACAAAAACATGCACACCCAGAGATTTGATTTGACATTTCATTCTTCAGTCTCTTACAGTAGCTCTAAACCTAACCATCACACAAACCTTTGGGCATTTACTGATTAAACCAAAACTTATTTTGAACAATGAGTCTGAGTCTGTTTAATAGAGAAATCTAAAAGGCTCTAAAAATGTATGTAGCTGTAATATGTTGTAGCTTCTGACTGTATAGGTGATGTTTTTCCAATGGGGTTGCCCATTCAGTATTAAAAGTTTATGATAAACAAATTTGTATTACTATCCTCAAAGGGGGATCAAACTTGAGACTCCGCTCCAGCCCCAAGCTCTCTCATCACATCCCCCCACCACCAATTTTTTTGTGCCAAGGTGGAAGTTATGAATGTGTCATGGGCAGCCGCTTAAGTTCAATGTTAATAAATAACAGAGGCAAAAATGAGTTGCTGATGAGGATAAAGAAGGATGCCAGTGTAGTAGGATACAGCATACAAACAGATGTTATATGTTCCCCAATAGCCAAAGCACAATCTTTTGTATGAAACTAGCTTCTCGGCGGCAGTTTACCCACCCAAACATCAACCTATAATGGGCCTTTTGGCAAACCAGTCACGCGATTAAACACAACCGCATGCTGCACCCAGTGGCGCAAAAATGGGGTCTGCTGTAAATGCGGTGCATAGGGGCGGCGCACAAGGAATGGCGCCATTGTGCCAAAATATTATTTAACGTTTTTGTTTTATAAAACGTTATAAATAATAAAAAATGCTACGAAAAAGTAATTATCTAAAACGTTTTAGTTTCACCTTTGTATAGCATTTAAACGAGTTCAATAAACATATATTTTATTTAATCAAGTTATTATGTCAACCAATCACTCTTTGACAGTCAAATGACCAAATGAATCGAGCAAGAAAACTTCCCAAAGCGCAGAACAGGACATGAATATGAAAACCAAATAAATTGACAAGTAAAAACAATGTCCAAGTGGATAAATATCGATTATCATTGCTCTGTAGCTTTCCTGTAGCTCAGTGGTAAGAGCATAAGATCGTGGGTTCGATCCCAGAGGATAGCATATACTTAAAAACAAAGGATCATGCAATGTAGAACGCAAAGCGTCTGCCGTAAATGTAAATGTAGGGAGTTCATATCATAATTAAATGTCAGTTCACCTCTAAGTCTTTGGTGCTCATAAAATAAATCTATGTTTGTGAAGGAGCTTTATACATTCTGGAGAGTCTGAGAAGGTTGTTAAAGCTGTTAAGTCTCCCACTATCACGCATATAAGATAGTAATTGGGATCTTCATTACATGTCGGACACTTTTACCCCATATGAGGATGCGAGCTTTGCAGTTTGAATGTCAGGCCAGTGTTCTTCACATAACGAGAGCTGATACGTCTTCTGCAAACAGGGGGCAACACATAGCACTGGAGAGATTGCGTGTGGACAGTATAACATTGATTGAATGACAGAGACAGGAAAACAAGGTTTGTTAACAAAAGAAAAGATTCTGCGTTCAATGTTAATGAGTTTGTCTTTGTTTTACTTTAGTGATGTGCTTTCATAAAATGTGAACGACAAACTGAAAATGTTTTAAAGCAAGGAGGAAATCCAAGGATTTTTTATTTATTTGCGTTATAATGCTGTTAAATGCATGTAAATGCACAGTAAAGGTATTTTTAACATAGGCTATTTTATTGTTGTTTTTAATAAAATATTAATGAACCACAAACTAAGCATTCATTTTAAAGTAGGCCTATACCGTTTGTTTATTTGCGTTATAAAACGCGACTATGTCATGAGCTACGCTACGTCTTATTCGTCTTATTCTGATTGTGTAAATAATACTTTTTGTTGAAGGAAAGGGAATAATCTTAATTTGAAGATCAAAATAAGTTTATTTCCTCACCAGCACATATCTAATGGGCTACAACTCGATTGTTACTTATATTTGAGATATTTAAAGAAGTTGTATTGTTTTAAACTGGAAAAGCATTTTTGTTAAAGGTTTAAATGTCAAAATTCTAGACTACATAATTTAAACTCACATTTCATAGAATACAATAAGCAACATTTGGGGTTTTATTTAGTTATTATAAGCAAAAGCTCAAATAAAAAATAGTTTAGCCTTTTATCCGATTAATAAAAAAACAATCGTCCGGTTATACGATTATCAAAATAATAATTTGTTTCCGTCCTAATTAATTGTGTATGTCTGAACATAAACTTTATGTACTTTTGCAACTTTGCTCCTTTGTTTCATTAGTTTGTAGATTGTTATTTATCTTTTCAGAATTCAGAATCTGTAACACTGTGAAGCAGTTGGAAAAGTGATTCAAATTAAACCTTTATGCTTCTGTTATAGATGCAAATATTAATGTCACCTTCACATGATGTAGAATATAAAGGAAATATACAACTTGTCTGCCGATTTTTTATCTGTTGTGTGTTTTCACTAACGCCGTGACCCCATGAGACAGTTTTGTTGTCTGTCACAATTCAGTCTATGTTCCCCTGCGTTTTGGAATATTAGTTTTCCTGAGTTGCTGTTTCTTCATATAATTTTGCAGTTCATTCTAGTTTCTCTGATTTATTGGTTCAGTGTTAATTATTGTCAGGTTTCCCTTGTTTGCTCGTTTGTTATCCCATGTGTATATATTGTCATGATTCCACCATCATGTCATGCGGTGGAGTCATGCCATTGCCTGGGGTTTGGTGTGAGAAAGACATGGCTTTGTTTATATTTTGGGTTACCATGCTCTTTCTCGTGTCTGGTCAGTGTTTCCCGCCTTCTCGTTTCAATGTTGCCTTACCAATAGTGTTTCATTACCCACACCTGCCCCTTGTTAATTATCCTGTGTTCGTTCCCCTGTAAAACATCCTCGTGTTCATTGTCTCGTGCTCGTTCATTGTATGCTGTTCGTTGTACTGCTTGTGTACGCTGTAGTGTTTCATTTGTCAGTCTTTGTTTCAGTGTACCTGTATTCTGGTGTTTTCATGGATTGCTTTTGTCCTTTGTTGTGTTATTATTTTATTACGTTGTACTTTGTTTCTTGTTTAATACTAAATAATACTGCATCTGGATCCGCTTTCTACCTGGATTACTTATGTTACAGTCATCATTGTAAAAGTAACGTAATTAAAATAAAAAAGTAACGTATTAATGTTTTCATTTATGGAGAGTTAATTTGTATTGAGTATAAATAGCCCGGCCAAGGCAGCAATGCTTTTCACAGTAAGCGAAAATAGCTGAATTTGCTTTGGATTAAGAAGAAATAATGGTTAGATGGTATTTACTTATAAATATTTGCAGATAACGTTACTATTTCCACCTGAATATTGTTGTGAATTAAACATTATGCAATAATAACAGGGTGTAAATAATTATACTTAATTATGTCAACTTTTTGAATTATTAAAGCCGTACACCTACCCCTAACCTTACCCTAAACTTTATGAATGTAAGGCTTGTGTCAAGGTGTCCACATCCCGGGAAACACAAAACTTCATCCAATACAATGAACTCCCCACAGGGTTTGCATCTCCATCTCAGACAGCATACAACAATGATTGATGATAACCAACTCACACCTTTACATCTGTCCTCTTCTCCACCTCTCCTCTCTCTCCAACTGAACTCAGAGCAATTCAAAGCTCGCACATGAACTGGATATGACCAATAGCATATCTTATATGGACAAAGAATCTTCATATGCATATTTTGCGTTTTGAAATGTCTCAGTGCGATTTGTACAATGGTCTCATATCCACAGCAGTGGAACAGATCATAACATAGGTTTGAGGCTTTAAAGTATTCTGCTCACTGTTGAGGTTGTGTCTTCATGCAAATGCCCATTTGTGGCCTGATCATATCCAGGACAGAGTCCTTTACAATGTTATATGTTGTTGTGTGGAGGAAGGGTATTTTGGTCGGAGTATTTAAGGGAAGCAGGCAGAATGTTCTGGGGAATTCTTACTATGATAAACCCATTGGTGCTGTTTGTGAGCCTTCAGAAACAGCACTGTGTTTTTTCCGATCAGATCATTTTCTTCTGTCAGGTATGCGTCTTAGACTCATAGACTTATCTTTGAGGATTTGATGTTTTGTTTTCGTATTCTCTGAATTGAATTGTAATTGGCAAAATAATAAATTGTCATGTTTTAATTTGTTCTGCATTATTCTGAGTTTATGAACTTAAGTAAATCACACTTTATCCTTTGTTACCGCAAATGTACGTTCAGGTTAGTGATGGACTTAATTCCTGTACTAAATTGCACATATAATTTAGTCTGTTTCATCTATAATAGTATTCGCTCTGTCCTTGTTGCTTTACCCTCTCGCAGGGTTTTTTTCTTCTGTTTTTGCGTTATTAATTAATTTTTTTATGTTAAACCTGCCTGCACAGGTTCTCTCCTTGTCCAATCCTGACAACATCTTACGCCTCTGGAATAAAATTTTGACATGCCGTCGTTCTTACACTATTTTCTATTCCAATCACGTATTGGTGGGCAGATCCAGTGCAAGTAGTCTCTGCCTTTAATTATCTATTTTTTAGTTTTTCTTTCGCTCGACTTCAGGAGGTGCTACAGGTGCATCACTCACTAGGCAAAAATTTCTCTTTATTTATTTTCTCTTTGGATCTTTATATTTAATGTTAGCATTGTCTTGAATCATTTCTATCATGAAACCTAAGAAAATATCCCATAAAGTGGTCTAAACTATAAAAAGCCTTGGAAGTTCAAAACAGAAGTTTTAAAATATTACATTCAAATGAATATTTTATATATATTTTAAACTCTGGAGTGTATTTGAAATATCACTAACCAGCTTCACAGCGTCGCAAGTGTAAGTCCAGCACCTTGATTCTCTCCTTCAGTTCAGTGATTATTGTTTTTGAAAGCTGAAGTCTTTCTAATGTTTCTGAGAAAAAGACAGCAGTTATTTCATATGTATCTTGTGCAGCAGTTCAGCAGAAACTTTAACAATCACCAGACTGTCCTGAGATTAGACAGAATAAAATCTACAGTCAAACATCTGATCTCTCAACATGAATCTTCAACATGGATCTCTCTAGTCTGAGCTATGATATGATATTTAAAAAACTTTGCTCTCTTCTGTCAACAGTTGCCTTGTTTGTGTATTTTTTTGTGCACAAAGAAACTTAATTTGCATCATTGATGCAGTATTTAAATAAATATATGTTCCTGTAGCTCAATTGGTTGAAAAATAAACTCTTTGTATTCAATCTTCACCTACCAGCTTCACGGCGTTGTATGTCTAAATCCATTTCATTGTTTCTCTTCTTCAGTTCAGTGATTTCTGAGAAAAAGACAGCAGTTATTTCATATGTATCTTGTGCAGCATTTCAGCAGAAACTTTAACAATCACCAGACTGTCCTGAGATTAACCAGAATAAAATCTACAGTCAAACATCTGATCTCTCAACATGAATCTTTCAACATGGATCTCTCTTGTCTGAGCTATGCTGCATTATTTGAAAAAAAACTTTGCTCTCTTCTGTCAACAGTTTACTTATTTGTTTATATTTTTTGCTCACAAAGAAACTTAATTTGCATCATTGATGCAGTATTTAAATAAATATATGTTCCTGTATCTCAGTTGGTAGAATAATAAACTCTGTATATTGTATCTTCACCTACCAGATTCACGGTGTTGTATGTCTTTATACGACAACAGGACAAACAGGACCCCCACAACCAGGAACCAGAACTTATAAGAATGCTCAGATGAAGACTTCTGCTGACGACTCAAGTCATTCTGATGTTTTTCCTAAAAACAAAAAAACACCAGTGATCTCATATGTATCTTGTGCAGCATATCAGCAAAAATCTTAACAATCACCAGACTGTCCTGAGATTAGCCAGAATAAAATCTGGAGTTAAAAATCTGAGCTCTCAACACAAATCTTTAATCATGGATCTCTCTGGTCTTGGCTATACACATTATTTGAAAAACGTTCTACTCTTACACTCCGTTCAAACAACATGCATCAAGACAATAAAACAAAGGTGTTTGTCGTGTCACATCGTGACACGTGAAGTACAAACAGAATTTCTGTTTATAATGGGCTCTATATTTTTTTATTCTAATCTCATCACGCCGCTCACGTGCACTGCATACTGTAAAAGAAATTACCATAAAATCAACAGTATATTACTGGAAACAAATATAGCCAATAAGCTTCTTAATTTTAAACCACAATACATGTACTGTTAAAAACTACAATAGTTTACAGCATTTACTGTATATTAATTTACTGTATATTTATACTGTTAAATGAATAACAGTACTTTTGTCATATTTTAAAAAACCCCAAAGCTTCTATACGGTAAAACATATTTAAAAAAACAGCTATGATTGTGTGAGAACATGAGAAAACATTTACAGTGTAGACAGGGTGTTGCTATCTGTCAACAGTCTTATTTGTTTGTAATTTTTTGCTCACAAAGAAATTTCATTTGCCTCATTGATGGAGTATTTAAATAAATTTATGTTCCCGTAGTTCAGATAGTAGAGCCTGGAACTACAAACACTAGTTTCGCGTCGCCTTTCATACTGAATGTCTGGAACGTATCCCGCTTGGCCAAGGCCCGCCCAAGAGGACATATGACTGACAGGTAAAGCATCCAGTCAAGTTTTGTTTCGTGCCGGTGTACATTCACAAACTGGTCAAAGTTAACAGCAACAAAATGATTATAAATGTATGCCATGTACAATTAACACAAACTTAGAAAAGTGGTATTTAAAAAACATTTATGTAAATATACTTAATAAAACTTCTTGAAGTCTCCTCAGATATGAAAGTGACTGTATGACGATAGAGATCTACAGACCTGTATGAGGAGGAGATCATCTTCAGTGTTTGAGATCTTCTGTTGCTGCTCAATGTTTCTCTTCTTCAATTCAGTGATCTCCTCCTTCAGATCTTTAATAACATCTTCCTTTTGTTTCTCTGCTGCCCTTTGCCTCTCCTTCATCATCTCCTTAAGTTCAGACTGACATAACAAAAAAATGAAACATGATTTTCTAAACAGGCTGGGGTGTTTTTAGTCAATAATCTTTAAAGATGAGTTACAGCATGAAATAAACATTTCAGCAGTTGACAAAATACAGTATTCTCACCTCTCTTAAAGGAACAGTGTTGTGGTTCTTGTGATCTCTTTCAGTGCAGAACAGACACAAACATGTGTGATCATCTCTACAGAAGAGCTCCAGAGGTCTGTAATGTTTCTGACATATATAATCCTGCAGATTCTTCACAGGATCAATCAGTTTGTGTTTCTGTAATCCTGACACTCTCAAATGAGACTCCAGGTGAGTTTCACAGTAAGAGCTCTGACACACCAGACACGACTTCACAGCCTTCAGCTTTCCTTCAGTACAGATGTCACACACAACTTCAGCTTCAGGTTGTTCTTCATGAGATTTCTTCTTATGTTCATCCACAAGTTCTCTGAGTGTTGTATTAATCTTGAGATCAGGTCTCTGGTTGAATGTTTCTTCACAGTTTGGACATCTGTAGTCTTCACTGTTGTCCCAGTGTGTGTTCAGACAGATCTTACAGAAGTTGTGTCCACATGGAGTGCTGACTGGATTACTGAACACTTCCAGACAGATTGAACACAGAAATCTCTCACTCATTGGATCACTGGAGGATGACATCACTGCAAAGAGAAATTATGAAATTATGTAAAAAACTTACATGTACAAAAAATACAATGTAAAAAAAAATCCTTATGACAAAAGGCTTATGCTGAGTTCTATTTCTGTCACTTACCTGTAAATGAAGATCAGCGGTGTTCACTCTTACAATGACTGAAGAAGTTATGTTGTTCAAAGAGATCAGTAGTTTTAAGCATCAACATCGATGTTTAACCTTCCAGTTTGACAAAACCTACTTCACCAGAACACAAACATTATAAATATGTTCAGGACAATGGGTGTGTGCTTCACCTTCTCTCGTTGCTACGGTTATATTACAGGTATTTACATACATGTAAACCAGAAAGTTCAGTCTATTTATAAGACAGTGCCACCCATATGTTTTGTCCATCTGAAGACATTACAGTGTTTATGTCCCCTTAAGCACATTTTAAACATATTTTAAAGTCACTGGAGATAAAACATTAGGTAAGGTATATAACATGTACAAGTCACATTAATATTTACTCTTAATAACTTAAAACACCATATTACACTCTCTGTAGACTTGCCAGGATCTGTCTTAAAAAAAAAACTTAAGCAAATGAATATCGATCTTTTAAATGCCTAATGCAAACATGTACATATATTTAAGCAAAATGTTTTTAGTGGACGTTTTTGGCTGAACATCTGAAGGTTCTCTGCTACATGTTATAAAAACAACAAGAAAAACGTTTTTTATAAAAACATTTGAGAACCAGATGATTCTTTGGAGACCCAAAGTGGTGGTTCTGTGGCATCATCAATATGTACATTTCTAAAAGAAGTCTAAAGTGTGCAATGTCCTGTAAAAAAGGTCTGACTAAAAACACAGTCTACAGAGTTGATTTGATTTTACCTACCGGCTTCACTTCTTAGTTTCTTAGTGTTTCAAAAGCAGAAGAACATCAACAGGGAATTTCCCGCATGAACAAGAAGCCACAGATGAGATCTGATTCTCCCAAACAACAGTGAGATCAATTGGAAAGCAGATGAAGACTTTTGCTCATGTATCCAGTCTTTCATGTGTTTCTCCTGAGAAAAAGAAGAAAAAATATAATTCTGTGAATGTAAATGAACATTATGAAGTCTCAAACATGACAGATTCTGTTTTATGTTGTGATAATTTGTGAAAGAGAGAGATCCAGTGACCTGTATGAGTTGTTGTTCAGAAATATTCTGTTGTTTAAAAGGTTCAGTAAAAGTTTCACTATCTCTCACAAAGAACTGTACAATGTTTCCTCATATACTGAATAAACCTGAAGTTTTAGTCTTTTTCAGCCAGTGGTCTTTCCCTTTTCTTTACTTAGGGCAATCAAACATTTAATAATAACTCTTATAGGAGCATTTTACATGCACCAAAGCTTAAAGCATTATTAAAAAATTGTCACAAAATAATTTACAAACAAAGCCATTACAGTCATTATGACCAATTCAGTGTATTGAATACATTTAGTAAATTGTAAATCCATATATAGTAAATTGAGTTAAGAGTAAAGAGTAAAGAGTAAATTGAGGATCCATATATAGTTTGTGTACGTATGAATCTCACATGATCAAGATAAATGTGTCAAGTGATTTAAATGATAAAATATCTACATATCTCATTTGTCAAGAGGATTGTGTTTCTAGTGTGAACATAACAATAAAATAGCAACACGCTCTCACACCACACTTAAACTTAACCAGACCTTATAAATCTGTTCAGGACCATGCGTGTTAGTTTCACCTTCTCTTGTTGCTACAGTGATGTTACAGGTTTTGTCACACACACTTCATTTTAATGTAAATGAAGATTAAGGTGTAAATCAAATTTATAAGAAAAACTGTCATGCATTCATCAATTATGCAAGAGAAATTTTAGTCAAATTGTTTTACTTAAAATTAGGCAGAGAGAACTATTTTTTATAATATTTGTATTACGTCACCTATATTATAACACGCATTCATGTAACACATCCTGTTCTCAGACATTATCCAAAATGATTACATGAGAAAATTATATGATTTACCTGCTTCAGTCAGCAGATGGCGCTGTTTGACAGTCAACGTTCAAACATTCATTCACTGGAAGAGCAGAGGATGTAATACAAAACACAACACGAAATGATTCTCTTATTTCTAAATGTATGCACCAATTTTTTTTGCTATCATTGTGACGATATTCCGGCGACGGAGCTGAACTCAGAGTACAGAAAGCATAAAAGGATCAGTGCTAAAATCAGCCTTACAACATATGGATTATGGATTGTCTGAACTTCTTCTCAAACAATTTTGATAGTTTACCAACAGAAAGCCAATTGTTTTACATTAAAGTAATACTTCATCCAAAAATGTACTCACCTTCGAGTCATTAAGTGTGTATACATTTCTTTGTTCTGATGAACACAGAGAGAGATAATTGGAATAATCAAACAGAACTCAACATCCTCGCATAACTCGCATAGTTAGGAAAAGAAGACATTTTGAAGAATGTAGGACAGCGAACAGTTCTCTGGCACTTTTGACTACCAATGAAATTTTCCAGGTTTCAGTTCAGTGATCTCCTGCTCCAGATCTTTAATGACATCTTCATCTACATCTTGATTCTCTGCTACTTTCTGCTTCTCCATCATCGCCAGCACTTCAGACTGATATTATTAGACAGCAAATGAAAACATGATCTATTAAACATTGAACTTCAATAGTTTTCATACTCACTGAGTTTTGAGTTCTGCTGAATGTTTGATATCTTGAATCTTCTTGATTCTGTCTTGGATCATCTGCTGTACATCTGTCAATGTCTTCAACAACTGAATCTATAGAAAGAACAGACATTCCAAACCTGTTTGACTTTCTTCAACAGAAAGCAAAACAATAAACATTTGCCCATGCTTTATTCAAAGCATCCTGAAGCAATCAGATATAAAATACGTCTTTATATACTAATATTGTTCCACTTCATTACAACTCTCAAATCTCTGATGTGCAACTTTATATTCAAATTTTCCCAAAATAAATGACACAGAAAGAAATTAACATATTTTTGATTAACTATTGTGAGTTGGGAATTCTCACCTTCCTCTCTCTACCCTCATCCTTTACAGAAACAAAATGACATCACTGCAAAGAGAAATTATGAAAATACATCACCAACATGTCTGATTATAGTGTTGTTAGACTATATTCTCTATAGTCAGATCTTCTATCGCCAGACTGTGAATGGGTCAATGTTGTTTCATTAAAAACTTTATTCAAAATATCTTATTTTGTGTTCTGCAGAAGTCAAACCGGTTTGAAATGACTAAATGAGGAAAGATTTTTTGTTCAATTAATTGTAGACAAAATGTGTTCCTTTTGAGTTTAGCCTCATATTTGTTGTGTACCTACTTTTTATTTTAGATCCAGATGAGCGTTAAGATAAAGTCAAAGTCTTGAGCCACAAAACACTGCACTGTTGTTTTCTGCAGAAATATACCTGCATTTATTCTGCATGGTGTCAAGTTTACATTCTCAAATGTGAATGTTCAAAGTATTCAAAATCAAACTATCAGTTCAAACAGGTAACATGTTATATAAAGCCACAGAAATAATTAAGATTATTAACCATGGTTTATTTAAAAACAAAAACAGGATCAAAATAGAAGTATATATTTTTTAACTGTAATTGACAGGTGTGATGTTTAAGCCTAACAGCTAGTTTTTACACATATATTTTGGGGATGGGCTAAAATATGGATAGAGTTTCTCAGTGAAATATTGTTTAGTGAAAGAGTAGATATGAGATCGGGACTCCACATCATAACATGAATCCATTTACTGGTTTCAGTGCGATCTCTCTCTTTGCTGTTAATTGATTTATTACTAACATAACCAAAACATAACAGCATAAAACATTCAGGACAATCTGTATTATATTTTTTGTCTCTTACCTCCTCTTACTGAAGACTCACTCTTTCTTACCTATGAGCTCATGGCTGCACCATGGTTCAGTGGGGGGGTTATAGTTTATGTTTGTTGATGATAATTCTTGTGAATGTTTTGTTTTTTGTTTTCTGGTTATTATCTTTTTGATGTTCAAAATATAGACTGGAATTTAAAGTTAATTGTGTTGATTTATGTGCTTATGTATAGGATTTCTATTTTTATCTATTTACTTGAATTGGTTTGTCCAGTTGGGTAGAAAAGGTTTCGTCTTGATGTTTGAGTCAGTTCTGCTGATGGACCTCAGAGAGGAGGGTCAGCTAGTGTCTATATTGAACGTTTTCTGCAAATAATAAAAGTTCTTAAAGAACTTCTGGAGTCTCTGATGGAGGATGTCTGGATGTATCTAGTGGAGCCTCTGATGTGGTCCTGTTTACAAGAGCAGCCGGTTCATTGAAGAAACTTGTGAGACAGACGGTGTTGAGCATTATTTGACTATACCTTTGAATTACTACAAGCAGGTGAAAGATGCTATACTGAGGAAATATTACATTCATTTTGAGACTTATCGACAAAGTTTCCTCTCCCTAGATGTGCTATTGAAAGAAAGATCTCACAAGGAACTGTATGTACGCTTAAAAGATTTCTCTTAAAACGGGTGGAAGCTGGCCATAAGACAGTCCAACAGGTTGCAGAGAGATTATTATGGAACAGTTATTGAGAATATTGTGTCCTGAACTGCAAACGTGTATTAAAGAGCATGATAGTCCTTCTGCTCTTCTGGCAGATCTTTGTTGCTGTGTTCGTGAACCATATTATATAGTGAATATTTGCATATTATAATACACTATACTAAAGTATAACACAGTTTACTTCAGTAAACACTGTACTACAGTATTCTTCATGAGGGTGAACGTTGACATATAGTGACCGGGAAAACACATACAGTTGAAAGAAAAAGTATGTGAACCCTTTGGGCTCACTTGGATTTCTTCATAAATTGGTCATAATATGTGTTCTGATCTTCATCTAAGTCACAACAATAGAGAAACACAGTCTGCTTAAACTAATACCGCACAAACATTATACGTTTTCATGTTTTTATTGAACACAACATGTAAACATTCATAGTGCAGGGTGGAAACAGTATGTGAACCTTTGGGTTTAATAACTGGTTGACCTTCCTTTGGCAGCAATAACCTCAACCAAACGTTTCCTATAGTTGCAGATCAGACCTGCACAACGGTCAGGAGAAATTTTGGACCATTCCTCTTTACAAAGGTGTTTCAGGTCATCAATATTCTTGGGATGTCTGGTGTGAATCGCTCTCTTCAGGGCATGCCACAGCATCTCAATCGGGTTGAGGTCAGGACTCTGACTGGGCCACTCCAGAAGGCGTATTTTCTTCTGTTGAAGCCATTCTGTTGTTGATTTACTTCTATGCTTTGGGTCGTTGTCCTGTTGCATCGTCCATCCTCTGTTAAGCTTCAGTTGGCGGACAGATGGTCTTAAGTTTTCCTGCAAAATGTCTTGATAAACTTTGGAAATCATTTTTCCCATCGATGACAGTAATCCGTCCAGGGCCTGAGGCAGCAAAGCAGCCCCAAACCATGATGCCCCCTCCACCATATTTCACAGTTGGGATGAGGTTTTGATGTTGGTGTGCTGTGCCTTTTGTTCTCCACACATAGTGTTGTGTGTTCTTTCCAAACAACTCAATTTTGGTTTCATCTGTCCACAGAATGTTTTGCCTGTAGTGCTGTGGAACATCCTCTTTTGCAAACTTCAAACGTGCTGCAATGTTTTTTTTGGACAGCAGTGGCTTCCTCCGTGGTGTCCTCCCATGAAGTCCATTGTTGTTTAATGTTTTCCTTATTGTAGATTTGTCAACAAAAATGTTAGCATGTGCCAGAGATTTCTGTAAGTGTTTAGCTGACACTCTAGGATTCTTCTTCACCTGATTGAGCATTCTGCGCTGTGCTCTTGCAGTCATCTTTACAGGGCGACCACGCCTAGGGAGTGTAGCAACAGTGCGGAACTTTCTCCATTTGTAGACAATCTGTCTTACCGTTGACACATGGACATCAAGGCTTTTAGATATACTTTTGTAGCCCTTTCCAGCTTTATGTAAGTCAACAATTCTTGATCGTCGGTCTTCTGAGAGCTCTTTTGTGTGAGGCATGGTTCACATCAGACAACGCTTCTTCAGAACAGCAAACTCAAAACTGGTGTGTGTTTTTTATTGGACAGGCCAGCTTTAATCAACACATCCAATCTCATCACATTGATTGGACCCCAGGTTGGCTGACTCCTGGCTCCAATTAGCTCTTGGAGAAGTCATTAGCCTAGGGTTTCACATACTGTTTCCACCCTGCACTATGAATATTAACATGTTGTTTTCAATAAAAACATGAAAACGTATAATGTTTGTGCGGTATTAGTTTAAGCAGACTGTGTTTCTCTATTGTTGTGACTTAGATGAAGATCAGAACACATTTTATGACCAATTTATGAAGAAATCCAAGTAAGCCCAAAGGGTTCACATACTTTTTCTTTCAACTGTAACTTACACGACATACAGATACAATCTGTATATTATCAACATCATTATCATAATGATTATAAAGGTTTTCATCAATTGATGCGATAAATCACAAAAAAATCCATTATAGCAGTGGTTCTCAATCTTTTCGTTGTAAGGCCCCTTTATGTGGAGTGGATCAATTTGCGTATTTTGAAATAAAGATGTATAATCTTAAACTTAGAATTTTAATTAAACCAAAAATATATACAATGCTGTAACATCATTTCTTTTCATTGGTGGTCTGTTTTTTCTGATATTTCATTGTGAAAAATCTATAATAAATTTCTATATTTTATTAAATGCCACAAAATCTGTGTCCTCTCTGGATTTTTCTGCGGGTCGCCAGTTTGAGAATCACTGTATGATTCAAAATTTCTATCATATCCACTTTATCAGTAATAAAGGCAGTAAAATCATGTGTTCTGTCGCAGGTTCAGCATGAATTGTCAAACCTGATTATGTGTTTTTATTCTTTATTCCATCTGCAACCGGTAAATGTCTTCAGTCTGTGTCAGGCTAGAATAGGTCAACTGGAACAAGACTATTGTTTACTGACAGCAAGTATAACACTGAGAGTGAATGTGACATAAAAACATCCCTTGTTTTCTCACTTGTGTGTCACACTAATGGTCCAGCCGCCCCTGTGAGGCATAACCATCTGATTTCATCACTGTACTGTACCATTGACTCATAACACATGAGTATTTCTACATATGAGTATTTCTACTGTATTTTATAGAAATAGTCTTAATAAAAAAAATATTGTTGTCATTAACTTGGCTAATTTAAATTCAAAATTTACATACATATTTATTATATATCAGATAACTAGCAGAAATGTAATACAATCATTGCATACATCATTCTGAAGCAATGTAGAAATATTAACATTACACTTTGAACATAATCTGCATTTACAGTAGTATTGTATGTTTAAAAATGGAAAACAAAAAAAATGGTTAATGTTTCCAAATTTACTTGGTCCTTTTTATTTAATCATAGAAAGTGTTGTTTTGTCTAGTATTTCAGATATAAAAAAATCATGAGTTTAATTGACAGGTGTGATGATCAATGGCTCTGAGTTTTTACCTTCATCATTCAAACATGGGCTAAAATATGGATAGAGTTTCTCAGTGAAGGATTGATCAGTATAAGAGTAGATATGAGATCTGTTCTCCACATCATAAAAGGAGACCAAACCCTCCTCATAATCCACAAACACACCCACCTTCTGTGGATTTACACTCAGTGACACAGAGGGATCAGAAACAGCTGCATATTTATTCTCATTCCTCAACAACAGAGTCCAGAATCCATTCACTGGTGTCAGTGTGATATCTCCCTTCCTGTTAACAGATTCTATGGCCACTCCTAATTGCCAGTCAGTCTTTCCCTTCACCTGAACCTCATAATAAAATCTCCCTGATGAGAATCCCTCCTTTCCCAGAACAATTGCATATCTATCAAATCTCTTTGGGTTGTCTGGGAGTTTATGACTAATGTCTCCATGTCTCACATATTTCTCATCATCAGACAGAATGAGATTAGGATGAGCTGTATCAGGATCCAGAGTCACATCCACTGAGAGAGATCAGAGAATATCATTCACAACTGATGATGATGATGTTTGTGATATTTAATGAATAATGTGTCAGTATATAAATGTAAAGTATTGTAGTATATGAGTGAAGAGAGCAGATGACACACTGTACCTGCATACTGCTGCATCCACTTCAACACTGTACAGACACATGATGACAAATATATTTGCATTTAAAAACAAGATTTAAGCTTTATAAAATAATTTACATCATGTTTCTCTCTGATCAATGTTTGTGTTTGCTGATGTTTAAAGGATCAAGTATTAAATCTGAAGGAGCTCTATCACTTTGTGTAGGTGAGCACTGTTTATAGGTTTTAGGACAGTTGACATTAAAATAATCTCTGTTCAGTGTGTGTGATGTTCACCTACCAGCTTCACTGAGTTTCTCCTGTAGATTCTCCTGCAGTTGAGTCAGAGATCTCCTCACTTTCTCAACACTCACATGACTCTTCAAACTGATCTCAGGACAGTTCTTGGTGTTTAAAGGGCTGCAGATGGACGAGTGAATCTTTAGGCAGTAGAGAGAAGAACATCAGCATAGAGAGACCTCACATCTCAAATTTCCCAAATGGACTTGAGACACATTTTAAGAACAACTTAACAACAAGCTTTATAATTGATGATAGAGATGCAGTGACCTGTATGAGTTGGAGATGATGTTCAGTGTGTGAGATCTGCTCCAGCTCAATGTTTCTCTTCTTCAGTTCAGTGATCTCCTGCTCCAGATCTTTAATGACATCTTCATCATGTTTCTCTGCTGCTTTCTGCTTCTCCTCCATCATCTCCAGCAGTTCAGACTGACATCTCTCAATGGAGCTCATGAGATCACTGAAGACCGCAACACTGGCTGCTTTCTCCTTCTCTGTGTTTCTCTGACGAAAAAAACAAATGTTCCATGTTCTGTTCAACAACTTAATTCACTAAGCAAATAAAAACACAATCTATTACACACTGAACTTCTTCAACAGTTTTTAAACTCACTCTTCTGAGTTCTGCTGAATGTTTGATATCTTCAGTCTTCTTGATTCTGTCTTGAATCATCTGCTGGACGTCTGTTTGTGTCTTCAAGATCTGTATCTAAAAAACAACAAAAACAAATGTGAACATAATACAGAACTTTCATGAATAAAGGTTGCTTATTCCTTTTTTGTGAACTGTTTCTGTAATATTGTTAATAACTCTCACCTTCCTCTCTTCACCCTCATCCTTTACAGAAACAAAGTTGTGGTTCTTGTGATCCGTCACAGTGCAGATGAGACACACACATGTGTGATCATCTCTACATAAGAGCTCCAGAGGTCTGTCATGTTTCTGACATATATAATCCTGCAGATTCTTCACAGGATCAATCAGTTTGTGTTTCTGTAATCCTGACACTCTCAAATGAGACTCCAGGTGAGTTTCACAGTAAGAGATCTGACACACCAGACACGACTTCACAGCCTTCAGCTTTCCTTCAGTACAGATGTCACACACAACTTCAGCTTCAGGTTGTTCTTCAGGAGATTTCTTCTTATGTTCATCCACAACATCTCTGAGTGTTGTATTAATCTTGAGATCAGGTCTCTGCTTGAATGTTTCTTTACAGTTTGGACATCTGTAGTCTTCACTGTTGTTCCAGTATGTATTCAGACAGATCTTACAGAAGTTGTGTCCACATGGAGTGCTGACTGGATCACTGAACACTTCCAGACAGATTGAACACAGAAGTCTCTCAGTCATTGGATCACTGGAGGATGACATCACTGCAAAGAGAAATTATGAAAATATATCACCAACGTGTCTGATATCAATCATACATTTACAATATGAAGAGTAGTCATTAATTTTTTATCTGAGTTATTTACTCACTTGGGGTTGTTCTATACTATGTCTTCTTGTTTCTCTTCTTTATGGTGATGTTGATGAAGATTCTGTCATTGATCTTTCCCTGTTGAGGTCATTAAAAAAAACAAAAATCAAAACACGTTATGACATTATGTTTGCAACCAAATATTGCACATTGCACAATTTGCCATTAAACAATACTTTATTAAAAATGTAAACTAAAATGTTAAAATTAAAAACTGTATAATATAAGGATTTTGAAAGACTATTGAGTCTTAAAATATATTCTGAAGGTAAGATGTCCTTTGAGAAACACTCAATACTGTAGGTCCCATATTAACACAAAATATTATTCAGTTCATTTTTTAATTTAACATTAAAAAACTATAAGAATAATTTAGCTTGTCTTCTGTAAATGTGTTTTACACCTGCAGAATCCTTCTTCAGTCTTTCATTCACTTCCTGTTTCTTTAGTCAAGTTGTGTTAAAAAAACAAATGACTTTGCTTTACAACCAATAAGAAACTTTGAATTCAATTTCAATAACATTTAAGCAGTAAACAACTAAACAGTTGAGTATTTGACCTGCTAAAATCGGCTAAAATCCAACTTTCCTCATACTGTAGTAGATTATTTGAACACTAACTTTAAAACTTTTATAAAGTCTATCAGTCGAGGACAATCTGTGTTTTACAGTATTTCTGTCCCTTACTTGTGAGTGAAGATCAGCTGTGTTCACTCTTACAATGTCTGAAGAAATATTCTGTTGTTAAATTGAAAGCAGATATTTTAGTTTGACTTCAGCCTCTATAGTTGATCCTCACTTTCACTTTCACCAACACTGTGGTGACGTCATCACTCCACCCATTACATCACTCACACAGATCACATCATCTGTTCAGCAGAGGACGACATTTTTATACAATTTATTTTATTGTTCTACAGAATCATTTGTGAGTCACTGAAGCTTCACTTGTTGTTATTCACCAGCAGTGAATGTGCAGACAAACCTTAGTTCTTACTGTACAGTATATTTTTTAAACATGTCCATCACCAGAAAAGTAAAAAAGAGTTTAAAACCACTCTGTATTCTTAATCCACACATGACACAGAGTCAACATTTATAATAACATTTTAATAGTTCACAAGCGAGGAGAAAAACAGTTTGTAAGAAGAAAATCATAATCAGAAATATCTTATAGAAATGTGTTCACCCTCACGTCGTTCAAAACCTGTATGACAGTTTCTTCTGTGTAACGCAAAAGAAGATATTTTGAGAAATGTCTCAGTGGTTTTGTGTACATTTGTTGGGGTCAATGGGGTTCAATGTTCTTTAGTTACCAATGTTCTTTAAAATATCTTCTTTTGTCCAAGATATTTCTTCCAGAAGAAAGTCACACTGTACATGTTTGGAATGACATGAGGATGAGTAAATAATCTGCTTTTCTTAAATGAACATCTCTGTGTTCAATCTTTTGAACAACACGTTTTGTATTATTTTCAACACAACTTGTGTCAGAAATCAACACAATGTGTGTTGCATGTAACACATAATGTGTGAAATAAGTAACTCAAAACAATGTGTTAACATTAACACATCAGGTGCCAAGGATGTTTTTACATAAAAAGCTTTAGAGAAAAATGATCAAATTATTGGACAAAATAAAGGAAGAACTAACTGCAAAATTCACACTTAAGGGGACACAATAAGTACTCACAATAAGTGATAGTTTGTTTGCCTTACCAAACACCTAAAAAATCCTGTAACATAGTGAGATAAAACACATCTCTTCACATTTCTGATTACTAAAATGTTTAGTTAAACCTAGAGTTAAGATGATGTGAAGAAACTTTGTAATGGGGTGTAAAACAAAACATTTATGTAAATGTATTCTGTAATTAAAA
Source organism: Triplophysa dalaica (assembly GCF_015846415.1). NCBI lineage: Eukaryota > Metazoa > Chordata > Actinopteri > Cypriniformes > Nemacheilidae > Triplophysa > Triplophysa dalaica. Next base: position 14,319,420 of record NC_079566.1, on the reverse strand, counting down.
TAAAACACTTTATCTTAAAGGAGACATCAGATAATCGGGTCCCCGGTGCATCTAGCGACAGCGATGTACGTGATGCCATGGCTAAAGTTTGTTGACAACTTGCAATGTAGTCGCTGCACAGAGTCCAAACCCAGGAAGAGACAGCAGTGGATTTATTTTAAGTGGAAATCCATCAGAAACCATAAGTAAAAACCTGCTTGTTTGCGCGAATAACTTCCAGCCAGAGTGCTTTTTCAACCTAGGACAGTACAAGCAGGATTATATTCAAAGATGTTCCTCAAGAGGGATCGAGACCAACTGAACGAGACAAAACTGCCGATGTTAGTAATATTTATCAACAGTGTGAATTGATGCAAATGTACCGTTTATATACATTATGTGCGTTAATTTGTTTAGCTGCGGCAAGCTGTTTGTTTTGCTAATGAACAGGAGCAAACACTGCTGGTTAGTTTAGTTTTAAATGTCTCAAATCATTCGTGCTTAGGCTGAAAAATCATTCACAGCTTGTGTGTGTAATGTTATAACTTGTCAATGACAAGCGCTTGAATCCTCGTTATTCTGCTGAGATCTGCAGGTGTGCAATCTGTGGATTTTAGGAAAGCATACATGAACAATGTGAGCGCTGTTTGCTATGACCAAATTTTAAGTCTCCAGACGAATGATTTGAGATGTTTAAGATAAAACGAGCCGCAGAGGTATTCAGGAAATATAATTTAGCTAAACCATTGCCATGGAAGTACTACATGTTTGGGTGGTGGGGTTCGCTGTAACTTATTTTCATTTAAAGAGACGTGCACTAAAACGGGTTGCTGTGAGCAGAGCTGTTTTTGATGAGGCAAGAAGGATTTGGTTAACACAGCCATTGAGTGTTTTCGTCTGAATGTTCGTCTGAGCAAACCTTTAAACACGCAAACACTTAAACACAAAACCTATTGTCTTTCATTACAAAAAGGATAAAAATCTATTGATGATAATTGACAGGTGTAATGATCAACGCCTCTGAGTTTTTACCTTTATCATTAAAACATGGAAAGAGTTTCTCAGTGATAGATTGATCTTTGTTTGAGTAGATATGAGATCTTATGAGATGGCTTCACTCTCAGAGACAGAGCTGTATCAGGGTCCAGAGCCCACATCCACTGAAAGCAGAGAATAAGAGAATATGAATCACAACTGATGATGATGATGTTTGTGATATTTAATGAATAAAGTGTCAGTATATAAATGTAAAGAATTGTAGTACGTGAAATATGTAATCCATTGACACATTGAGGTTGAATAATCCTTCATCTTTGATTTCAACACTGTAGAGAAAAACAACAACAAAACATCATCACATCTCTGACATGGATTATATATGCAGTATATAAACAAGCAGCTTGTGTAAAATGTTTTGCTTCATGTTCTCTCTGATCAGTGTGTGAGTGTGTGCGATCTTGTATATCCCGGTGGGGACTTAAGCCTAAATGCACTGCAATTTAGCTTTAAAATGGTACTGAACTAATAAAAAGTACATAAACCTTTCCGATAGTTAGATTTATGGTTATGGTTAAGGGTAAGGCATTGAATATCCACAGTATAAAAATCATTACACCTCTGGACTGCCCCCATTAAGATGTAGTAAACCAGACACGTACGTGTGTGTGTGTGTGTGTGTGTGTATGTGTGTGTGTGTGTGTGTGTGTGTGTGTGTGTGTGTGGTAATATTTACAGGATCAACTGGCAAAACTGAAGGAGCTCTACTGATTTTCGTAAAAACATTTCACAAAAACATGCAAACACAGAGATTTGCATTGAAACAAATTCTTTCAGTATCTAACAATACCTCTGAAACTACCCATCACACAAACCATTGGCCATTTTCTGACTGAACCAAAACATATTTTGAACAATGAGTTACTATTTCCACCTGAGTGTTGTTGTGCTTTAAACTTTATACAATAACAGTGTATATCATTATATTTATAAAAAATTAAAAGGATGGCAACTTATTGACATATCAAAGCTTTACACATACCCCTAACCTTACCCTAAACCTAAACTTTATGAATAAAAAAATACTTTAAGTCTTGAATCAATTTTATTGAACACAAATGCCTTTATGATCTGTCATGTGATTGAAAAAGATTAAAGAGTGTCTTCAGCAAGAGATGGATCAGAACACTGGTCCACAGTGCCACGCTCTACAGACTTACACCACTGGAATCAATGTTTGACATGATGTCATTCTTACACTTTTTTCTATTCCAATCACATATTGTTGGGCAGACGTAGTGCAAAAAATTGTCTGCCTTTGTTTATTTTTTATACTGTTTCAGTTTTTATTTCGCTCAACGTCAGGGGATGCTGCGGGTGCAAACTTTGTATTATATATTATATTTTCTTTTATTGTAATTTTGTCCTTTGTACTTAATGATAGTGATGTCTTGAATCAATTCTATATCTCAAAAAACAATAAGAGCAAAAGAAAACATCCAACATACAGTATATCTGTCATCATATAACCCATAATTTCCCATAATGTGTTTTTTGTACAATAAAAAGTCTCGGAAGTTCAAAACATAAGTTTTAAAATATAACATTCAAACTAATATTTTATAAATATTTTAAACTCTGTAAAGTGTATTTGAAATTTCACTAACCAGCTTCACAGCGTCGGAAGTTTAAGTCAAGCTCACTGTTTCTTATCTTCAGTTGAGTAATTTCTGAGAAAAAGATTCAATCTTCACCTACCAGCTTCACGGCGTTGTATGTCTAACTTCAGCTCATTGTTTCTTATCTTCAGTTGAGTAATTTCTGAGAAAAAGACAGCAGTTATTTCATATGTATCTTGTGCAGCATTTCAGCAGAAACTTAAACAATCACCAGACTGTCCTGAGATTAGACAGAATAAAATCTACAGTCAAACATCTGATCTCTCAACATGAATCTTTCAACATTGATCTCTCTAGTCTGAGCTATGATATATTATTAAAAAAACTTTACACTCTTCTGTCAACAGTTGCATTAATTGTAGAGGTTGTCTGTGATCTTAGTCCCTTGCGAATCGGGATCTCTGTGTTCATTTGTTCATATTTTTTGCTCACAAAGAAACTTAATTTACAACATTGATGCAGTATTTAAATAAATATATGTTCCTGTAACTCAGTTGGTAGAACAATAAACTCTGTGTATTCAATCTTCACCTACCAGCTTCACGGCGTTGCATCTCTAAGTTCAGCTCATTGTTTTTCTTTTTGAATTCAGTGATTTCTGAGAAAAAGACAGCAGTTATTTCATATGTATCTTGTGCAGCATAAAATTTTAAAGGTGTGATGAAGTGGAGTTGTTTATTGTTTTATATTGTTATATGAGGTCTTCTTATGACGTTTGCGTGGTTTTTACATCCCCAAAACATCAAAATCAATAAGAAATAGGCTATTTTCCACCCATAATTTGAGCCCAGCTCTGCAAACTCTCGGTTTTAATGGGCGTGTCGCATTGAAGACACTCTGAAGTTAACGGCCACTGCTTTGATTGGATAGCAGTTTGCGTAGTTGGAGCCTTCTGTGAATCTGGTTAGAGATGTAACATTAGGTTACATATAACACCTTTCACGGCATTAGTTTTACCTGGAGACCTCCTGTGACTTATAAATGACCTCCCCACATCAGTATTTCATATGACGCTCATGCACGGCATGATTTTACTCAAATTTACTGACTTATTTCCCGGATTTGATGGCAAGGCTTTACGTATAGTTTGTATAGCCTATACTTGTATTGTGTTAATGATATATGAGCGTACCTGTCAGCATTTGACCGGACAGAAGATCACTGCGATTGCGGGTCTAAAATTTTTTCGAGAGTTTCCATGATACATAAACAAACAGGAGACATCCTGTAACTTATGGATATCACCCAGAAAAATTATATACGAGCCAACCAAATCACAGAGATCCCGATTCGCAAGGGACTAAGATCACAGACAACCTCTGCAATTATTACAAATGACTAGAGGTCCGAACAGTGCTCAGGGCACATCAAGCGATCTCTAACAAAGCATATTGACGGATAGTACAAAAATGTTTTACTCACATAAGATTGCTGCGCCATTTCTATGGGATTCAATTGAAGGCACAGCACTGCTTTTTAATTTTAAACTCTCCGGAAATTAAGTGTCGACCTGTGCCTTGTTCACGAAGGAATCCTCGGAGACATGAAACGAGCAAACGCTCCATGTTTTTCCCACATTAGCTGGAACGTCTTTAAAAATAAACTTTAACTCTGCATTCCTAATATCAGAATCCGAAGGAAGGTTATGCAGTGACTGTATTCTTCCACAACCAGGGGTGGCACAATATTTAGCTGTCTTTAACAGCATGTTTGTTTATTGCTTGCTCGCTCTATCTCGTTCCACGTCTGTAATGCGCGAACCAGTGGGGGCTAGAGAAGAAGTCATTGATATTTTTCTATAGAAGGGGTGTTCAACCTATTAATGACGTCATAGATAGGTGCATTCCGGAACCTGCCGTTCACTGGGCATGGCGTCAATAACTGATGTAATCTCAATAACAAGGGCGTTTTCAGTTCTGACACTTACGTGATGTTCGCGTGAATACGATTACCTCTTATATAATAAAAGCTCGGGTAAAATTTTTGATTTTAATTCATCGCACCTTTAACAATCACCAGACTGTCCTGAGATTAGCCAGAATAAAATCTACAGTCAAAAATCTGATTTCTCAACATTAATCTTTCAACATGGATCTCTTTAGTCTGAGCTATGATATGATATTTATAAAAAACTGTCAACAGTTGCATTATTTGTACAGATTGTTTGCTCACAAAGAAACTTTATTTACAACATTGATGCAGTATTTAAATAAATATATGTTCCTGTAGCTCAGTTGGTAGAACAATAAACTCTGTGTTTTTAATCTTCACCTACCAGCTTTACAGCGTTGTATGTCTAAGTTCAGCTCATTGTTTCTCATCTTCATTTCAGTGATTTCTGAGAAAAAGACAGCAGTTATTTCATATGTATCTTGTGCAGCATTTCAGCAGAAACTTTAACAATCACCAGACTGTCCTGAGATTAGCCAGAATAAAATCTAGAGTCAAAAATCTGATCTCTCAACATGAATCTTCAACATGGATCTCTCTAGTCTGAGCTATGATATGATATTTAAAAAAAAACTTTGCACTCTTCTGTCAACAGTTGCATTATTTGTTCATATTATTTGCTCACAAAGAAACTCAATTTCCAACATTGATGCAGTATTTAAATAAATATATGTTCATGTAGCTCAGTTGGTAGAACAATAAACTCTGTGTATACAATCTTCACCTACCAGCTTCACTGTGTTGTATGTGATTGTAAGCCTGAATGAAACAAGCAGACAACACAAACAGGACTGCCACAACTAGGAACCAGAACCTAAAAGAACGCTCAGATGAAGACTTCTGCTGACGACTCAAGTCTTTCTGATATTTTTCCTAAAAACAAAAAAAAACAGTGATCTCATACAGTATGTATCCTGTGTGGCATATCAGCGAAACTTTTATAATTACAAGCTTGTCCTGAGATAATCCAGAATAAAATAAAATGTAAAAAATCAGATGTCTCATCATGGATCTCTCTGGTCTTGGCTACATACATTATTTGAAAAGCTTTGTACTCTTACACCCCGTCCAAACAACATGCAACAAGAGAGTAAAACTTTTACGAAAGTTTGTCGTCTCACATCATTCTGCATGTAGTGGACCACTGGTGTAGTCCTAACAAAAAGAGTGGTGTTCTATACAATACAACGATAACCCCGACCACACATGTACAAAAGACAGGGGTGAGTGTGTTTGTTTGAGTTGTTTTTCTAGTACAATATGACAACTATTTCAGTTAAATATTTATGTATTCTTTGCTTATGCTTTGAATATGAAATTATAGAATTGGAAAAAAAAAGGTTGGAAAAAACAGGTCTATGCCAGTACTGTCGACCAAAATACAATATTTTTTTTTCAAAGCATCATATCTTTGTAACGCATCAGGCATACAAGAATACGTAAAAACATATGCAAGATTTTACAGAATAGAGATGTACTTTTTTCATCATTGCGATCTCTGTGTCCAATACTTGTTATTTAAGGGAAAGATATTAATGTATGAGGTTAAGGTTGGGGTAAAAACAGACTACATTATTTTAAATGTAGAATAAACGTAACAAGTTCACAATGACTTTAATGTGAACGAGGATACATCGAAAATGTAAGGATTCTGACTTTAATAGGGTTATTTAAGTGCTTTGTTTCATTTCTATCATTCTGTCTTCTATCATAGACAGAATTTCGGTTTATAAAGGGCTCTAGGGCTCATCACATCAAGCCGCTCATGTGCAGTGTATACTGTAAAAGAAATTACTGTAAAATCAACAGTATATTACAGAAAAAAAATATAGCCAGCAAGCTTCTTAATTTTAAACCACAATAAAATTACTATTAAAACTACAATAGTTTACAGGATATACTGTATATTAACTTACTGTAAAATCCACAGTCAAAAATCTGTTCTTTCAACAATAATCTTTCAACATGGATCTCTCTAGTCTGAGCTATGATACGTTATTTAAAAAAAACTTTGACAACAGTTGCATTATTTGTTCATATTCTTTGCTCACAAAGAAACTTTTTGCAATAATTGATGAAGTATTTAAATAAATGTATGTTCCTGTAGCTTAGAAAGTAGAGCATGGCACTACAAAAACTAGTCACGAGTCGTCGCTTTCTTTGGCCAATGCAGCCCAAAACGACATGTGACTGACAGGTAAAGCAACCAATTACGTTTATTTTTCTGTGGAAATGTCGCCGCAGTTACAGTGTCAAAAGTTAATAGCAACAATATGATTATAAGTTAATGCTGTGAACAATTAGCACAAACTTAGAAAAGTAATATTCATAAAAATTGTAATGTGAATGTAAATATAATTAATAGAACTCCATGAAGTCTCCTCAGATATGAAAGACCCAGTATTCCGAGAGAGATCTACAGACCTGTATGAGGAGGAGATCATCTTCAGTGTTAGAGATCTTCAGCTCCAGCTCAATGTTTCTCTTCTTCAGTTCAGTAATCTTCTGATCTCGAACTTTAATAACATCTTCATACCGTCTCTCTGCTGTTATCTGCTTCTGATTCACCAGCTCAGTGTTTCTCTTCTTCAGTTCAGTGATCTCCTCTTCAGATCTTTAATAACATCTTCATACCACCTCTCTGCAGCTCTTTGCTTCTCCTTCATCATCTCCCTAAGTTCAGACTGACATAAAGCATATTAAAACATGATTTTTTAAACAATGTGGAGTGTTTTACTTAGTCAATAATCTTTAAAGATGAATGACATCATAAAAAACATTTCAGCACTTGACAGTATGCAGTATTCTCACCTCTTCTAAAGGAACAGTGTTGTGATTCTTGTGATCTCCTTCAGTGCAGAACTGACACACACATGTCTGATCATCTCTACAGAAGAGCTCCAGAGGTCTGTCATGTTTCTGACATATATAATCCTGCAGATTCTTCACAGGATCAATCAGTTTGTGTTTCTGTAATCCTGACACTCTCAAATGAGACTCCAGGTGAGTTTCACAGTAAGAGCTCTGACACACCAGACACGACTTCACAGCCTTCAGCTTTCCTTCAGTACAGATGTCACACACAACTTCAGCTTCAGGTTGTTCTTCATGAGTTTTCTTATGTTCATCCACAAGTTCTCTGAGTGTTGTATTAATCTTGAGATCAGGTCTCTGCTTGAATGTTTCTTTACAGTTTGGACATCTGTAGTCTTGACTGTTGTTCCAGTGTATTTTCAGACAGATCTTACAGAAGTTGTGTCCACATGGAGTGCTGACTGGATCACTGAACACATCCAGACAGATTGAACACAGAAGTCTTTCAGTCACTGGATCACTGGAGGATGACATCACTGCAAAGAGAAATTATGAAAATACATCAGGAACATTACAATATGAGAATAGTTATTTGTTTTTTTCGGTATTACTGACTCACTTGGGGGGATGTCTATACTATGACTTCCAGTTTCTGTTCTTGTTGATAAAGATTCCATTATTGATATTTTCCTGTGGAGGTCATTTGAAAACATACAACACTAAATGACACTTGAATGTTTGCAATCAAATTTTGCATAATTTCCCATTTAATTCCACAAACATAACCGTATACAAAAATTGTATATAGAAATTTGAAAGACGATTTAGTCTTGAAATAATTTATTGTATTTAGGAGGTAAAATGTTCTTTGAAAAACACAGTTAATACTGTAGGTCACCATGCCCTAACACCACAAAAGATTATTCAGCTCATTTTTTATTTCAACATATTAAAAAAACTATAAGAATGATTTCATCTTGTTTTCTGTAAATGTGATTTTGAGCTTCACTGTATCTTGTCCTCATCAGTCTGTCATTAACTTTTGAATAAAATCATCAAATGACTAAACTTTGATTATCAACCAATAAACAACAAACGTCTAAATCAATTTTGTTAACATTTAAGTTGTGAACAACAAAAGTAGTTGAATATTTGACATGTTAATATCGGCGTATGTCCAAGTTGACACAGGCCTATAAGTTACTAATCGAAGCAGAAACAACTGTGATACCTATAATATCTGAGTTATATTTCTGTCACTGACCTGTGAAAGAAGATCAAATGTGTTCAGTCTTTCAATAACGAATACAGAAATATTCTGTTGTAAGATTAAAAGCAGTTACTTTAGTTAAATCCTCGTGGTCGTGATCCACTTTCACTTTCACACTCACTCGAGACTAGTTATGGGTCGTTCATGAATGATTCTTTCTCTCTGAACAAATCTTTAAAATGACTCGGGAGTCACACGAGTTGTCTCAGAGAATGATTCATTCGTTCATTTTGTGTTAACGCCGCATGTGCAACATTGGACCAGAAAGATAAATTATCAGTTATTTTTATTTATAAGAGATTAATATAAATAACAAACATAAAACAAGACACCGGTGAAACCAGTTACAATAACGAGACACAAGGCATAATGGGAAATGGAGTCCTATAAAACACAAGCAGAAGCACAGAGCACTATGGCGCCCTCAGGTGGCGAACAGAGGCTCCAGCAATAGGACGTGACAGTTTCTGACAGTGGCCCGCCCTCTTTTCAACACATTTAATTCGTTCAGTTATTAAAAGATAATCATTAAATATCTTCAAACACTGTAAAAATGTATTCAACAGGCTTCCTTAAACTGCAAAAACTGACCCAATTAAAATAAATTAATGTAGGTTTTTTATAAACAACAGCTACAACTAATTAAAGACATTTTTAAAAGCTCATTGGAAAGTGTATGTAAAGTGATAACATTGAATGTCTAAGTGTTAGGTCATCCTACTGCAGTTTTTTTTAAATTGCTACGACAATTTTTCCAATACTTTTAATACTTTAAGTCCTAACACAGTTATCACAACATCTGGCTGTGTAGGCAAAACAATTAACACATTTCTTGTTGCTTTGAAACAAAATGCATACATTAAACACAAATTTAAAATTGTGTTATTTAACACACAAGCTCAAGCAAGACCAAAACTATATTTTACTGCCAAATTTACAAATGCTGTCACACTGTTAACATCATGATCTGAACCTCAAAGTGAAAAGCTGAACACAAATATATCACCGGTATTTTATTTATTGCTAATGAAAATATTTAAATCACATCCGTAGTCTATATTGACGGCTGCTGTCATAATGTAATGTTATTTCAAATGTAATTTCTATTTGAATTATTTGCTGATTTATTGACTGACAGGTGTGATGATCAACGGCTCTAAGTTTTTCCCTTTATTGTTAGGTTCAGGGCTAAAAAATGGATAAAGTTTCTCAGTGAAATATTGATCAGTGTAAGAGAAGATGTGAGATCTGTTCTCCACATCATAAAAGGAGACAAAACCCTCCTCATAATCCACAAACACACCCACCTTCTGTGGCTTTACACTCAGAGACAGAAAGACATCAGGACCTGCAGCACCTCTATAGTCATTCTTATTCCTCAACACCACAGTCCAGAATCCATTAAATGGTGTCAGTGTGATTTGCCCCTTTCTATTAATAGATTCTCTGATCACTCCTAAACTCCACTCAGTCTTTCCCTTCACCTGAACCTCATAATAAAATCTCCCTGATGAAAATCCCTCCTTTCCCAGAACATTTACACATCTATCAAATCTCTTTGGGTTGTCTGGGAGTTCATGTCTAATGTCTCCAGTTCTCACTTGTTTCTCATCATCAGACAGAATGAGTTGAGGATGAGCTGTATCAGGATCCAGAGTCACATCCACTGAGAGAGATCAGAGAATATCAATCACAACTGATGATGATGATTTTTATGATATTTAATGAATAATGTGTCAGTATATAAATGTAAAGTATTGTAGTATATGAGTGAAGAGAGCAGATGACACACTGTACCTGCAAACTGCTGCATCCACTTCAACTTCAACTCTGTACAAACACATGACAATAAAACATCAGCACATCTCTGACATGTATTATGTATTGAGTTGATAGATCTGGATAGAAACATACGCTTGTTTCTTGTTTTATTTAATTTTTTCTTATTCTATTTCATTTATACCATTTATTACAATATTCATCTATCATATGTATTCATTCATATAATTCACTTCTATTCATATAATTTGTTCCTTCCTTTCCTGTTGTTTAACCTCGTTGAGAGTTGTATTGTCTCTTATGCTGATATAAGTATCCGTTGGTCTCCATCTCAAGGTTCATAATAATGTCATGAGAATGTTTTGATACTGTAATCTTGAATGGTTAAAAACACATATTGAATCTGTTTCTAGTCAGACGAAGTTTGACAGAGCCTGACTGAGCATCAACGCACAACTGAGATTAATCAATAGATCATTTCTCTGTTTATTTAACATCACTTCGTCTCCTGCCTGCTGTTCTTCCCTTCAGCTCTATATCTCCCTGGTGGTTGGGTTAAAGGATTGACTCACAACAGAGTTGATATCTCCAGGTGTAATGACGGAGAGAGATCTAGTGAAACTGGACTCAAAGTTTAGATCTATAAGATCTACAAGCCATATCTCATAGTTGGATCCATCAGAGTATAATTCAGAAGTTAGACATAATTAATATTGCATATAAGAATTTACAGTCCATTTAATATTTGACTTGTTCTGTCTCCTTTATCTCAAATGTGTGCTTTCACTGTGCGTGTGTGCGAGTGTGCGTGTGTGTGCGTCTATGTCAATGTGTTTAAGTATGTATGCATATTGTGTGTGTGGAGCATTTGTATGTCTGTCTTCTGTTGTTTTCACCTTTTTCTTGTTTTTACAGGTATATGCCTTTAGTTGTTTTACTTGTATTCAATGTGTCTCATGTACAGCTGCTTTGTAACAATGAAAATTGTAAAAAGCGCTATATAAATAAAGTTGAGTTGAGTATAAACAAGCAGCGTTTATAAAATATTTTGCATTATGTTTTCTCTGATCAATGTGTGTGGCCTTGTTTTTATATTGCAGTGGGGACTTAACCCTGAATGCTCACCAAAGGGGAAACAAGATTATAAATCGACTGAACTGTTATTTATGAAAATTGAAAAAAGCATAAAGTTTTCTGATGTTTAAGTTTAGGGTGTGGTTAGGGAATAGAGTATACAGTTTGTACAGTATAACAATCATTATTCTGTCGCCTTGGAGATCTCTTAACCAGACGTGTGTGTGTGAGCGTGTGTGTGTGCGTGTGCGTGTGTGTGCGTGCATGCGTGTGTTTATGTGCGTGTGTGTTGTTATTTAGAGGATTAAGTAGCAAAACAGAAGGAGCTCTACTGCTTTGCCTAGGGATCACTTCAGTATTCACACGCACACACAGAGATTTGCATGATATTTTCTGTAAAAACATAAACTAACCCATAACACAATCCTTTGAACATTTCTGATTAAACCAAAACACATTCCGAACAACGAGTCTGAGTCTGTTTAGTAGAGAACTATTTAAATGCTCTCTAAATGTTTGTAGCTGTTTTTGTAAACAAACTTGGTTTACTGTCCTCAAAGTGTGACCAAACCTGAGACTAGGCTTGAGCCCCGAGCTCATCCTCCCATCATCCACCCCCCAGAACTACACAGAGGAAGAATAAGAGCAGAGGAGGAGACGGGGAACATGAGGGATGCCCAAAATACTGTTGTGAGATTGGCACAGGGACTGCCGCTTATATAGATAGGATTGAATATTTAGCCTCCTTCATTTAGATTTGCCTCTTAAACGTATCAATACCCCTCTTCCAACTAACTTCATGATGTCTTATGATTTAATTTACTGCTTTTTGTGGGGTTTTTATCAAATGTTTAATAAAAATCTGTCTTTATTTATTTGCTCTTTTACTTTTCTTATTTTCATTTTTTAGTAATTTTGAACTTTGTACTTAATGTTTGTAAATCCTTATTTATTTCCACACTCTAAACGCTTTAAACATTTGAAACAATTGAAATTAAGTTCTGTATTTTGTGTTAGAAATTTCACTAACCAGCTTTACCACTTTCCAGGTCTACGTCCAGCTGAATGATTTTCTTCTTCAGTTCAGTGATTTCTGAGGAAAAGACAGCAGTTATTTCATCTTGTGCAGTATTTCAGCAGAAACTTTAACAATCACCAGACTGTCCTGAGATTAACCAGAATAAAATCTACAGTCACACATCAGATCTCACAACGTGAATCTTTCAACATGGATCTCTCTAGTCTGAGCTATGATGTGTTATTTATAAAAACTTTGCTCTCTTCTGTCATCAGTCTTTTATGTTCATATTATTTGCTCACGAAGAAACTTCATTTGCAACATTGATGCTTTAAATGATTCAAATAAATATATGTTCCTGTAGCTCAGTTGGTAGAACAATAAACTCTGTGTATTCAATCTTCACTAACCAGCTCCACGGTGTTGTATGTCTGAGTCCAGCTCACTGTTTCTCTTCTTCAATTCAGTGATTTCATTTTTTGACATCTCAAGTTTTTCTAATGTTTCTGAGAAAAAGACAGCAGTTATTTCATATGTATCTTGTGCAGCATTTCAGCAGAAACTTTAACAATCACCAGACTGTCCTGAGATTAATCAGAATAAAATCTACAGTCAAACATCTGATCTCTCAACATGAATCTTTCAACATTGATCTCTCTAGTCTGAGCTATGATGTGTTATTTAAAAAAACTTTGCTCTCTTCTGTCAACAGTCTTTTATGTTCGTATTATTTGCTCACGAAGAAACTTAATTTGCAACATTGATGCAGTATTTTAATAAATATATGTTCCTGTAGCTCAGCTAGTAGAACAATAAACTCTGTGTATTCAATCTTCACCTACCAGCTTCACGGCGTTGTATGTCTAACTTCAGCTCATTGTTTCTCTTCTTCAATTCAGTGATTTCTGAGAAAAAGACAGCAGTTATTTCATATGTATCTTGTGCAGCATTTCAGCAGAAACTTTAACAATCACCAGACTGTCCTGAGATTAGACAGAATAAAATATACAGTCGAACATCTGATCTCTCAACATGAATCTTTCAACATGGATCTCTCTAGTTTGTGTTATTTATAAAAACTTTGGACTCTTCTATCAACAGTTGCATTATTTGTTCATATTTTTTGCTCACAAAGAAACTTCATTTGCAACATTGATGATGTATTTAAATAAATATATGTTCCTGTAGCTCAGTTAGTAGGACAATAAACTCTGTGTTTTCAATCTTCACTTACCAGCTTCACTGCGTTGTATGTGATTGTAAGTCTGAATAAAACAAGCAGACAACACAAACAGGACTCCCACGAACAGGAACCAGAACTTAAAAGAACGCTCAGATGAAGACTTCTGCTGACGACTCAAGTCTTTCTGATGTTCTTCCTAAAAAAAATTTGTGATCTCATATGTATCTTGTGCAGCATTTCAGTAGAAATCTTAACAATCACCAGACTGTCCTGAGATTAACCAGAATAAAATCTAGTGTTAAAAATCTGATCTCTCAACATGAATCTTTCAATGTGGATCTCTCTTGTCTTGGCTATTCACATTATTTGAAAAGCTTTGTACCCTTAAATCCTGTCTCCACAACACTTTTGCAATATTGATGCATTATTTAAATTAATATATGTTCCTGTAGCTCAGCTAGTAGAGCATGGTAATACAAACACTAGTTTCGCGATGCCTTTTATACGGAATGTCTGGAATTTATACCGCTTTCTTTGGCCAAGGCCCGGCCAAAAGGACATATGACTGACAGGTAAACCAACCAATCACGTTTCATTTTGTGTCGCGTCACGTTCAGAGGTGTGGAAATGTCCCCGCAGATACACACTGATGTACATTCACGAACGTGTCAAAAGTTGACAGCAACAAAAGGATTATAGAATTATGCCGTGAACAATTAGAAATGTAATATTTACAAAAAAAATTATGCGAAAGTAAATATTATTAATATACATACCTTTCAACTTTGTGGACTAAAATCCGGGGGACCCGCCGGGGGGCGGGGGATGGATTGGGGGGGTGTTTGGTTGTGCGAGCGAATAGGGCACCCTTCTGTTGTAAATCGCTTTAAATCTTATAATTATTTTATATCCAACATAATATTTTTATGTCCAATTTCTAAATGTAAATCTAAGAGACTGTTGAGAGAATGTTTAATTCAGCTCATAGGAGTATGAATCCATGAATGATTATCTGCAAAGTGTCATCTTAATTTAAAATTACAATATTGCAAGAGATCTCAACACCAGACTTGAAATAACTTGCATCTAAACGCGTTTTGAAAAAGCACAAGTAGTTTGTCCTTTCACGTGTCTCGTAGTTCAGCTGTTTTAACTGTTTATAAGTTAGCAGAAGGTTTTATTTACATGGATGGATTTATTTAAAGTGTTTGGATTATAAAAAACTGCTTATGGTTCCAAAACGGGCAATATTAGAAATAAACTCTTTATTACCAGTTTTTATTCAGAATTGTCTGACGAACACAACACTTCTCATTCAAGGTTTTTTTTTAAAGCAAAGAAAGTTACACATACTGTGATGAGCAAGCGTCAGGTAAACACGGAGTGAAATAAGTGGACACATGGTGTAATAAGAAAGTTTTTCTCAGAGATGTGACTCCTCTCTACTCAACATCGACTACAGTTTTATTTCGCCTACCAAAGCGTGACTGTGATGGCAAATGTGCAGTGGACAAAGCCACAGAGCCACTCCACGGGAGATTCAAATGAGATATAACTGAAAAACGGGAGCATGGCAGCAGACAGCTGTGAAAAACGGGAGACTCCCACGAAAAACATGAGTGTTGACATGTTAATATAACTCCATGAAGTCTCCTAAAATGAAAGAGCCAGTATGACGAGAGAGATCTACAGACCTGTATGAGGAGGAGATCATCTTCAGTGTCTGAGATCTTCTGCTTCTGCTCAGTGTTTCTCTTCTTCAGATCAGTGATCTCCTCCTTCAGATCTTTAATAACATCATTCCGTCTCTCTGTTGTTATCTGCTTCTTTTTCACCATCTCCACCTCAGTGTTTCTCTTCTTCAGCTCAATGATCTCCTCCCAGCGGGCACCTCGATGTCAATTTGACGTCAAATTTCAGACAAGATTTGATCAAGATGGTGCACCACATCATTTCAAATTCAAATCATACATTAAATTCTTCAAGGTTTTTAATGAGGTGAAAATATGAGGTTTATCCCATACTGAAATTGGTTAATGTAAGTATAGCCCAATATGTTTGACATTGAAATGACGTCAAATCAACGTTGCATTATAGGCATTCATTTGATGTTGTATTGACATCATATTGACATCAATGTAAATCCAGTTGAAATAGCATTTTTCTTCTAACTGGCCCCTCAAAATGCATCTATTTGTCACATCTTTTGAAGCAGTTGTTGGATTTGTACATGAAAGTGGACTGCTGTAACTTCTGTGGTAAAAAACACTTTTTTTAAAAGTATGTAAATACTCATGCTGAAATAAAAGGAAACAGTGATTGTTAAATTTTACAAGAAAATATACTGATTTGCCAATAATACATTCAGATGTAATTACAATTTAAAATATTAAAAACAAAAGCAGCATTTTTGCTGTAACCCCACATAAAGTATTATGTTTCCTTATTTTGGTTATTTATAGTGATATTATATTACTGTAAAATTAGAAAAACATTGCTGTAATTGAAAATACTCATAAAATTGTAATACCTTATAATGTATGTACCATTTTTACAGTATTACAACTTCATGTTCATTTTAGTCAAAAAACTCTTATAACTTTTTTATTATTTTTTATAAATTTTTATTTTTCCTTAATTTTTATTAATAATCATTAATTAATCATTAATTTTATTATGAAAAATGTTGGGCCTACAATGCCCATTCATTCTCTGTAGTTTTAATGCCCATTTATTATCTGTCTTATGTATTTCTTAATACCACCTTAGACGGCGCCATGGCCTATTTCACATTTCCGGGTTTCTCAGCAGCTGAAGTTAGTGAATGGACTACAACAATTAATTTATTTTTTGTGTGAAATTTGATGCAAATGTAGTATAACATATTATTTTATACATACACGTAAAAATATAAAATTTATAAAAATATTTGGAGGATTTACTACGTTGACCGTTGAAACGTACGTCATCACGTCTTGCGTAGAGGCCAGTGTTTGCTATGCGGTCGAAGCATTGGAGAAGGTTGTCGCTTTTTATCAGGTGAGTAATAAACATCTCATGAAATAAAAAATACGATATATATTGGGTAACTTTGAAAACCTAGAAGATTGTGTTTTGATGAAATATATGACTTGGCGATATATTAGAATCTGGTGAGTTGAAATATCCCGCCAGAAGTACCGTGAAGATTTCTGAGGTAATGTTAATGTGCGATCCATTAAGCGTGTAACGTTGAGTTAACGATTTAGAAATGTCAGTGAGTAATGTTAGTTTTGCAATTAATATTCGGATAAAATAAAAATGCCCTCATTTGAATCTCTTTACCGATGCTATGCGACAAAGCGAAACATACCCATAATTATAATTCATAATTTGATACACACTGATGAAGTGTTCTAAAATGTCCTGGTAGATGGTCCACTGTGTCAAGCAGGACCAGCCCACACTACTAAAGGTACCAAAAGCTGGTTCAATGACAATTTGTGTTACTGTGCTCAAAGGAAAACTTCTCAGCTGTTCTGGTCACTTAGTTGTATTGTTCAACAATCTTAACAATCATTGAATACTGATATGGTTGTCTTTTTTTTCAGAATTCTTACAAACAAATTGATGTCAACGATGAATATGGATGGCTCAGGAATGAAGAAGGCCTTTGGAAAACACGGCTATGTCGTGTTATAATAGGTACTACATTACTTTTCTTGTATGATTAGAGGATGTAGTGTCTATCAACATATGCTACATTTTAAGTAAATTAAACATGTAATGCTTAAATTACAATCTTATCTTAGTAAACTGACACATTTAAAACATTTAACAACTCTTAAATATTTGCAAGTAGTGCACATTTCTAAATTTAACAGATACTTATTTAAACCTGGGAACATCTTAGTGTTAATAAACATTTAAGAGCAGCAACTTGCATTAACTTCTATGTACAAGTGATGGTTGCTGAAAAATGTTAGGTATATTTTAATGTCTTAAAAGGTGTGCTAATTGTGGTTTCATCTTCATTTAGGTGCACTACAGCAGTCCAAACCTTCATTATCAGAGGCTGAAATAAAAAAATACAGCTAAAAAATCTCCGGTCTGCTCCCGATAGATGTGGGGGTATGGGACGACAAAAGGGGAAATCGGCGATTGATGTGTGTTCAGATTCTGAATAAGTAGGCCTTAAGCCAATTGTTTATCAAAATTATTTTTGTTCATTTGGGATATGATCTGGGAAAACCCATCACATGGTGAAATAAAAAATACTGGTTTTAGTATCATATGAAAGCTATTAAGCCCTTTCCAAAACTGTTTTTATTTAATTTACAAATTGTTTTTATGGAGTGGGTGGTCTAGTGGGTTAAACCACTGAACTGGTAAATCAAAAGGTTGCTGGTTCTATCCTAGTAGCCACCACCACTGTGTCCTTGAGCAAGACACTTTACTCCCCGTTGCTCCAGGGGGATTGTCCCTGTAATAAGTGCACTGTAAGTCGCTTTGGATAAAAGCGTCTGCTAAACAACTACACGTAAATGTAAATGTTTTTAACAAATGGAAAGGGCTTGAGAGCTTTCATATGATATCAAAACCTGTAATATGTACAATTTTGTCATGTGATGGCTTTTTCCAGATCACTTAATATTTATATATCAATTTAAATGTTAATATTTAATTAAAAAGTAATTCAAGGAGGATTTTATATTTATTAGTGGTTTAAGAACATTTTAAATTTCTGGAATTGTAGCTGATTGTATTTAATAAAACATGTCTTACATTAAGTACTGTTGTTTCATTATTTATTGGTCTAGAATAGGACATCAATTTGTTAAAAAATGTAAAAGAAATTGCTAATCAAATTAACGTCAAAACTTGATGTCAATTTGATGTCAAATTTTGACATCGATTTGATTTGCATTTTTGACCAATTCTTTGATGCCGATGTTTGACGTCAATTTGATGTCTATTTAACATCAATTGCCCACTGGGCTCCTTCAGATGTTTAATGACATCTTCATCCTGTTTTTCTGCTGCTTTCTGGTTCTCTATCATCAACTCCTGCTCTGAGATTTCCTTCTTCAGATCTTTAATGACATCTTCATTGTGTTTCTCTGCTGCCGTTTGGTTCTCCATCATCTCCTGAAGTTCAGACTGACATAACAAAGTAAATTAAAACATGATATATTAAACATTGTGGGTAGTTAATATTCTTTAAAGATGAGTTACAGCATGAAAAAGAACATTTTAGCACTTGACAGTATACAGTATACTCACCTCTCTTATAGGAACAGTGTTGTGATTCTTGTGATCCATCACAGTGCAGATCAGACACACACATGTGTGATCATCTCTACAGAAGAGCTCCAGAGGTCTGTCATGTTTCTGACATATATAATCCTGCAGATTCTTCACAGGATCAATCAGTTTGTGTTTCTGTAATCCTGACACTCTCAAATGAGAATCCAGGTGAGTTTTACAGTAAGAGATCTGACACACCAGACACGACTTCACAGCCTTCAGCTTTCCTTCAGTACAGATGTCACACACAACTTCAGCTTCAGGTTGTTCTTCATGAGATTTCTTCTTATGTTCATCCACAAGATCTCTGAGTGTTGTATTAATCTTGAGATCAGGTCTCTGCTTGGATGTTTCTTTACAGTTTGGACATTTGTAGTCTTGACTGTTGTTCCAGTGTGTTCAGACAGATCTTACAGAAGTTGTGTCCACATGGAGTGCTGACTGGATCACTGAACACTTCCAGACAGATTGAACAGAGAAGTCTCTCAGTCATTGGATCACTGGAGGATGACATCCCTGCAAAGAGAAATTATGAAAATACATCAGGAACATTAAAATATGAGAGTAGTAATAAGTTTTTGTCTGTGCCACTGACTCACTTGGGGGTTGTTCTATGCTACGAGTTTCTCTTCTTGTTGATAAAGATTCCATTATTGATATTTTCCTGTGGAGGTCTTTTGAAAACATACAATACTTAATGACACTTGAATGTTTGCAATCAAATTTTGCATAATTTCCCATTTAATTCCACAAACATAAACATATACAAAAATTGAGAAACACAGTTAATACTGTAGGTCACCATGCCATATCACCACAAAAGATTATACAGCTAATTTTTTATTTCAACATATTAAAAAACCATAAGAATGTTTTCTGTAAATGTGATTTTAAGCTGCGCTGTATCGTGTCCTCATCAGTCTGTCATTAACTTCAGAATAAAATCACCAAATGATTATCTTTATCAAATGATATCTGAGTTATATTTCTGTCACTGACATGTGAGTGAAGATCAGATGTGTTCAGTCTTACAATAACGAATAAATAAATGTTCTGTTGTAAGATTAAAAGCAGTTACTTTATTTAAAGCCTCGTAATCGTGATCCACTTTCACATTCATTAACGCTACTGACTCGAGACTAGTTATGGGTCGTTCATGAACGATTCGTTCTCTCTGAACAAATCTTTAACATGACTCGGGAGTCACACGGGTTGTCTCAGAGAATGATTCATTCGTTCATTTTGTGTTTACCGCGCATGTGCAACATTGGACCAGAAAGAGAAATTATATATTTTTTTATTAGAGATTAATATAAGTAACAAACATAAAACAAGACAACGGTGAAACCAGTTACAATAAAGAGACACAAGACATAATTCTTCTAGTGTTTTTTTTATGGCGGTTTGGAAAACCCATGAAAAGGTGGATTACCGCCACATACTGATCTGGATTGTGGAGAGTACTTCGTTTTGGAAGAAAGAAAAACTATTAAAAAAAAAATTCTATATTCTATCTATTGTTCCTGTGTTATTTAGATATTTAAATAATATTTCATGTACTTTTGATTGCCTTGACCCGTTTCCTAACAATTTCTTTTAAAGAGATATTATCCACTCGCAACCATCCTCATTCTTGTTTTAATTGGAATCTCTCCCTTTCATATGCAGAACACTCATTAAGGATATGCCTCAGTGTTTCTAATTCTCCAGATTTGTCACACTTTCCCGATTCATACTTACCTATTTTAAAAAGAGTATAGTTAAATGCTGTATGTCCAATTCTTAGTCTTGAAATAATGACATCCTTCTTCCTATTTCCATATCTTTTTCTCTCATTTCCAACATACTCCTGAATCTGGAAAAGATGTCTTCCTTTAAAGCCACTATTCCATACCGTTTCCCATTTCTTACTTACTTCAGATGATATCACTCTCTTGAATTCATCTTTAATTACTTAATTTCTACATGTGGATGATTTAATGCTTTCTTTGCTAGCAAGTCTACTTCTTCATTTCCATCCACACCCACATGTGCAGGTACCCAGATGAAATTTAATTATATCCTTAACTGCTTTATTCAAAACAAATTCAATTCAAGTTTATTTATATAGCGCTTTTCACAATGTGCATTGTTCCAAAGCAGCTTTACAGGGGCAAACATGAAAACAGAAAAGGTAAAACACAGCACAGTTCATGGTGTTTATAGAACAAGCAAGATCATTCTAATAAATAATATCTAATAAATAAATAAATAAATGCAGTCTCCCGGTGAGCAAGCCAACACTGCCCTGTTTTGGACTAATATCAGAACCTTGACGCCATTTTTCAAATCTCTATACACAAAACTCACAACCAATGATCAAAATGTTGATTTTTCAAAACTCTTTACACTTTTTTCAATTGCTTGGATACAATACACATGAAACTATTTTAGCTTTCCTGTAGCTCAGTGGTAAGAGCATTACGCTAACAACGGAAGGTTATGGGTTCGATCTCAGGGGATTGCAAATACCTATGTGAAATGTATAGGATTAAAGCAATGTAAGTCGCTTTGGATAAAACCGTCTGCCAAATGCGTAAATGTAAACTAAGATCATTTGTTCATTTAACAAATATCACCTGTTCAATACGACACAACTTAACATCAAAGTATTACTATTTCAAAATTGAGTGTGTATTCATTTTATTACAAAGATAAAACTATCAATTGATTCAACTGCTTAAAATGATAAGTAACTGTTGCATTACTCTTGAAACAAAGCTTTTATGGAAGTTGATGACCAATTGAGTCCATGTTTAGATTCTGACAGTTTCAGGATAGATCATTTGACACCAATTACCACAGAATATGACATAGATGGACTACATTATCTATGGAAGTCTTATTTCATTCTTTATCAGATAGGGTTTCTATGGTCCCATGTACCTCTTTTACAGAAAACACATTTTCATATTCAACATTACTGTATGCAAGATGTCACTTTTACGTAATTGCTTTTGTGGTTTTAATGAGTTACAGCAATGACTACTCATTACTGCTGATTTATTTCAAATATTTGTACGCATATATAAGTAAGATGCGGTGTATCCTAGTAGCCTACTCAACATAGTGAGGACATGGAGCCAGAAGTGGATGGTAAGAGGCTAGGATTACATGGTGGTCACCCTTTTTGAGAGGTGGCCGTGGGCCTCGTCAGAGAGGAGGGCTTAGGCCTCACCAGAGAGGTGACCATGGGCCTCGTTTGAGAGGAGTGGGTGAACGTGGTAGAGGACAAGACCACAGACCTAGACACCGGCAGCAACAGCAAAGGGTGTCGAATGAAATCAGAGCTTTGGTTGTAGACTACGTCATAAATCATAGCATGACAATGAGTGCAGCAGCTACAATGTTTCATCATGCTCGAATGGTCCAAGCATGGTTTCAGGCCCATCCACAATTTATCACCCTGTATTTACCTCCATACTCCCCTTTCCTTAAACCAATTGAGAAGGAAGGTCTATGATAGGCACCCTCACGAACAAGTCACTCTTCTCCAAGCCATGGATGATGCATGCAATGACATCACAGTAGAACAGTGTCAGGCTTGGATTCGCCATGCCAGAAGATTCTTTCCAAGATGTTTAGCGAATGAAAACATCCATTGTGATGTAGATGAGAACCTGTGGCCAAATCCACAAGACCGGGTTGATGGAAACGTAGATGCATAGTGCAGAGAGGAACACCGTTTACAGTATTCTGTATTTTTTTATTTCTTTCTTTTAATTTAAATTGTTCCTTTGGAAAACCTATGTTGTGATTTATTTCATCAGTAAATTCCACATTACAGTATTTCAATGACACCACTGTGTCTGTAATATTCTTTTTTAGTCTACATTAAAATATTGAAACCTGAATCACATATTTTGTACAACTATATTTAATGATTGTACTAACAAATACACAGTGAAACTATGGGTATCTTGTGTATGGGTGATCTAAAGTAATGTCCCAATGCTTTTTCATAATAAAATTGTTTTTTGAAACAATGCTTCTGCAATGTCTCTTTAAAGATATGAACGCAATATGCAAAGTTTTGAACACTGGACAGCCTGTATTACAAATAATAACTGTTTTGAGTTTTGTGTCTAGAGTTTTGAAAATTACATGAAGGTTCTGTTATTAGTGCAAAAGCAATTGTAAAAAACTGTCACTGGATTGAAGAAATATACTGTTTTTAGGTTAAAGATGGACAGGTTATAGAGTTAAAGCCATTATATTGTTGTTCAGTTACTCAAATGTTGCCAACAATATTCAATGGAAAGTCACTAAATGACACTGGATAAGAAAACGCACAAGAAGAACATCAGTGACGTAATTACATCTATTTGCATCAAAGTACATTTAAGGAAAGTCACGTGTTCTGCTGGTGCACAGCTCATGTGTGTCAGGTGTCTTATGTTCAACAGAAAGCGCTGCTTCTCATCTCTGCTGCTTAGTGTTAAAAGAATTTTATACTGGCCAACACAACTTCCCATGACAAAAATTACTTACTGTGTAATCCTAACACGACTTATAAATAAATAAACCTAAATCTAAAGTACTAGAGATCATTTACTGAACTCTAAGTTTTACATTCTGAGTGGTAATAAAACATTATGTGGGAGTTCTTTAACATACAACCCAAAACAAGAAAAGTTGTGACATGTTACATGTAAATATAAACAGAATGTACTGATTTGCAATTTCATAAACCCATATACTACAGAATTTTAAAAAGAACATATAGATCATATCAAAATAAAATAATTTCAAGAAAATATGAGATAATTTTGAATTTGATTGCAACAGAAGGTTGGAAAAGTGTTTTGTCTAAATTTAAAAAGATACTACATGGCATAAGGTCAGTAACATGTATGAATAATATAATGATTTATATAATATAATATCTAAAAGAGGCATAGTCTCTTCGATCAAATCAGAACCAATCTCTTCAGAATCGGGCAATGCCAAAACAATACACAGAAAACACCACTAAATAAATCTTGTGAAGAAAGCAAACAGTCATTGTGTTTGTGTCCAGCAGTGCAACAGATTTACTCAGCATGACTTCTACTGAATTTTAAAAACACATTTCACTTTAAGAAAAATATAGTTGTGTTTCTTGATGTGTAAAATGATGGATCTCAACATGCAGAAGATTCAGAAGCAATGACTGTGTGGACCTGGAGGCCACTGGACAGTTTAATAGCTCAGATCAAACAAAAAACTCTTCAATGACTAACATCTAAAACAAACTGTCATTAATTGTTTAGGTAACATTGTACAGTATGTATATGTAAACTGTGCATGTAAACTTTTGAGCTGGACTAATTTTGTAAAAAAAAATGTAAATTCAGTTATTCTGTATGGACTATATTTAAATATTCACGGAAGTACTAAATTAAATAAAAACTAAATCTTTTCTTATTTTGTAACATTCTCCAAATTATTCAAGGTGTATGTAAGCGTTTGACCACCACTATAGCTTAAATAAAATTATATTATATTTGTCCCAAATCACTGTTCATGTATTACAGACTTCACCCTGTGCTCAAAGATATATGTATTGTTTTACATCAGTTTTACAGAGTAAATGAAGTCAAACAACTAGATTTCCCTTTTTTAATATTTTGCTTTGACCATTTTTCATTCACTGGCTAAACAGAAGATGCACAGGCACATGTTATCCAGCGTCCAACCACCTTCACCCTACTGCACATTTACTTTACTAGTGAACACATAAAACAACCGGTCAAACATATCAAGATATTGCCTTCCAATGCCTCTGATTTTAAACATAGATGACTCTAAAAATCTATAACATTATAACATTTAAAGGGATGTCTCACTGTAGAATGAGCGTCATTATTTACTGACCCTTGAGTCAGTAAACTCTTCTGTAAATCGATATGTTCCTTGCCGAACAACCTCATTACAGCTTGAACTTTGAACTTTGAACTGCTGTTTTATGGAAGATACGACGTTTTAAACGACTTAAAGTTACTCGTCTTAAACTAAAAATAATATTATAAAATTAACAAACATTAGGTCAGGTAACGTAACATCTTAAAGATAGCTTCTAAGTTTCATGCACTCTGACAGACAAAATGGTAAATGTTAATAAATCACTTTCGCTTTAACTTTTATAAAAAAATGTAAATGATAACAAACAGCCTAATAAACTTCAGAAGTGAGTATTTGACATGTTGAAATCTGCATCTACTCGACTTCTTCCTGTTTGACTCTTAAACATTTCAATAACTTTATAAATCTTTTGAGGAGAATCTGTGTTATATTTCTGTCTCTTACCTGTGAGTGAAGATCAGATGTGTTCACTGTTACAATCACTGATGAAATATTATGTTGTTTAGAAAAGTTTAGTACTTTACGAAATGCGTCGCTATCAATGTTCATACAGTTAGTTTTACTTTCATTACAGGAAACCAGAACTTCCGTTTCTCTCACGTCCTATTACTAGTGGCGCCTCTTTACACCACCTGAGGGCGCCACAGTGCTCTGTGTTTCTGCTTGTGTTCTGTAAGACTCCATTTCCCATGATGCCTTGTGTGTGCTAACCGAGGTGCCAGCAATAGAATGTGTCAGTTTCATCAAAATAAATGCGAATGCGATCATCCATGATGCTGCTGAACTTTCGCTATGTCGAGATCACGTCAAAATGTAACCGTGATAACAAGAAAACAACTTCTGTTATTGCGTGATCAAGAGAAAACAAGTATTAAAAAAATATTATAATGCATTTTTTTGTGTGAAGGCATTTTTATTCGTCAAAGTGCGCAAAGAACAGCGAGTCTGGTATAATTTTATTTTAGATCAGATCGGGTGCAATAATTTGTGTCGACAAGAATTCAAATTCTCTTTTGAGAACGTGTATATTTGTCCACATTGTTAGTAGGTCTGCCATATTAGAAGACGCAGCGAACATTACCGACAAAAAAAAAAAATTCAACCACTGACAGCAATGTGAATACCCTTTCAGTCCAACTAACTTCTTAATCTGCTGTTCAGCCCCAACAAAACGTTTTTTAAACGGAAACGGTGGTGCGATTGAACACTGTTGTGATGACGCAAGAGTTGAACTATAGTTCAGATGGCCATTATGTGTGTTCTTTATGAATAATTTTCGGAGCCTGATGAAATGGGTATAAATACGTGTTTAATATTGCAAAATAAATCTCATCTAATATTTTCAACTGCACCAGACACATTTGAACGACCTTACAACTTTTTGTATTTGAGCGCCCTGTTATGGTACCCACAGTGCGCACAGTCGGACAAATCTTATTTCACTATTTCTTCTGTGCAAAGAAAAGAATATATTTTGAGAAATGTCTCAGTGGTTTTGTGTAAATTTGATGGGGTCAATGGGGTTCAATGTTCTTTAGTTACCAATGTTCTTCAAAATATCTTCTTTTGTTCAAGATATTTCTTACAGAAGAAAGTCACACTGTACATGTTTGGAATGACATGAGGATGAGTAATTAATCTGATGTCCTTAACTGAACACATCTCTGTGTTAATTCTTGGGACAACACATTTTATATTACTTTCAACACAACTTGTGTCAGAAATCAACACAATGTGTGTTGAAAGTAATACATAATGTGTTAAATAAATAACACAAAACATTGTGTCGCCATCAACACATCAGTTGCTGAGGAGTTTTAAAACAGAAAAGAACTCCAAGCTTTTTTAGAAAAGTTATTGGACAAAACAAGTTTACTAGAGGAAGAACTAACTGCAAAATTCACACTTAAGAGGATCAAATAGGTAGTCACAATAAGTACCAAATAGTGATAGTTTTGATCAGAGTGAGATAACACACATCTCTTCACATTTCTGATTACTT
This sequence comes from Triplophysa dalaica, assembly GCF_015846415.1. Taxonomy (NCBI): domain Eukaryota; kingdom Metazoa; phylum Chordata; class Actinopteri; order Cypriniformes; family Nemacheilidae; genus Triplophysa; species Triplophysa dalaica. Next base: position 14,292,507 of record NC_079566.1, on the reverse strand, counting down.
AAATCATTCGTTAAACCTAGAGTTGAGATGATATGAAGAAACGTTGTAATGGGGTGTACAAGAAAACATTTATGTATTATTTAATTAAAAGAAACACTTTATTTTAAACACTCATATATTTTAACATAAAACCTGTTAATGAACAATTACCCATTTATTGCGAGGAAATATATTGGCTTTCATTTAAAAAAAGGATAAAGATCTATTGACCATACTTGAAAGGTGTGAGGATCAACGGCTTTGAGTTTTCACCTTTATAATTCAAACCTGCGCCAAAATATGGATAGAGTTTCTCAGTGAAAGATTGATCAGTGTAAGAGTAGATATGAGATCTGTTCTCCACATCATAAAAGGAGACCAAACCCTCCTCATAATCCACAAACACACCCACCTTCTGTGGCTTTACTCTCAGAGACAGAGTGACATCGGGATCAGCACATGCTTTATATTCATTCTCATTCCTCAACACCACAGTCCAGAATCCATCATCTGGTGTCAGTGTGATCTCTCCCTTCCTGTCAACAGATTCTATGGCCACTCCTAAAATCCATTTAGTCTTTCCCTTCACCTGAACCTCATAATAAAATATCCCTGATGAGAATCCCTCCTTTCCCAGAACAATTACATATCTATCAAATCTCTTTGGGTTGTCTGGGAGTTTATGTCTAATGTCTCCAGTTCTCACTTGTTTCTCATCATCAGACAGAATGAGTTTAGGATGAGCTGTATCAGGATCCAGAGTCACATCCACTGAGAGAGATCAGAGAATATGAATCACAACTGATGATGATGATGTTTGTGATATTTAATGAATAATGTGTCAGTATATAAATGTAAAGTATTGTAGTATATGAGTGAAGAGATCAGATGACACACTGTACCTGCATACTGCTGCATCCACTTCAACACTGTACAGACACAAGACAATAAATATATTTGCATTTAAAAAAAAGCTTTTTAAAATAATTGACATCATGTTTCTCTCTGATTAATGTTTGTGTTTGCTGATGTTTAAAGGATCAAGTATTAAATCTGAAGGAGCTCTATCACTTTGTGTAGGTGAGCACTGTTTGTAGGTTTTAGGACAGTTGATATTAAAATAATCTTTGTTCAGTGTGTTTGATGTTCACCTACCAGCTTCACTGAGTTTCTCCTGTAGATTCTCCTGCAGTTGAGTCAGAGATCTCATCACTTTCTCTACACTCACATGACTCTTCATACTGATCTCAGGACAGTTCTTGGTGTTTAAAGGGCTGCAGATGGACGAGTGAATCTAAGGCAGAAGAGAGAAGAACATCAGCATAGAGAGAAAACAACTCACATGACATTCTTCAATATCTCAAATATCCCAAATAGACTCTGAGATCTCAATTCATTTGGTACAATTACTTGAGACACATTTTAAAAACAACTAAACAACAAACTTTATGATTGATGAGAGAGATGTAGTGACCTGTATGAGTTGGAGATGATGTTCAGTGTGTGAGATCTGCTCCAGCTCAATGTTTCTCTTCTTCAGTTCAGTGATCTCCTGCTCCAGATCTTTAATGACATCTTCATCATGTTTCTCTGCTGCTTTCTGCTTCTCCTCCATCATCTCCAGCAGTTCTGACTGATATCTCTCAATGGAGCGCATGAGATCACTGAAGACCACCACACTGGCTGCTTTCTCCTTCTCTGTGTTTATCTGAAGGAAAAAAAATGAAATGTTCATGTTCTGTTCAACAACTTAATTCACTAAGCAAATAAAAACACAATCTATTACACACTGAACTTCTTCAACAGTTTTTAAACTCACTCTTCTGAGTTCTGCTGAATGTTTGATATCTTCAGTCTTCTTGATTCTGTCTTGAATCATCTGCTGCACGTCTGTCTGTGTCTTCAAGATCTGAATCTAAAAAAAAGGTGAACACAATACAGAACATTGATAAATAAATGTTGCATATTAACTTTTTGTGAACTGTTTCTGTAATATTGTTAATAACTCTCACCTTCCTCTCTTCACTCTCATCCTTTACAGAAACAAAGTTATGGTTCTTGTGATCTGTCACAGTGCAGATGAGACACACACATGTGTGATCATCTCTACAGAAGAGCTCCAGTGGTCTGTCATGTTTCTGATATATATAATCCTGCAGATTCTTCACAGGATCAATCAGTTTGTGTTTCTGTAATCCTGACACTCTCAAATGAGACTCCCGTTTCACAGTAAGAGCTCTGACACACCAGACACGACTTCACAGCCTTCAGCTTTCCTTTAGTACAGATGTCACAAACAACTTCAAATTTCTTCTTCTGCTCATTCACAACGTCTCTGAGTGTTGTATTAATCTTGAGATCAGGTCTCTGTTTGAATGCTTTGTTACAGTTTGGACATCTGTAGTCTTGACTGTTGTTCCAGTATGTATTCAGACAGATCTTACAGAAGTTGATTCATTCCACATGGAGTGCAGCACATGAACACATCCAGACAGATTGAACACAGAAGTCTCTCTGTCATTGGATCACTGGAGGATGACATCACTGCAAAAAAGAAATTATGAAAATATATCAACAACATGTCTGATTATAGTGTTGTGCAATATTCTCTATAGTCAGCCAGACTGTGAATGGGTCAATGTTGTTTCATTACCAACTTTTTCAAAATATCTTCTTTTGTGTTCTGCAGATGAAAGTCAAACAGGTTTGAAATTACAGGAGAGTGACTAAATGAGGAAAGATGTTTTGTTCAATTAATTATCCTTTTAAGTTTAGCCTCATCTTTATCTTTACTTGAGAAACATTCCTGGATTACTTTTTGCCACTAAACACTGCACTGTTGTTTTCTGCAGAAATGTACCTGCATTTATTCTGCACAGAGTCAAGTTTACACTCTTAAACCTGAATGTTCAAAGTATTTTAAATCAAACTGTCAGTTCAGACCGGTTACATGTTATATACAGCCATAGAAATAATTAAGATTATTAACCTATATAAGGACTGGAATGACCACAATACATCTTGAAATGATCCCCTAAAATTTCATATATTTTAACATAAAAACATGTTACTGATCAACTATCCATTGACTGCACATTTAAAACAAAAGATTCATATTCATATTTCCGAAATTACATGGCTTCAATAAAAAAAGGTGAACATTTATTGACTGTAATTGACAGGTGTGATGATTAAGCCTAACAGCTAGTTTTTACACATATAGTTTGGGGATGGGCTAAAATATGGACAGAGTTTCTAAGTGGAATATTGTTTAGTGAAGATTAGATATGAGATCTGTTCTCCACATCATAACATGAATCCATTTACTGGTTTCAGTGCGATCTCTCGCTTTGCTGTTAATTGATTTATTACTTACATAACTCAAAAACATAAAACGTTTATCACAATCTGTATTATATTTTTGTCTCTTACCTGCGAGTGAATATCAGTTGTGTTCACTAAACTTTTACAATGACTGGAGACATATTCTATTCTTTAAAGAAAAGAATAACTAAAATGCACCAATATCTATATTTGATTTTAGTTTAATATACTTTCTTTGAAATAAATGAGCATTATTTGACTACCTTCGAACAAATTGCTGGAGTTTGCAAATAGCCTATAGGAAACTGAGCTATACACCTGGTCCTGCTTCCCACTTGCAAAGCCTGTGTGGCAGATGTGTCTATAGCACAAGTGAATGACTACAAGCAGGTGAAAGATGATATACTGAGGAAATATTACATTCATTTTTAGACTTATTGACAAAGATTCCTCTCCCTAGATGTGCTATTGGAAGAAGGATCTCACAAGGAACTGTATGTACACTTAATAGATTTCTCTTACAAATGGGTGGAAGCTGGCCATAAGACAGTCCAACAGGTTGCAGAGACATTATTATGGAACAGTTATTGAGAATATTGTATCCTGAACTGCAAACGTGGATTAATGAGCATCATAGTCCTTCTGCTCTTCTGGCAGATCTTTGTGTCTGTGTTTTTGAACCATATTATATAGTGAATATTTGCATATTATAATACACAATACTAAAGTATACTACAGTTTACTTTAGTAGACACTGTACTACAGTATTCTTCATGAGGGTGAACGTTGACTTATAGTAAACAGGGAAAACACATAACTTACACATCATACAGCATACAATGTGGCTATCATAATCATCATAATGATTACAAAGGTTTTCATCAATTGACGTTTGCGTCTTCTCAAATAAAGATTTATAATCTTAAACTTAGAATTTTAATTAAACCAAAAACACATACAATGCTGGAACATCATTTCTTTTCATTGGTGGTGTTATTTTCCTGATATTGGATTGCGTGAGATCTATAACAAATTTCTATATTTCATGAAATGCCACAAAATCTGTGTCCTCTCTGGATTCATCTTGGGGTCTCCAGTTTGAGAATCACTGTATATTTCAAAATTTCTATCATATCCACTTTATCAGTAATAAAGGCAGCAAAATCATGTGTTCTGTCGCAGGTTCAGCATGAAGTGTCAAACTTGATGGTGTGTTTTTATTCCTTAGTCCATCTGCAACCGGCAAATGTCATCAGTGTGTGTCAGGGTAGAATAGCTCAATTGGAACAAGACTATTGTTTATTGACAGCAAGTATAACACTGAGAGTGAATGTGACAGAAAAACATCTCTTGTTTTCTCACGTGTGTCACAATAATGGTCCAGCCGCCCCTGTGAGGAATGACCATCTGATTTCATCACTGTACTGTACCATTGACTCATTACACACATGTGGTCTTTAGTGTACAGTGTATTTACACTGTAAAACTTTGTTGTAGTTTTCGAAGCAGGTTTGCCAGTAACTTACTGTAGATTTAATTACTACTTAAAATACTTCCCTATTAGTACTGTTTTCAGTCCTTTTAATCAAAATTAAAACAAGTCAAAATGAGCAAGAAGAGACTGGCATTAGCACAGAAACACTGCAAAAAATTAGATTCTTCATAAGCCTTTTTCTCTTGTTTTCTTAAAAAAAAAAAAACTTCTTAAATTTCGATACATTTACATAACAAAAAAATGTAACCCGAGATATTTAGTCTTGTTTTATGAAAGAAAAATATATAAACTAGGTAAGTTTATGCATGATTATTTAATTTTACATTAAATCGATAAGTTACTGGCAACCCTGCTGCGAAATTGAAACAAAGTTTTACAGTGTGTGTGACTATTTCCCGTGTATATTGTAGAAATAGTTTTAATTAAAAAATATTGTTGTGATTAACTTGGCTAATTTAAATGTAAATCAAAATTTACGTATATATTTATTATATATCAGAAAATAAGCAGACATGTAATTTAGACACCATTCTGAAGCAATGTAGAAATATTAACATAACATTTTGAACATAATCTACATATACAGCAGTATTATATGTTTAAAAATGGAAAACAAAAAAAATGGTTAATATTTCTAATTCTATTTAATCCTTTTTATTTAATCATAGAAAGTGTTGTTTTGTCTAGTATTTCAGATATAAAAAAAACTAATGACTTTTAACGACAGGTGTGATGATCAACGGCTCTGAGTTTTTTCCTTGATCATTCAAACATGGGCCAAAATATGGATAGAGTTTCTCAGTAAAAGATTGATCAGTGAAAGAGTAGATATGAGATCTGTTCTCCACATCATAAAAGGAAACCAAACCCTCCTCATAATCCACAAACACACCCACCTTCTGTGGCTTTTCTCTCAGAGACAGAGACACAGAGGGACTAGCAAAAGCTTTATATTCATTCTCATTCCTCAACCACACAGTCCAGAATCCATTTACTGATGTCAGTGCGATCTGCCCCTCCCTGTTAACAGATTCTCTGACCACTCCTAAAGTCCATTTAGTCTTTCCCTTCACCTGAACCTCATAATAAAATCTCCCTGATGAGAATCCCTCCTTTCCCAGAACAATTGGACATGTATCAAATCTCTTGGGGTTGTCTGGGAGTTTATGACTAATGTCTCCAGTTCTCACGTGTTTCTCATCATCAGACAGAATGAGATATGGATTTGCTGTATCAGGATCCAGAGTCACATCCACTGAGAGAGATCAGAGAATATCAATCACAACTGATGATGATGATGTTTGTGATATTTAATGAATAATGTGTCAGTATATAAATGTAAAGTATTGTAGTATATGAGTGAATAGAGCAGATGACATACTGTACCTGCATACTGCTGCATCCACTTCAACTTCAATTCTGTACAGACAAACATCACAACATCAGCACATCTCTGACATGTATTATATATGGCGTATAAACAAGCAGCATGTATTAAATATGTTTTATCATGTTTTCTCTGATCAATATGTGTGGCCTTGTTTTTATATCGCAGTGGGGACTTAACCCTGAACGCTTACCAAAGGGGAAACAAGATTATAAATTGTACTGAACTGTTATTTATGAAAATTGAAAAAAGCACAAAGTTTTCTGGTGGTTAAGTTTAGGGTGTGGTTATACAGTTTGTACAGTATAACAATCATTATGCTGTTCCCTTGGAGATGAACTCAACCAGACGTTTGTGTGTGTTAGTGTGCGTGCATGTGTGTGTTTATGTGCGTGTGTTGTTATTTAGATGATCAAGTAGCAGAACAGAAGGAGCTCTACTGCTTTGCTTAGGGATCACTTCAGTATTCACACGCACACACAGAGATTTGCATGACTATTTCTGTAAAAACATCTTACAGTATAGACTTCTACCTGTAAACTAACCCATAACACAATCCTTTGGACATTTCTGATTAAACCAAAACATATTTTGAACAATGAGTCTGATTAATAGATTTAATAGATTTAATAGATTTAATAAAGTTTGTAACTGTTTTGTAAACAAACTTTGTTTACTGTCCTCAAAGGGTGACCAAACCTGAGACTAGGCTTGAGCCCCGAGCTCATCCTCCCATCATCCACCCCCCAGAACTACACAGAGGAAGAATAAGAGCAGATGAGGTCATGGGAAAATGAAGGATGCCCAAAAAACTGTTGAGAGATTGGCACAGGGACTGCCGCTTATACAGATAGGATTGAATATTTGTCCTTAAATGTATCAATACCCCCCTTTAAACTAACCTCATGATGTCTTATGATTGAATTTTCTGCTTTTTTGGGTTTCTTTTATCAAATGTATGTAAATCTCTCTTTAATTATTTGCTCTTTCGATTTTCTTATTTTCATTTATGAGTAATTTTGAACTTTGTACTTAATGTTTGTAAATCCTTATTTTTTTTTCTACAATCTAAACGCTTTAAACATAAGTTTAAAAAAGGTTTTCATTTAATTGAAATTAACTTCTGTATTGTGTATTTGAAATTTCACTTACCAGCTATACTGCTTTCCAGGTCTACGTCCAGCTTAATGTTTTTCTTCTTCAGTTCAGTGATTTCTGAGAAAAAGACAGCAGTTATTTCATGTGTATCTTGTGCAGCATTTCAGCAGAAACTTTAACAATCACCAGACTGTCCTGAGATTAACCAGAATAAAATCTACAGTCAAACATCTGATCTCTACATGAATCTTTCATCATGAATTTCTCTAGTCTGAGTTGTTTATTAAAGATTTACACTCTTCTGTCAACAGTATTTGTTCATATCTTTTGATCACAAAGAAACTTCATTTGCAACATTGATGCAGTATTTAAATAAATATATGTTCCTGTAGATCAGTTGTAGAACAATAAACTCTGTGTATTTTATCTTCACTTACCAGCTTCACTGCGTTGTATGTGATTGTAAGTCTGAATAAAACAAGCAGACAACACAAACAGGACTCCCACAACCAGGAACCAGAACCTAAAAGAACGCTCAGATGAAGACTTCTTCTGACGACTCAAGTCATTCTGATATTCTTCCTAAAATAAAAAACACCAGTGATCTCAAATGTATCTTGTGCAGCATATCAGCAAAAATCTTAACAATCACCAGATTGTCCTGAGATTAACCAGAATAAAATCTAGTGTTAAAATCTGATCTCTCAACATGAATCTTTCAATGTGGATCTTTATGGTCTTGACTATCAGTTGTAGGATCTTGGCCAGATCAAAGGTGACCATTTGTGGTCGTAAAATACCACAACCTCTCAGTAGCAACTCTAACCGGCGCCATCAAGTCTGATCCAACTGCCCTCTCTTAAGCATCCTCCATTTATCCTACATGCAAATGAGCTAATAAGCGAACAAAGAAACTTGATTTCGCACCAAAACTTCGTCCTACCTTCGTCAGCCAATCTGGCTCCAAGAAAGAAGTAGACCGACTCACCCGCTTGCTTTGAAACCATCAGGACTCAAAGAACCTTGTCAACGCGCACAGAACTTGTCCCAGCACACTCAGGGAACCAATTCAAGTATCCAACTATATCCTAGATAGCTGCGTTTAAGCTGAAACAGATGTGAATAGCTGTTTGTAAAACTGCCACTCTTTACTTTGTCTATTTCCTACCTTTCTTTACTGCATTTATGTTTCATGTTTTGTTTGTAATCATTTGTTATTTTGTTAGTCAGTCGGTTTGTTTTCCCTTTAGTGTAGTAAATAAACCCGTATTTGTTATCTACAATTGAACTGTTGCTGTGTTTCTTTATCACATATTAATGTCACTTAAACTGCTTGATTTCGATCTAATATCTGAGGAGGTACTGTGCTACAGTGAGAGAGTTATGTCTCCAAGGCCAGGAAAGTAATGTTTCTTAGATTTGATATACGATCTGCTGATCACTCGCTGGACGAGTGAATCTAGTTTTGTTGCTATTATTAGGTCTGCTGAATCCGATAAAAGGTGTATAAGATAGGTATAGTTAATCATCATTAATTATCCGTATTTGACTGTGATCAAACTCATAGTTTCCCCGAAATACACTAAACAGTGTTGGGTAAGTTACTCTGAAAAAGTAATTAATTACTAGTTACTCATTACATATTCAATAGTGTAATTAGATTACTGTACAAATTACTTTGTCCAAAAAGTATTTAGTTACTCATTACTACTTACTTTCTATATCCTACATCAACCTTGAGTAGTTAAGTGATTCAAGGATAGACATGAAACAGCTTATTTAATTCATTCAAATAAATAATATTATTAACTGACCATCCATCCATCCATTTTCTAACGCTTATCCGAACTACCTCGGGTCACGGGGAGCCTGCGCCTATCTCAGGAGTCATCGGGCATCAAGGCAGGATACACCCTGGATGGAGTGCCAACCCATCGCAGGGCACACACACTCACTCATTCACTCACGCACTCACACCCTACGGAAAATTTTTCCAGAGATGCCAATCAACCTACCATGCATGTCTTTGGACCAGGGGAGGAAACCGGAGTACCCGGAGGAAACCCCTGAGGCACGGGGAGAACATGCAAACTCCACACACACAAGTCGGAAGCGGGAATCGAACCCCCAACCCTGGAGGTGTGAGGTGAACGTGCTAACCACTAAGCCACCTTGCCCCCCATTAACTGACCAAAGTATTACAAATGTAAAATTGATACATTAAAGCACAGATTTTAAAGTTGGACTTGAATTTTATTGTCAATTACAATATTGCACAAGCATGTATTGAACAAAGTATTTAGTTTAATTACATCAAAAGAAACTGTATTTAAATTACAGTAAAAATAAGAGTAATCCCTTACTTTACTTTTTCAAGGGAAAAGTAATGCAAATACAGTAACTAATTACTTAGTTACTAGTTACACCCAACATTGCTGGCTATACACATTATTTGAAAAGCTTAGTACTCTGAAACCCCGTCTACACAACACGTGAGAAGACAGTAAAACCAAGGCGTTTGTCGTGTCACATTGTGCTGCTGTGAAATTCCCATAAAATCAACAGTATATTACTGGAAACAAATATAGTCATCAAGCTTCTTATTTCTAAAACACATTATATGTACTGTTAGAAACTACAATACTTTACAGCATACTGTATATTAACTTACAGTGTATTTATACTGTAAAATTAATTACATCGAGATGTGACTCCTCTCTACTCAACTTCATCTATAGTTTTATTTCGCCTTCCAAAGCACGACAGCCGGTGAGGCCAAATGTTCAGTGGACAAAGCCACAGAGTCACTCCTCAGGAGTTGCAAATGAGATATAATTGAAAAACGGGACTATCGCAGCAGATTGCTGTGAAAAACGGGAGACTCCCGTGAAAAACATGAGTGTTGACATGTATGTTAATATAACTCCATGAAGTCTCGTAAAATGAAAGAGCCAGTATGACGAGAGAGATCTACAGACCTGTATGAGGAGGAGATTATCTTCAGTGTTTGAGATCTTCTGCTGCTGCTCAATGTTTCTCTTCTTCAGTTCAGTGATCTCCTCCTTCAGATCTTTAATAACATCTTCATTCTGTCTCTGTGCTGTTATCAGCTTCTGTTTCACCATCTCCAGCTCAGTGTTTCTCTTCTTCAGCTCAGTGATCTCCTCCTTCAGATGTTTAGTGACATCTTCATTCTGTCTCTCTGCTGTTATCTGCTTCTGTTTCACCATCTCCAGCTCAGTGTTTCTCTTCTTCAGCTCAGTGTTTCTCTTCTTCAGCTCAGTGATCTCCTTCTTCAGATCTTTAATGGCATCTTCATTCTGTCTCTCTGCTGTTATCTGCTTCTGTTTCACCATCTCCAGCTCAGTGTTTCTCTTCTTCAGCTCAGCATCTGTCTTCTTCAGCTCAGTGATCTCCTTCTTCAGATCTTTAATGACATCTTCATTCTGTCTCTGTGTTGTAATCTGCTTCTGATTCACCATCTCCAGCTCAGTATTTCTGTTCTTCAGCTCAGTGATCTCCTGATCTCGAACTTTAAAGACATCTTCAATCCGTCTCTCTGCTGTTATCTGCTTCTGTTTCACCATCTCCAGCTCAGTGTTTCTCTTCTCCAGCTCAGTGTTTCTGTTCTTCAGCTCAGTGATCTCCTCCTTCAGATCTTTAATGACATCTTCGCCCTGTTTCTCTGCTGCTTTCTGCGTCTCTATCATCAACTCCTGCTCAGAGATTTCCTTCTTCAGATCTTTAATGACATCTTCATTGTGTTTCTGCGCTGCTCTTTGGTTCTCCATCATCTCCTGCAGTTCAGACTGACATAACAAAGCAAATTTAAACATGATATATTAAACATGGGGGTAGTTAGTAATCTTTATAGATGAGTTACAGCATAAAAAAACATTTTAGCACTTGACAGTACACAGTATTCTCACCTCTCTTAAAGGAACAGTGTTGTGGTTCTTGTGATCTCCTTCAGTGCAGGACATACACACACATGTGTGATCATCTCTACAGAAGAGCTCCAGAGGTCTGTCATGTTTCTGACATATAAAATCCGGCAGAATCAGTTTGTGTTTCTGTAATCCTGACACTCTCAAATGAGACTCCAGGTGAGTTTCACGGGAAGAGATCTGACACACCAGACACGACTTCACAGCCTTCAGCTTTCCTTCTGTACAGAAGTCACACACAATTATGAAAATATATCAAGAACATAACAATATGAGAGTAGAATTTTATTTTTTTCTGTGTAACCGACTCACTTGGAGGTTGTTCTTTACTACAACTTCCAGTTTCTCTTCTTGTTGATGAAGATTCCATCATTAATATTTCCCTGTTGTGGTCATTTGAAAACAAAAATCACAACACTTAATGACACTTGAATGATTGCAACCAAATATTGCAAAATTAACCAACTATATTGTATTTTTAAATTAAAACATAAACGTATAAAAATTTATAATAAAGGAATTTGAAAAGACCATTAAGTCTTGAAATATTTTATTGTATTTTGGAGGTAAACCGTTCTTTGAGAAATACACTGAATACTGTATGTCCCATATAAACACAACAGATTATTCAGATCATTTTTCATTTCTACATATTAATAACTAAGAATGATTTCATCTTGTTGTCTATAAATGTGATTTAAAGCTGCACTATATCGTTTCCTCATCAAGTCTATCATTAACTTCCTGAAAAAAATTAGCGATATAAAATTGGTTTGTTATTGATATTCCCAACAAATTCAGCAATAAAAGCAAGTAACTCGTAAACTTCTTGCCCTTCGAATATATTAATAATATTACAGCTGAATGACTAAGATTATAAAATTTCACAACCTTTTGTTCTTTTTTAACATAGAACAACATGTTCAGAAATAACTTCTTGTAATTGCATTGTCCAGCAGGTAGACAGATCTATACAACCAGGGTCAATCAATAGATGGGGACAGGGGGAATTTTTTCACGACTATCTTTTTACCCCGGCTTGCAGAGAAGAGAAATACAATTCCAAAATTAACCTTTTTGTTATTGCTTTGGCCAGAATGAAGACAGAAACATGAAACCAGTTTAGTTCGGTAGAGGGGGACAGAAGGCATCTTTCACAAGGTCTCTTTTTAAACCCTACTGGCGGATAAGAGAATTACATATCCAAAATTATCCTTTTGGTAATAGCTTTTCAAGGGATATTCAATAGGGGAGGATGTGTGGCATCTTTGCCAGTGTTGGGTAAGTTACTCTGAAAAAGTAATTAATTACTAGTTACTCATTACATATTCAATAGTGTAATTAGATTACTGTCCAAATTACTCTGTCCAAAAAGTATTTAGTTACTCATTACTAAATACTTTCTATATCCTACATCAACCTTGAGTAGTTAAGTGATTCAAGGATAGACATGAAACAGCTTATTTAATTCATTCAAAAATATAATATTATTATCTGACCAAAGTATTACAAATGTGTGGATTATACATTAAAGCACAGATTTTAAAGTAAGACTTTACATTTTGATGTCAATTACACTATTGCACATGCATATAATTCACAAAGTATTTAGTTTAATAACATCAAAAGTAACTGTAATTAAATTACAGAAAACATATGAGTAATCCCTTACTTTACTTTTTCAAGTGAAAAGTAATTAAATTACAGTAACTAATTACTTAGTAACTAGTTACAACCAACACTGATCTTTGCAATCCCCTTTACCACCAGAAGGGGTAAAAAGAAAGGTTGTAAAATATGCCCACAGTCCCACTCTTTTGGCCCTGGTTGTATAGGTTAGTATACCTGCTGGACAAAGCTAATACAAAAAGTAATTTATTTTGAGACATGCAATCCCCTTATTCACCAATAGGAGTATAAAGAGAGGTTGTAGATGCCTATTTTAGACCTCAATTGATTGACTATTGGTGTATAGATCTGTCTACCTACTAAACAAAGCTTTTACAAAGTTATTTCTGAACATGTTGTTCACTAATCGTCCACTGGGTTCAACAGAGAGTTTGTGAAAGTTGTCCATTGTCCTCCTCTACAGAACGACACTGGTCGTATGTGTTTATGCCCTGTAACAAAAAAGCTATAAAAATACCCACCAGGCTATATAAAAACAAAAAAAGCTTGCACTTTTCCCACAGTTCCTTACCTTCTGCTTCGCAAAGAGCAAGCTCTCCCAGCGACAGCTTGTGCGGGGCAGTGTTTATCATATCGAGCGAATAGACCATAAGGTTGTACTTATAGCAGTAATATTATTAAGATATGTGAAGGGCAAGTGGTTTTGGAGTTATTGGTGTTTAATCGCTGAATAGTGTCTGGAATATCAAAAACAAAACTTTACCCCGCTGTAAAAGAGACCAAATGACTAAAATAAGTTTCAAAACCAATAAACAAAAAATATCTAATTCAATTTTCATAACAAAGTAGTAAACACATTTTTTTTTTAATATTTGACATGTTAATATCGTCGTATATCCAAGTTTACAGGCTTAAAAGCTACTACTCAAATCAGAAACATTATAAATCTGTTGAAGAGAATCAATGATATATTTCTGTCACTGAACTGTGAGTCAAGATCAGATGTGTCCACTCTTACAATAACGAATAAAGAAATGTTCTGTTGTAAGATTAAAAGCAGATATTTTAGTTAAAGCCTCGTGGTCGTGATCCACTTTCACTTTCACTAATGGCAAACTGTGTAACCAGTGGCTCATGTATGGCCGGCGACACCAGTTATTAAAAACTTGTTTTGCTTTGTGCTGTGGAAACAGACACAGGACAGCAGTCATCAGTTTCACTGGATCATTTTATTCTGATCGACATAGAAACATATCAGATTTAATAAGATTAAAACGACTTTAATGTGCTCTCTCCCATTGAATCACATACAGAAAGCTTATCAACATGAGAAAGATAATAAAGGAAATAAAACAGAAAACATACCTGATAGAAAAAGAAACATACAAGAAGCCCCTCAGATTAAAAGTCCCTTATTGTGTACTATAAAAGTGTTGTACATTTGTCAACATGTGCTCACTTACACATTTAGGAGAAATATAACTCAAAAAGTGTAAAATGACAAAAATCATCACACATACATGTAAAATAAAATTATACACAAGTTTGAGTGAAGATACATAAAAGTAATAAATAAGTAAGGGTTAAAGAGGATTACCAGAAACCAAGAAGATACCTTGCTGTCTCTTTGAATCAGATGACAAACAGGAAAGAAGAGGTGAAGAGACAGGAAGTCAAGTCATCTAGTGATCATACAACACTTAAAGGGGAAGCACACGTTTAGATCAGAACCAGTAGCTGTTGTTTTTCTTCCTCCATGTAAGCTCTGCTCATTGTATCCGCTATATTCAACTCTTTACCAGGTTTGTAAGTTACTTGCAGGTCATACGGCTGAAGCTTCATCAACATCCTCTGTAGACGTGATGGAGCTTTCTGCAGAGGCTTTTTGAACACTGTCTCTGGTGTTTAAATCTCAGTTTGTGATCTGACTGTACTCTTACTTTCTTCCCATAAAGGTAATGGCAGAATTTGTCACATCCATGAACAACGGCTAAGAGCTCTTTTTCAATGAGAGCATACTATTCTGCAATCAGTCATTGATCATGAGCCATATGCTCCAGGATGTCCTTCCTGTAGGACAACAGCTCACAAACCCTCTGAACTTACATCAACTGAATGAGTCTCATCCTAAAGAATCTGAGTACTGGGTCTCTGCTCAGCTCTGATTTCAGTACTTCAAAACTCTTTTGCTGTGAAGTGTCCCAGTGCCACTTCACACCACTTTCCATAAGTTTCCTCAGCGGTGCGCCATTCTATGACAGGTTTGGAATAAATGCCAAGAAACCTCATTAAAGCTGATTTGTCCTGTGGCTCGGACATCTCCACAATCGCTTTGATCTTGTCTGAGTCTGGCTTCTGACCTTCTCCATGCATGCCCAAAGTACATGCCCAATGTACTTTATTTCATCCATTCTGATCTTGCACTTTTCCCGATTGATTTTAAATGAATGCTCCGTAGTCTATCTAGAAGTCGCCTTAACCTTGCATCATGCTGTTCCACATTTTCTCTACCCAGAAGTATATCATCCATGACGTTTACAACCCCTTCCAGATCTTCAAGGCTTTGAGCTATGCACTTCTGGAAAACTTCAGGAGCTGGAGATACACCGAAAGGTAACCTGTTGATACGGTATCTTCCGAAAGGTGTATTGAACGTTCAAAGCTCGGAACCTTCCTCATCTAACCCACTTATGCAGTGTTTGTATGAATATGGACTTAATTCAGGATATAAAATGAATGAAACCCAAATCTGAAGAATGTTGATTTCGGGTGTTTGGCCATCCCAGTTAAATGAACAGGTTTTATTTCACTGGTCTAAGCAAAGGTTTAGATATTTCTGAATTATTGTTACAGCAAATTTGAGCCAACTTTTTTTGAGGCAAACAACAAAAATTAATTAAACAAATAAGAAATGATTTGGAAAGATGGGAAACTCTTCATCCTTCATTGTTTGTCAGTGTTGAGGTGATAGGAATGAACGTGTTACCTAATTTCTTTTTTTGTTTCAATCTCTGCTGAAAACTATGCCCATCTTTGTTTTCAATATGTTAGATAAACTAACTAACTAACTAACAATTTAATTTATATGGCAGAAAAAGAAACCAATGATAAGAGTTACAGCCCTGCTTTTATCAAAGGAGAAAGGAGACCTACGTTTACTGAGCTTTAAGAGTAAGTAGCAAATGATTTTTAAGTTCCTACTTTGGTTTATGGTGTCCAACAACAAGTTAATTTACATAGAAGGTGTAAAAACACTATTATTTCAAAATAATATGTAATTATTATACTTTCGTTTTGTGGTTTGTTAATTTTTTATTAAAAGTTGTTGAACGTTCGCCGGTGACCGCCTCCTTCCCATTCCTTGAACTTGTTACAGCTTTCATCATGTGTCTCAAATGGAACGCCTACCATCATTGCTGGATTACGGTTTACAGGTTATATATTATATACAGTGTAAAGATAGAGATGGTGGGATTTTACAATACCAGTTTGAGGCCTATCTGACGAGGAAACATCCAAAGACAATAGTAGATAATAGACGATAATAGATTGATCACTTAAATTAGCTGGGTTCATAGATAGATAAACAAACTGTAATAATCCAGAAATAACAGTAGGCCTACATGTAAACGTCAGCGTTATATGCATTAGCTAAACACAGACAAAGGTACACAAATATTTCTTGAAGTTCAGACAAAAATAAATAGTAACACAGGTTGTGATTCGGTGGAGCTTACAGGTCCAAATAAGGTTGGCATTTCCCCCTCTTTCAAGAATAGTTGTTTAACATTTCCTGCAGTGAACGTGCCAAGATCATTGAAGCAATCTTCAGTGAAATGACGCGCGCACAGTTAAACCCTGGGGTTATTCTCCTTTGGTGTCATTTGAAAATGAATTGAACCATTGTTTCCTCAGAAGTTCTTCCTTTGGTAGTTTAAATAAGACGCACTTAGTTTCACAACGTAGAACACAGATTTTACGCATCACGAACGAGCGACAGTGTTTTGGGGGAGGAGAGAGTGAAGTTTTCGCGGCAGTCTCAGCTAAACGTAGGTGTGGATTATGTCTAGTGACGTAGATACGCGGCGGTAAGAGACACGTCTCGTTTTGCATGATTCAGAGTTGACTCCTTTTTTTACAAGCCAATAACTTTGTTATTTATTCACCTTCGGGCTTACAATTTGGCAGAGTGCTTACTTTCAAACACGGCAACATAATACACTGGATGAAATGTAAGTTTCACGATCTAATGCTACTTACTTTAAAACACAGAATATATTAAAAGAAAATGGAAATTGTAATTATATACTATGATTGAAGAGGAAACAAGTGAAGAACTATGTGAGGGTTGTCGTAAAGGAATAAATAGTCAATTATGGAGAGTATTTGAATTGAAAGTACAAATATTTTTTCAATTCACCTTATGTGATCTCTACATTTGTCAAAGAACCATCTGCAGCAATGTTTGTGAGATAATGTGTTAATATAGGAGATCATACTTGGGGCTGCCCAAAAAATCAGGACTTCTGTAAAAGAGTTAAGAAAGAAGATAGATAAGATTCTAGACGTGGAGATACCTTCAGATCCAGTGGTGTGTCTGTTGGGAGCAAAGCCTGAATGTTTGTACTGTGAAAAAAATTTTTATAATCAAAAGATATTGTTATTGATAGCTAAACAAATTATAAAGTAAAAAAAAGAATCTCTAAGTTTGGTTCATTGTACTCAGAGACTGAAACAGGTTTATACAATGGAAAAAAATAACTGCTTGCTTGCAAATGAAGATGGATATTTTATTGGTAAGATGGAAAAACATCATAATATACTTTGATAAATAACTAAGAAAGGTTAGATACAAACTAATGTAACACGTTATTTATTTTACCAATCTCTTTAGGGTTATTATCCATCCATCCATTTTCTACCGCTTATCCGAACTACCTCGGGTCACGGGGAGCCTGCGCCTATCTCAGGAGTCATCGGGCATCAAGGCAGGATTCACCCTGGATGGAGTGCCAACCCATCGCAGGGCACACACACACACACACTCACTCATTCACTCACTCATTCACACCCTACGGACAATTTTTCCAGAGATGCCAATCCACCTACCATGCATGTCTTTGGACCAGGGGAGGAAACCGGAGTACCCGGAGGAAACCCCCGAGGCACGGGGAGAACATGCAAACTCCACACACACACAAGTCGGAAGCGGGAATTGAACCCCCAACCCTGGAGGTGTGAGGCGAACGTGCTAACCACTAAGCCACCGTGCCCCATTAGGGTTATTATATATTGAATAAATGTTTCCTCTGTAAAGATATTATATTAATGTCAGAGAGATATGCTTGTATTTAATATATTTTATTTATTTTTCATTAAATGTATCTGTGAAGCACTGTATTGGATTGTATTATAATAGGTCATATATATAAAAAAATCTTTCTTTTTCATTTTTTAGGATTATGAAAATGGAGATGTGAAGGTTGGGCAAAAGAAAAAAAAAAAAAAAAACAAGAGGGTGATGTCTGAGAGTTCCTAAAGCACATCATTCCAAAAAAGCGAGTGGGGTCTGATTGCGGACTGCAAGACAGAGGCGTAACTGGTAATGGGCGGAACTTGTAATAGGCGTATCCTGTAATTGTCCAAATCACACGGAACAACGCGAGATATCAAAAACGTCACATTGTCGGCAAGATTGCGGGTCATATAGATACTAAGGATATTTTCCCGAGATAAAAGTTCATGCAATAGTAGGGTAACGCACACATTGGTATCGTTTCGTCGACAATATATTAAAACTAGGGCTGTCAACGTTAATGCAAGCGATTTATTTTTTCAAATGAACCCGTGAAAAAATATTTAACACAGCATCCGTTAGATTTGACATCCTTTGTCTAGCCTTACATGTTGTAATCACGCTCTTATTCGTATACAGGCTTTTAAACCACGTAAGCGTTATTTGAAACAGTTGCTTTCACATGTTCAATGAAGATAGATCACTTTTAAACTGTGACACGTGGCAAAACGCAACGCGAGCTCCAGTATGGTGTGTACAGTAACGGGCTAAAGGCTGCACCGGTGAATCTCTGTCAGACAGTGCATCCTTGTTCTCTTTCCGAAAGTTCTCTTTCGTGCTTGAATTAATAAAACCTCACAAGATCATGCCAGAAAGCCGTTTTGTCAAGCATTTTATCAAGCATAGACTTCAAAGTGTAAAATAAAATCTTAAATGAATCCAAAGAGTCACAGGAGTTGTGCTCCTGTGACTCCTGTCACTAATGTTCACCAAAGAACAAAAGAAAATCAGAAATCAAAGTGACTCTGTAGCTTTAACGATAATTTTTTTAAATTTCAATTCATAATTAGTCATTAAAGACTGTAACGTGTTTGAGAACTTCCTTCAATTTCTGTATATTTCCTACTTGATGGCTTTAATTAATGTTAAAATTATCAATTTAATAGAGACATCATTTACAGTACTTATATCAGTATGTTTGCTTTCATTCATAAAATTTGAATTTTGGGACTGAAGGGTATCAATGTCTTTTAAAATCAAGATAAATTAAAGATGATATTATCAATAATCTGCTAGGACAGCAAGGTAAAAAAAATTATATTTATATTTGCTACAGCCATGGCCGGAGGTTTTGCCACTTCACAAGACAGGGAATAGAGATGGCTAGGGGAAGTCTGGACCAATTTTTCGCATCCCTTGGAAAAGAAAATGTGAGGTCATCATGGTAAGAATTATGGCCGAATTTTACAGGCACAACCACTTGGTGTAATGTAAAAGTTCTTGTGCTTTACATGTACAAAGCTATTATATAATATGCATCTCACTCTCTTCATTTAAAGGAACCTGCCCTTTCAATTCCGTGTGACTTGAAGAAGCCATGCGGAGTAGAGTCTTGTCTGGAGGGAACAGGCATTTTGCAGGCATATATATCTAGATAGTTAGTTGTATGGGCTTTTAGTGTACACGTGCTAATTTGCCATTTCTTACATATTGTGTTTTAATCTAAGATGCAACAATGACTACATATATTCTTTTTGCAAGACACAAATGTAAAGGCTACAATGTAAATTGGCTATTTAATTACAGTTTAATGTGGTGGATTAAATTTACACGTTCCATTTGTTATTTGCTGATATAAAAATTGTACTGCCATTCATTAGGAACAGCCAACAATTGTGAGAGACCTGCAGACAGCATGGAATTGGGTGCAGAACCACAAAGACCTGTTCATTGACGGAGCCTGCCTTTTTGCGGATGAGTTCCAACTAGTGGTGGGCATATATTATTATTTTTTAATCTAGATAAATCTAGATTAAAATGGCTCATTTGAATTCTGCCGAAGGCATTCAGAATATGCGTGCTACCCAAATAATGACTAAAAGTAAGTCTTTGAGAACGGGTTTCTCAAGCCAGGTGGCGCATTAGACCAGGGGCTCATCTCCTGTTTCCAAAATGCATCACAAACTGCTTGAGAAAGCTGTTCTACTATGATAATTGGTGATGAAAATAAGTTATGTTCAATAAGATGTACTTGTGTTTACTTTCGCATTAGCTAAGGGATGCTTTGCGTTTAGGTGGTACTTGAGACTGGAAGAGCTCCTACAGTACATTTACATTTAGACATTTAGCAGACGCTTTTATCCAAAGCGACTTACAAAGAGTGAGGGAGCAACAAGCGACCTGTCATACAGGAGCCATAATACATTAGATCTCAATACAAAGTTACTGGTTTCAACTAAAGCTAGACCACTACCTGTTGAGAGAGTTTTTTTTTTTTTAAACCAATTCCGCATTGCACAAGGTGCAAACAACCTTAGTCTTGTCGATGTTTCCATTGGGAAGCTTCTTAAAAATTAATATTCCCTGAAGCAAACCCGGCGGCTTCATAGCTGCATCCATGTTAGCACGTCACGTTTGATGCGGTAATTTCACAGTAACGTTATGTTGTGTTCAGACCAAACGCGAATGGCGTGTCAATCGCGAGTGATTTATATGTTAATGCGAAGAGGCAATAGACCTACTTGCTGCGCGAATCGCGCGAATGAAGCCCTGGTTATGAGATGATGAGGCGGCGCGAATGACGCGAATCACGCGAGTTAAAAAATCTCGTTCTCGCCCCGTACAGTGCAGTTAAGCTGGTATACATCCGCGCTAAATTATGAAGGTGAAAGTCATCATAGCTTGCGTAGTATAGACCCAGCTCCCAACCCAACTTTGAGAATAGATTAACGGCGACATTTTTTTTATCGCGCGATAAGAGTCTCACTTAACGCCGTTAACGGCCCACCACTAGTTCCAACTAACAAGGAGATGCACTCAAGAAGGTCCTGGAGGGTCATTTCCCAGAAGACAGAGATAACTTTGTGTTTGTGTTTCAAAATCTCAAAGACTGTTAGTAATATTTAACAACAGTGTGAATTGATGCAAATGTACCGTATATATATACAATATGTGCGTTAATATGTTTAGCTGCGGCAAGCTGTTTGTTTTGCTAAAGAACAGGGGCGAACACTGCAGGTTAGTTTAGTTTAAAATGTGTCAAATCATTCGTGCTTATGCTGAAAAATCATTCACAGCTTACTAGTTAAGCTTTCACGTTGTGTGTGTAATGTTATAACTTGTCAATGACAAGCACTTAAATCCTCGTTATTCCGCTGAGATCTGCAGGTGTCCAATCCGTGGATTTTAGGAAAGCATACATGAACAATGTGAGCGCTGTTTGATGTGACAAATTTTTTAGTCTCTAGGCGAATGATTTGAGATGTTTAAAATGAAACTAGCCGCAGAGGAATTCAGGAAATATAATTTAGCTAAACCATTGACATGGGAGTACTACATATGTGTTGACATGCCGGACGGAACACAGAAGGGTGGTGGGGTTCACAGTAACTCATTATCATTTAAAGAGAAAGGCACTAAAAGGCAATAAAACGGGTGTTTTACGAGGCAAGAAGGATTTCGTTAACACAGCCATTGAGTGTTTTCAAGCTAAATTTGTTCCAGACATTTCACGAAGACCCTAATAAATCATACCAACTTGTGGAAAATGGTCGTCTGAGCAAACCTTTAAACACTGAAACACTTAAACACAAAACCTATTGGCTTTCATTGCAAAAAGGATAAAAATCTATTGATGATAATTGACAGGTGTAATGATCAACGCCTCTGAGTTTTTACCATTATCATTAAAACATGGACAGAGTTTCACAGTGAAAGATTTATCTGTGTTTGAGTAGATATGAGATCTTATGAGATGGCTTCACTCTCAGAGACAGAGCTGTATCAGGGTCCAGATCCACATCCACTGAAAGATAAGAGAAGATGAATCACAACTGATGATGATGATGTTTGTGATATTTAATGAATAATGTGTCAGTATATAAATATAAAGTATTGTAGTACGTGAAAAAAGTAATCCATTGACACATTGCGGATGAATAATCCTTCATCTTCGATTTCAACACTGTAGAGACAAACAACAACAAAACATCAGCACATCTCTGACATGGATTATATATGCAGTATAAACAAGCAGTTTGTATAAAATGTTTTGCGTCATGTTCTCTATGATCAGTGTGTGTGTGTGTGTGACCTTGTATATCCCGTTGGGACTTAAGCCTAAATGCACTCCAATTTATGGGCACTCGAAGCTTTTAAATCGTACTGAACTAATAAAAAGTACACAAACCTTTCTGATAGTTAGATTTGTGGATAAGGTAGGGAATAGAATATCCACAGCATAAAAATCATTACACCTCTGGACTGCCCCCATTAATATGAAGTAAACCAGACACGTACGTGTGTGTGTGTTAATATTTACAGGATCAACTGGCAAAACTGAAGGGGCTCTACTGATTTTCGTAAAAGCATTTCACAAAAACATGCAAACACAGAGATTTGCATTAAAACAAATTCTTTCACTATCTTACAGTACCTCTAAAACTAACCATCACACAAACCTTTTGCCATTTTCTGATTGAACCAAAACATATTTTGAACAATGAGTTACTTTTTCCACCTCAGTATTGTTGTGCATTAAACTTTATACAATAACAGAGTGTATATCATTATATTTATAAAAAATATTAAAAGGATGGCAACTTATTGACATATTAAAGCTAACCTTACCCTAAACCTAAACTTTATGAATAAAGAATAATTTTAAGTCTTGAATCAATTTTATTGAACACAAATGTCTTTATGATCGGTAATGTTATAGAAAAAGGTTTAAGAGCGTCTTCAGTAAGAGGTGGTTCAGAACACTGGTCTTCAGTGCCATTCTTTACATACTTTACATCATACGCCACTGGAAACAATGTTTGACATGATGTCATATTCTTTCTATTTCAATCCCATATTTTTAGGCAGACAAAGTGCAAAAAATCGTCTGCCTTTGATTATTTTTTATAATGTTTCAGTTTTTATTACGCTCAACGTCAGGGGATGCTGCGGATGCAAAAATCTCTCTTTATATATTTGCTCTTTGGATTCTCTTATTTTCTTTTATTATAATTTTGTTCTTTGCACTTAATGTTACTGATGTCTTAAATCAATTCTATATCTCAAAAAACAATAAGAGCAAAAGAAAACTTCCAACATACAGTATATCTGTCATCATGTAACCCATAATTTCCCCTATATGTGTTTTTTGTACAATAAAAAGTCTTGGAAGTTCAAAACATAAGTTTTAAAATATCACATTCAAAATTAATATTTTATAAATATTTTAAACTCTGAGGAGTGTATTTGAAATTTCACTAACCAGCTTCACAGCGTCGGAAGTGTAAGTTCACCTCATTGTTTTTTATCTTCAGTTGAGTAATTTCTGAGAAAAAGACAGCAGTTATTTCATCTTGTGCAGCATTTCAGCAGAAACTTTAACAATCACCAGACTGTCTTGATATTAACCAGAATAAAATCTACATTCAAAAATCTGATCTCACAACATGAATCTTTCAACATGGATCTCTCTAGTCCGAGCTATGATTTACATTTATGCATTTGGCACACACTTTTATCCAATGAGACTTACATTGCACTATTCTATACATTTGTTTCCAAGTATGTGCAATCCTTTGGGATCGAACCCACAGAAAACATACAGGGTATGTCATTAAAAAAAACTTTGCTCTCTTCTGTCAAGAGTTGACTTATTTGTTAATATTGTTTGCTCACAGAGAAACTTCATTTACAACATTGATGCAGTATTTAAATAAATATATGTTCCTGTAACTCAGTTGGTAGAACAATGAACTCTGTGTATTCAATCTTCACCTACCAGCTTCACGGCGTTGCATCTCTAAGACCAGCTCATTGTTTTTCTTCTTCAATTCAGTGATCTCTGAGAAATAGACAGCAGTTATTTCATATGTATCTTGTGCAGCATTTCAGCAGAAACTTTAAATGTTCAATGAATTGATGTTGTTTATTGTTTTATATTGTTATATGAGGTCTTCTTATGACGTTCGTGTGGTTTTTACATCCCTAAACATCAAAATCAATAAGTAATAGGCTATTTTCTACCCAGGATTTGAGCCCAGCTCTGCAAACTCTTGGTTTTAATGGGCGTGCCGCATTAGAGACACTCGGAAGTTAACGCCCACTGCTTTGATTGGATAGCAGTTTGTAGTTGGACCCTTCTGTGAATTTGGTTTGAGACGTAACGTTAGGTACAAAAACGTTTTACTCACATAAGATTGCTGTTTTTCCCATATGAGCTGGAATGTCTTTAAAAATAAACTTTAACCACCCATTCCTAATATCCTAATACAAAGGAAGGTTATGCCGTGACTGTATTCTTCCACAACCAGGGGTGGCACAATATTAAGCTATCTTTAACATCACGTTTGTTTATTTCATGCTCGCTCTATCTGGTTCCGCGCTACTGGTTCTGTAATGCGCGAACCAGTGGGGGGGCTAGAGAAGTAGTCGTTGATATTTTTCTATAGAAGCGGTGTTCAACCTATTAATGTCGTCATAGATAAGTGCATTCCAGAACCTGGCGTTCGCTGGGCATGGTGTCAATAACGGATGTAATCTCAATAACAAGAGTGTTTTCAGTTCTGACACTTACGTAATGTTCGTGTGAAAACGATTACCTCTTATATAACAAAAGCTCAGTTAAAAATTTGATTTTAATTCATCACACCTTTAACAATCACCAGACTGTCCTGAGATTAGCCAGAATAAAATCTACAGTCAAAAATCTGATCTTTCAACAAGAATCTTTCAACATGAATCTCTCTAGTCTGAACTATGATACTTTATTTAAAAAAACTGTCAATCGTTGCATTATTTGTTCATATTATATGCTCACAAAGAAACTTAATTTACAAGATTGATGCAGTATTTAAATAAATATATGTTCCTGTAACTCAGTTGGTAGAACAATAAACTCTGTGTATTCAATCTTCACCTACCAGCTTTGCAGCGTTGCATCTCTAAGACCAGCTCATTGTTTCTCTTCTTCAATTCAGTGATCTCTGAGAAATAGACAGCAGTTATTTCATATGTATCTTGTGCAGCATTTCAGCAGAAACTTTAAATGTACTATGAATTGATGTTTTTTATTGTTTTATATTGTTATATGAGGTCTTCTTATGACGTTCGTGTAGTTTTACATCCCTAAACATCAAATTCAGACTGTCCTGAGATTAGACAGAATAAAATCTACAGTTAAACATCTGATCTCTCAACATAAATCATTTAACATTGATCTCTCTAGTCTGAGTTATTTAGACAAACTTTACACTCTTCTGTCAACAGTTATTTGTTCGTATTATTTGTTCACAAAGAAACTTAATTTGCAACATTGATGCAGTTTTTAAATAAATATATGTTCCTGTAGCTCAGTTTCAACAATAAACTCTGTGTATTCAATCTTCACCTACCAGCTTCACGGCGTTGTATGTGATGGTAAGTCTGAATAAAACAAGCAGACAACACAAACAGGACTCCCACAACCAGGAACCAGAATTTAAAAGAACGCTCAGATGAAGACTTCTGCTGATGACTCAAGTGTTTCTGATGTTTTTCCTAAAAAAAAAAATACACCAGTGATCTCACATGTATCTTGTGCAGCACATAACCAGAATAAAATCTAGTGTTAAAAATCTGATCTCTCATCATGGATCTCTCTGGTATTGGCTATACACATTATTTGAAAAGCTTTGTACTCTTAAGCCCCGTCTACACAACACGTGAGAAGACAGTAAAACCAAGGCGTTTGTCGTGTCACATTGTGCTGCTGTGAAATTCCCATAAAATCAACAGTATATTACTGGAAACAAATATAGTCATCAAGCTTCTTATTTCTAAAACACATTAAATGTACTGTTAAAAACTACAATAGTTTACAGCGTACTATATATTTACTTACAGTGTATTTATACTGTAAAATAAATTACAGTACTTATTTTTAGTGTTCTACAATCTGTCCTATTTGTTCGTATTTTTTGCTCACAAAGAAACTTCATTTGCATCATTGATGCAGTATTTAAATAAATATATGTTCCTGTAGCTCAGCTAGTAGAGCATGGTAATACAAACACTAGTGTCCCGAAGCCTTTCATACTGAATGTCTTGAACTTATCCCACTTTCTTTGGCCAAGGCCTGCCCAAGAGGACATATGACTGACAGGTAAAGCAACCAATCACGTTTCATTTTGTGTCGCGTCATGTTTAGAGGTGTTGAAATGTCCCCGCAGTTACAGACTGATGTACATTCAAGAACGTGTCAAAAGTTGACAGCAACAAAATGATTATAGATTCATGCCGTGAACAATTAAGACAAACTTAGAAATGTAATATTTACAAAAAAATATGCGAAAGTAAATATCATTAATATACAAACCTAATAACTTTGTGTACCAAAATCCGGGGGATGGATTGGGCGGCTGTGCAGGGCGAATAGGGCACCCTTCTGTTATAAATCGCTTTGAATCTTTTGATGATTTTATATCTAACATAGATTTTTATTTAAAAATTTGACATAAAAAATGTTAAGACATAGAGTATGAATCCATGAATGATTATCTGCAAGGTATCATCTTAATTTGACAAGAGATCTCAACACCAGACTTGAAATGCATATAAACGCCGTTTGTAAAAGCACAAGTAGTTTGTCCCTTCACGCGTCTCATAGTTCGGCGGTTTCAACTTTGTTTCTTAGTAAGCAGAATGTATTATTTACATGGATGAATCGATATATTTACAGTGTTTGCATTTTTTATTTTTTTAAGCTGCTCATGGTTACAAAACGGGCAATATTAGAAAGAAACTCTTTATTACCAGTTTTTATTCAGAATTGTCTGCAGAACCAACCTGGTTGCACCCAATTGCGTATAAATAACACGCTGTTGCATTATCGTCTAATACGTACGCCAAATTGTGATTTTGCGTGCATATGATACGCCAATGTTTGCTTGTACCTGGGTGGAGAGCAGCCATTTTAAAACGTAGATGAAGAGGAAACACTGAAAAAATTATAATATGCACAGACGCTAACATTAGGTTTAGGGTTTGGGTTAGGGGACAGGTAAATGAGACAAATAGCTGTTTAATATGCAAACAAGCTATTTGGCGTATCATATGCACGCAAAAAAACGTATATTTATAAATGCAAAATCGCAATTTGGCGTCCGTATTATACGATTATGCAAAGCGCGTGTTATTTATACGCAATTGGTGCGAATGGGCTGGCAGAACGCGACACCTTTCATTCAAGTTTTTTTGTTAAAGCAAAGAAAGTTAAACAACATCAACAGCTATTAGACTCAAGTGCATCTATCTGTCGATGAATGATCTGTTGTCTGCAGTGAGCGCGGACACATACTGTGATGAGCGAGCGTCAGGAAAACATGACGTGGAATAAACGGACACATGGTGTAATAAGAAAGTTTTTCTCAGAGATGAGAATCCTCTCTACTCAACTTCGACTGTTTTATTTCGCCTACCAAAGCGCGACAGCCTGTGAGGACAAATGTGCAGTGGACAAAACCACAGAGCCACTCCATGGGAGTTTCAAATGATATATAACTGAAAAACGGGATTATGGCACCAGATGGCTGTGAAAAACGGGAGACTCCCGTGAAAAACATGAGTGTTGACAGCTATGTTAATTTAACTTCATGAAGTCTCCTAAGATGAAAGAGCCAGTATGACAAGAGAGATCTACAGACCTGTATGAGGAGGAGATGATCTTCAGTGTTTGAGATCTTCTGCTGCTGTTCAGTGTTTCTCATCTTCAGCTCAGTGTTTCTTTTCTCCAGCTCAGTGTTTCTCTTCTTCAGCTCAGTGTTTCTTTTCTCCAGCTCAGTGTTTCTCTTCTCCAGCTCAGTGTTTCTCTTCTCCAGCTCAGTGTTTCTCTTGTCCAGCTCAGTGTTTCTTTTCTCCAGCTCAGTGTTTCTCTTCTCCAGCTCAGTGTTTCTTTTCTCCAGCTCAGTGTTTCTCATCTTCAGCTCAGTGTTTCTTTTCTCCAGCTCAGTGTTTCTCTTCTCCAGCTCAGTGCTTCTCATCTTCAGCTCAGTGGTTCTTTTCTCCAGCTCAGTGTTTCTCTTCTTCAGCTCAGTGTTTCTTATCTTCAGCTCAGTGTTTCTTTTCTCCTGCTCAGTGTTTCTCTTCTCCAGCTCAGTGTTTCTCTTCTCCAGGTCAGTGATCTCCTCCTTCAGATTTTTAATAACATCTTCATTCTGTTTCTCTGCTGCTTTCTGATTCTCTATCATCAACTCCTGCTCAGAGATTTCCTTCTTCAGATCTTTAATGATATCTTTATTGTGTTTCTGCGCTGCTCTTTGGTTCTCCATCATCTCCTGAAATTCAGACTGACATAACAAAGCAAATTTAAACATGATATATTAAACATGGGGGTAGTTAGTATTCTTTATAGATGAGTTACAGCATAAACATTTTAGCACTTGACATTACACAGTATTCTCACCTCTCTTATAGGAACAGTGTTGTGGTTCTTGTGATCTACTTCAGTGCAGGACATACACACACATGTGTGATCATCTCTACAGAAGAGCTCCAGAGGTCTGTCATGTTTCTGACATATATAATCCTGCAGATTCTTCACAGGATCAATCAGTTTGTGTTTCTGTAATCCTGACACTCTCAAATGAGACTCCAGGTGAGTTTTACAGGAAGAGATCTTACACACCAGACACGATTTCACAGCCTTCAGCTTTCCTTCAGTACAGAAGTCACACACAATTATGAAAATATATCAAGAACATAACAATATGAGAGTAGAATTTGAATTTTTTCTGTGTAACCGACTCACTTGGAGGTTGTTCTTTACTACAACTTCCAGTTTCCCTTCTTGTTGATGAAGATTCCATCGTTGATATTTCCCTGCTGTGGTCATTTGAAAACAAAAATCACAACACTTAATGACATTCAAATGTTTTCAACCAAATATTTCAAAATTAAACAACTTTATTGTAATTTTAAATTAAAACATAAACGTATAAAAATGTATAATACAGGAATTTGAAAAGACCCAGGGCCGGCCCTGGGCATAGGCGGAATAGGCAAATGCTAAGGGCGCCGCCCACCCCTTGGGGCGCCCGAGCACCCAAATTATTATTTTTATGAATATATTTTAATTTTTTTATTACCAATACTACTTAAATATTATGGATTAAAAAAAGCGATCGTCCGATCAAGACAAAACTACAACATTGCTTTCCCGAATCCCGATCACCCCGGTCCGACTGAGTGACGCATCAATCTCCCCCGCCCCCGCCCTGCTGAAAAACAAAACAAACATCCGTTACCTGTGTGTGATTGTGAGTGACAGATGGCCGAATTCACTGATACTGATAAGTTGTCATTATGTCAAAAAGACCGAAGCCATCTGGTGCCCAGGGAAGAAAAAAAAGAAGAGAAGAGGAAGAAAAACGCGAAAAAGACAGAGGTAGGTAATGATTAGTTTATCTATGTTGCATTAAGTTAGTTCAACGATGCCTGTAAAGTTCGCTAATTTGAATTAGCTTATGACATAGTTAGTCGAACTTGTGCAGTATTTTATGGTATTTTTATTTTAATTGGCTAAATTAGTAATGTTATATGAATTATTTTTTCAGGAGATGTTTTACTTTAACTTCACTACATTTGAAAGACAAATATCGTACTTTTTACTCCACTACACTTCTGTCAAGGTCCTTGAGTAGAAAGTAGTGACATATAAATCTTTATTTAAATGAGTTCTGCATAAAATGTTGCTATATAAACGTAAATCTTTATTTAAAATGAGACAAATCAAAAGACAAATCAAGACAAAGCTGTGCAGTTTGTTTCTGTGTAAGTTTAATAACAAAATTCCTGGGGCACCAGGTGAAATCTTGCCTAGGGCAGCAAATTGGCCAGGGCCGGCCCTGAAAAGACCATTAAGTCTTGAAATATTTTATTGTATTTTGGAGCTAAACTGTTCTTTGAGAAATACACTGAATACTGTATGTCCCATATAAACACAACAGATTATTCAGATCATTTTTCATTTCAACATATTAATAACAAAGAATGATTTCATCTTGTTGTCTATAAATGTGATTTAAAGCTGCACTATGTCGTTTCCTCATCAAGTCTGTCATTAACTTCCAGAAAAAAAAGAGCGATATTATATAATATATATATTAATATATATATAATATAATATATTATATATAAGACAGAGACTTGATTAAAAGCAGATATTTTAGTTAAAGCCTCGTGGTCGTGATCCACTTTCACTTTCACTAATGGCAAACTGTGTAACCAGTGGCTCACGTATGCCCGTAGACACCAGTTATTAAAAACTTGTTTCGCGTTGTTTTATGGAAAAAGACACAGGACAGCAGGCATCAGTTTCACTGGATCATTTTATCCTGATCGACAAAGAAACATATACAATTGAATAAGATTAAAAAGGACTTTAATGTGCTTTCTCCCATTGAATCACACACAGAAATGGAAGAAAAACATCAACATGAGAAAGATTATAAAGAAATAAAACAGAAAACATTCCTGATAGAAAAAGAAACATACAAGAAGCCCCTCAGATTAAAAGGCCCTTATTGTGTACTATAAAAGTGTTGTACATTTGTCACCATGTGCTCACTTACACATTTAAGAGAAATATAACTCAAAAAGTGTAAAATCACAAAAATCATCACACATACAAGTAAAATAAAATTATACACAAGTTTGAGTAAAGATACATAGATATATAAGTAATAAATAAGTAAGGGTTAAAGCAGATTATCAGAAACGAAGAAGATACCTTGCTGTCTCTTTGAATCAGATTTCAAAAAGAAAAGAAGAGGTGAAGAGACAGGAAGTCAAGTCATCTAGTGATCATACAACACTTAAAGGGGAAGCACACATTTAGAACAGAACCAGTAGCTGTTGTTTTTCTTCCTGTAAACTCTGCTCAGTGAATCTGCTATTTTCAACTCTTTACCAGGTTTGTAAATTACTTGCAGGTCATACGGCTGAAGCTTCATCAACATCCTCTGTAGACGTGATGGAGCTTTCTGCAGAGGCATTTTGAAAACTGTCTCCGGTGTTTAAAAAATCAGTTTGTGATCTGACTGTACTACTTACATTCTTCCCATAAAGGTAATGGCAGAATTTCTCACATCCATGAACAACGGCTAAGAGCTCTTTTTCAATGAGAGCATACTTTTCTGTCAATCAGTCATTGATCATGAGCCATATGCTCCAGGATGTCCTTCCTGTAGGATAACAGCTCCCAAACCCTCTGAACTTACATCAACTGAATGAGTCTCATCCTAAAGAATCTGAGTACTGGGGCTCTGCTCAGATGTGATTTCAGTACTTCAAAACTCTTTGCTGTGAAGTGTCCCAGTGCCACTTCACACCACTTTCCATAAGTTTCCTCAGCGGTGCGCCATTCTCTGACAGGTTTGGAATAAATGCCAAAAAACCTCATTAAAGCTGATTTGTCCTGTGGCTCGGACATCTCCACAATTGCTTTGATCTTGTCTGAGTCTGGCTTCTGACCTTCTCCACTCAGTACATGCCCAATGTACTTTATTTCATCCATTCTGATCTTGCACTTTACCCGATTGATTTTAAATGAATGCTCCGTAGTCTATCTAGAAGTCGCCTTAGCCTTGCATCATGCTGTTCCACATTTTCTCCACCCACAAGTATATCATCCATGACGTTTACAACCCCTTCCAGGTCTTCAAGGCTTTGAGCTATGCACTTCTGGAAAACTTCAGGAGCTGGAGATACACCGAAAGGTAACCTGTTGATACGATATCTTCCGAAAGGTGTATTGAACGTTCAAAGCTCGGAACCTTCCTCATCTAACCCACTTATGCAGTGTTTGTATGAATATGGACGTAATTCAGGACATAAAATGAATGAAACCCAAATCTGAAGAATGTTGATTTCGGGTGTTTGGCCATCCCAGTTAAATGAACAGGTTTTATTTCACTGGTCTAAGCAAAGGTTTAGATATTTCTGAATTATTGTTACAGCAAATTTGAGCCAACTTTTTTTGAGGCAAACAACAAAAATTAATAAAACAAATAAGAAATGATTTGGAAAGATGGGAAACTCTTCATCCTTCATTGTTTGTCAGTGTTGAGGTGATAGGAATGAACGTGTTACCTAATTTCTTTTTTTGTTTCAATCTCTGCTGAAAACTATGCCCATCTTTGTTTTCAATATGTTAGATAAACTAACTAACTAACTAACAATTTAATTTATATGGCAGAAAAAGAAACCAATGATAAGAGTTACAGCCCTGCTTCTATCAAAGGAGAAAGGAGACCTACGTTTACTGAGCTTAAAGAGTAAGTAGCATATGATTTTTAAGTTCCTACTTTGGTTTATGGTGTCCAACAACAAGTTAATTTACATAGAAGGTGTAAAAACACTATTATTTCAAAATAATATGTAATTATTATACTTTTGTTTTGTGGTTTGTTAATTCTTTATTAAAAGATGTTAAACGTTCGCCGGTGACCGCCTCCTTCCCATTCCTTGAACTTGTTACAGCTTTCATCATGTGTCTCAAATGGAACGCCTACCATCATTGTTGGATTACGGTTTACAGGTTATATATTATATACAGTGTAAAGATAGAGATGGTGGGATTTTACAATACCAGTTTGAGGCCTATCTGACGAGGAATTATCCAAAGACAATAGTAGATAATAGACGATAATAGATTGATCACTTAAATTAGCTGGGTTCATAGATAGATAAACAAACTGTAATAATCCAGAAATAACAGTAGGCCTACATGTAAACGTCAGCATTATATGCATTAGCTAAACACAGACAAAGGTACACAAATATTTCTTGAAGTTCAGACAAAAATAAATAGTAACACAGGTTGTGATTCGGTGGAGCTTACAGGTCCAAATAAGGTTGGCATTTCCCCCTCTTTCAAGAATAGTTGTTTAATATTTCCTGCAGTGAACATGTCAAGATCATTGAAGCAATCTTCAATGAAATGACGCGCGCACAGTTAAACCCTGGGGTTATTCTCCTTTGGTGTCATTTGAAAATGAATTGAACCATTGTTTCCTCAGAAGTTCTTCCTTTGGTAGTTTAAATAAGACGCACTTAGTTTCACAACGTAGAACACAGATTTTACGCATCACGAACGAGCGACAGTGTTTTGGGGGAGGAGAGAGTGAAGTTTTCGCGTCAGTCCCAGCTAAACGTAGGTATGGATTATGTCTAGTGACGTAGATACGCGGCGGTAAGAGACACGTCTCGTTTTGCATGATTCAGAGTTGACTCCTTTTTTTACAAGCCAATAACTTTGTTATTTATTAACCTTCGGGCTTACAATTTGGCAGAGTGCTTACTTTCAAACACGGCAACATAATACACTGGATGAAATGTAAGTTTCACGATCTAATGCTACTTACTTTAAAACACAGAATATATTAAAAGAAAATGGAAATTGTAATTATATACTATGATTGAAGAGGAAACAAGTGAAGAACTATGTGAGGGTTGTCGTAAAGGAATAAATAGTCAATTATGGAGAGTATTTGAATTGAAAGTACAAATATTTTTTCAATTCACCTTATGTGATCTCTACATTTGTCAAAGAACCATCTGCAGCAATGTTTGTGAGATAATGTGTTAATATAGGAGATCATACTTGGGGCTGCCCAAAAAATCAGGACTTCTGTAAAAGAGTTAAGAAAGAAGATAGATAAGATTCTAGACGTGGAGATACCTTCAGATCCAGTGGTGTGTCTGTTGGGAGCAAAGCCTGAATGTTTGTACTGTGAAAAAAAATGTTATAATCAAAAGATATTGTTATTGATAGCTAAACAAATTATAAAGTAAAAAAAAGAATCTCTAAGTTTGGTTCATTGTACTCAGAGACTGAAACAGGTTTATACAATGGAAAAAAATAACTGCTTGCTTGCAAATGAAGATGGATATTTTATTGCTAAGATGGAAAAACATCATAATATACTTTGATAAATAACTAAGAAAGGTTAGATACAAACTAATGTAACAGGTTATTTATTTTACCAATCTCTTTAGGGTTATTATATATTGAATAAATGTTTCCTCTGTAAAGATATTATATTAATGTCAGAGAGATATGCTTGTATTTAATATATTTTATTTATTTTTCATTAAATGTATCTGTGAAGCACTGTATTGGATTGTATTATAATAGGTCATATATATAAAAAAATCTTTCTTTTTCTTTTTTTAGGATTATGAAAATGGAGATGTGAAGGTTGGGCAAAAGAAGGAAAAAAAAAAACAAGAGGGTGATGTCTGAGAGTTCCTAAAGCACATCATTCCAAAAAAGCGAGTGGGGTCTGATTGCGGACTGCAAGACAGAGGCGTAACTGGTAATGGGCGGAACTTGTAATAGGCGTATCCTGTAATTGTCCAAATCACACGGAACAACGCGAGATATCAAAAACGTCACATTGTCGGCAAGATGGCGGGTCATATAGATACTAAGGATATTTTCCCGAGATAAAAGTTCATGCAATAGTAGGGTAACGCACACATTGGTATCGTTTCGTCGACAATATATTAAAACTAGGGCTGTCAACGTTAACGCAAGCGGTTTATTTTTTCAAATGAACCCGTGAAAAAATATTTAACGCAGCATCCCTTAGATTTGACATCCTTTGTCTAGCCTTACATGTTGTAATCACGCTCTTATTCGTATACAGGCTTTTAAACCACGTAAGCGTTATTTGAAACAGTTGCTTTCACATGTTCAATGAAGATAGATCACTTTTAAACTGTGACACGTGGCAAAACGCAACGTGAGCTCCAGTATGGTGTGTACAGTAACGGGCTTAAGGCTGCGTCGGTGAATCTCTGTCAGACAGTGCATCCTTGTTCTCTTTCCGAAAGTTCTCTTTCGTGCTTGAATTAATAAAACCTCACAAGATCATGTCAGAAAGCCGTTTTGTCAAGCATTTTATCAAGGAGAGACTTCAAAGTGTAAAATAAAATCTTAAATGGAATCCAAAGAGTCACAGGAGTTGTGCTCCTGTGACTCCTGTCACTAATGTTCACCAAAGAACAAAAGAAAATCAGAAATCAAAGTGACTCTGTAGCTTTAACGATAATTTTTTTAAATTTCAGTTCATAATTAGTCATTAAAGACTGTAACGTGTTTGAGAACTTCCTTCAATTTCTGTATATTTCCTACGTGATGGCTTTAATTAATGTTAAAATTATCAATTTAATAGAGACATCAGTTACAGTACTTATATCAGTATGTTTGCTTTCATTCATAAAATTTGAATTTTGGGACTGAAGGATATCAATGTCTTTTAAAATCAAGATAAATTAAAGATGATATTATCAATAATCTGCTAGGACAAAGCTATTATATAATATGCATCTCTCAATATGCCCTTTCAATTCCGTGTGACTTGAAGAAGCCATGCGGAGTAGAGTCTTGTCTGGAGGGAACAGGCATTTTGCAGGCATATATATCTAGATAGTTAGTTGTATGGGCTTTTAGTGTACACGTGCTAATTTGCCATTTCTTACATATTGTGTTTTAATCTAAGATGCAACAATGACTACATATATTCTTTTTGCAAGACACAAATGTAAAGGCTACAATGTAAATTGGCTATTTAATTACAGTTTAATGTGGTGGATTAAATTTACATGTTCCATTTGTTATTTGCTGACATAAAAATTGTACTGCCATTCATTAGGAACAGCCAACAATTGTGAGAGACCTGCAGACAGCATGGAATTGGGTGCAGAACCACAAAGACCTGTTCATTGACGGAGCCTGCCTTTTTGGGGATGAGTTCCAACTAGTGGTGGGCATAGATTATTTTATTTTAATCTAGATTAATCTAGATTAATCTTGGAATTAATCTAGATTAATCTTGGAATTAATCTAGATTAATCTTGGAATTAATCTAGATTAATCTTGGAATTAATCTAGATTAATCTTGGAATTAATCTAGATTAATCTAGATTAAAATGGCTCATTTGAATTCTGCCGAAGGCATTCAGAATATGTGTGCTACCCAAATAATGACTAAAAGTAAGTCTTTGAGAACGGGTTTCTCAAGCCAGGTGGCACATTAGACCAGGGGCTCATCTCCTGTTTCCAAAATGCATCACAAACTGCTTGAGAAAGCTGTTCTACTATGATAATTGGTGATGAAAATAAGTTATGTTCAATAAGATGTACTTGTGATTACTTTTGCATTAGTTAAGGGATGCTTTGCGTTTAGGTGGTACTTGAGACTGGAAGAGCTCCTACAGTACATTTACATTTAGTCATTTAGCAGACGCTTTTATCCAAAGCGACTTACAAAGAGTGAGGGAGCAACAAGCGACCTGTCATACAGGAGCCATAATACATTAGATCTCAATACAAAGTTACTGGTTTCAACTAAAGCTAGACCACTACCTGTTGAGAGAAAGTGTTTTTTTTAAAAAAACAATTCCGCATTGCACAAGGTGCAAACAACCTTAGTCTTGTCGATGTTTCCATTGGGAAGCTTCTTAAAAAATTATTTTCCCTGAAGCAAACCCGGCGGCTTCATAGCTGTATCCATGTTAGCACGTCACGTTTGATGCGGTAATTTCACAGTAACATTATGTTGTGTTCAGACCAAACGCTAATGGCGTGTCAAGCGCGAGTGATTTATATGTTAATGAAAAGAGCCAATAGACCTACTTGCTGCGCGAATCGCGCGAATGAAGCCCTGGTTATGAGATGATGAGTCGGCTTCTGCTTCCGCGAATGACGCGAATCACGCGAGTTGAAAAATCTCGTTCTCGCCCCGTACAGTGCAGTTAAGCTGGTATACATCTGCGCTAAAATATCAAGGTGAAAGTCATAATAGCTTGCGTAGTATAGACCCAGCTCCCAACCCAACTTTGAGAATAGATTAACGGCGACATTTTTTTTATCGCGCGATAAGAGTCTCACTTAACGCCGTTAACGGCCCACCACTAGTTCCAACTAACAAGGAGATGCACTCAAGAAGGTCCTGGAGGGTCATTTCCCAGAAGACAGAGATAACTTTGTGTTTGTGTTTCAAAATCTCAAAGACATGGAAACATTCTTGTCAACCTGTGTTGACGAATACGGCTTAAGAGTCAATGCCATGGTCAAAAAGGAGTAAAGAATGAATGGGTGGGGGAGTGAATGAGTGAAAAAGAATAAAGACATGTATAAATTAATAATAAACAATTAATAAATGAAAGCATTGTGTGTTTCTTAAATGCAGATTTGTTAAAGTATGCTGAAATATTTAGAACTCTAACATCTTCAGAAATTGTGTATAACAAACGCAACATTTTTCATTTATTTGTTTATTAAACTAAATTTGTGTCACATATTAACTGTGATGTAATGTAGTGTTGTAGGGTGGAGGTGGCCAGTAGAGGACGTATTTTACTATCATGTCGTTCTGTTCTCCTGCGCAAAGTCGGGTGTTAGACGTCACAGATGGTCTTATGTTCCACATGTAAATAAACCCAGAGTTAATATTTCCTTCCTGTTCGTAACGGTGTGTCACAAAGGATATCACGCATACATCTGGTGAAGACAAGCAACTAAAACCACTACCGGTACGGAGCGAGTAGTAGTGTACTTGCGCTGCACAAAATTAATAAATAGGCCAAATGATACGTCGCTGAATTAATAAAACTAAACAGTTAATAATACATAATAAATTATTAATAAAGAAATGCTTAAATGTAAAAACAAGTTGCTGTTTATAAATAATAATTATAGTGAAACAGTTGTGACTTTAGTTTCGCGTTTGTACCAGTGCACACATTTGTTCCGGTGTCAAAAATATCTACTTTTTCCGTCACAAACCAGTACATACTATTAAGGCATAAAATAAGAAGGTGATCTTGCCAACATCTCACGTTTGATATCTCGCGTTGTCCCGTGTGATTTGGATAATTACAGGTTCCGCCCATTACAAGTTCCGCCCATTACCAGTTACGCCTCTGTCTTGCACTCTGCAATCAGACACTATTGAAAAAAGCGGCTTCTGGTGACACGTTGACGTCTTGTGAAGTGACTCGCTCGATATTTTTCAGTTTTGATTTATGCCGCGTCATGTTTAGATGCTTAGAAATGTCCACGCAGTGACAGACCGGTGTACATTCACCAACGTGTCAAAAGAAAAAGAAAATGATTATAATTTTATGCAGTGGATACTTTGACTTATTAGGCGTTTAGTCGATTGTGATGAATTGTTATCGCAACCGTTGTAAACACCGCAGTTTACTTCATAGATCAAACGACTTTGTGTTGTTTCATGCGGACCGTTAAAGAACGAGACTCTCACGTTTGTCGACTTTGAAT
This sequence comes from Triplophysa dalaica, assembly GCF_015846415.1. Taxonomy (NCBI): domain Eukaryota; kingdom Metazoa; phylum Chordata; class Actinopteri; order Cypriniformes; family Nemacheilidae; genus Triplophysa; species Triplophysa dalaica. Next base: position 14,253,807 of record NC_079566.1, on the reverse strand, counting down.
GTGCTGAAATGTTTCCAGAAAATTGTGCAAAATACATCAGGCTGCTTCCAATTACCCCCACATACCCCCACTCTGTGCACAAGACTAGACCACTTGACGGAGTTCCTGTTTTTGGCTCCTGTCGCGTGCACGCGCACTTAAGTGGCGAAGACCGGTCCATTGGATTACTAGCCAAACAGTAGACTAATAGTGATGTTTAAAATAAGCAAAATAAAATTTGGAAATGTATCTCCACCACAACATTTAAGATAAGAGAAAACATGTTTACTTGTAAATTGTAACATCATATCCTGATATTAATGTATAAAAAAGATAATGTGCCAATGTCACATTATTGGACTTTTAAAAAACAGGTGAAGAAAACAAATTCTTTATTTGTTTATATCAAATTCTTTAAGTGATTTAGATTTGTAAATTCACTGATTGTGATTGACAGGTGTGATGATCAACGGCTCTGAGTTTTTACCTTCATCATTCAAACATGGGCTAAAATATGGATAGAGTTTCTCAGTGAAAGATTGATCAGTGTAAGTGTAGATATGAGATCTGTTCTCCACATCATAAAAGGAGACCAAACCCTCCTCATAATCCACAAACACACCCACCTTCTGTGGCTTTACATTCAGAGACAGAGACACAGAGGGACCAGCAAAAGCTTTATATTCATTATCATTTCTCAGAGCCAAAGTCCAGAATCCATTCACTGGGGTTAGTGAAATAATTCCCTTCCTGTTAATAGATTCTCTGATCACTCCTAAAGTCCAGTCAGTCTTTCCCTTCACATGAACCTCGAAAACAAAACATCACATCTGAGACATGAATCTTAATAAACCTTTATTGAGGTTGTCATCAGGCAAGTTTCTTTCTACTTAATATGTTTTGAGAAATTTTCTCATCAAATTTTCAAATCTCATCTATGATGTATAACTGATGTTGAAGGGACAAAAAGGCCTTTCAAAGATTACCATATACAACAAATGATGTGGTTCTCTATTTAAACTGGAAAAGAAAAACAAGGTCCTGTAAGAAAATAAAGCAGTCAACAAAATGGAATCTACAGTATATTTGATCTTCACCTACCAGCGACATTTCCCAGTTTCTCAGTGTTAGAAAAGTGGAACATCAGCAGCAGGAAGATTCCCACAGGAACAAGAAACCACAGATGAGATCTGATTCCTCCAAACAGGAGTGAGATTAAATGGAGAGCAGATGAAGACTTTTTCGGACATCAGTCTTTCAGATATTTCTCCATAAAGACACTAGAGATCTCACTTACTCTTGTAGAGTTCAACATTTATTTATCAGATGCTTTTACCCAAAGGGACTTACATGTGAGCTTTTAAAGTCTGGAAGTCCCTAAAGACTTTCCTTTAGCATTGTGACGCAGAAACTTTTAAACTGTGCTTAATAGTCTAAAATAAATAATCTGATATTCTTAAAAAAAAGTAATTTAGGTTTATGTCATTCGCAAAATATAAATATGTAAATATAACCAAGAACTTTATGAAGGATAATTTCACGATGATTGATGCAGTGACCTGTAGAAAGTGGAGATGATCTTTAACGTGTAAGATCTGCTCCAGCTCAATGTTTCTCTTCTTCAGTTCAGTGATCTCCTGCTCCAGATCTTTAATGACATCTTAATCATGTTTCTCTGCTGCTTTCTGCTTCTCCATCATCTCCAGAAGCGACTGAAAACATTACAAAAGCAAATAAAAACAGAATCTATCAAACACTGAACTTCTTCAATAGTTTTTAAACTCACTCTTCTGAGTTCTGCTGATTGTTGATGTCTTGAATCTTCTTGGTTCTGTTTTGAATCATCTGCTCTGCTTGAATGCTTTGTTACAGTTTGGACATCTACAGTCTTGAATGTTGTTCCAGTATGAACTGAGACAGATCTTACAGAAGTTGTGTCCACATGGAGTGCTGACTAGATCACTGAACACATCCAGACAGATTGAACACAGAAGTCTCTCAGTCATTGGATCACTGGAGGATGACATCACTGCAAAGAGAAATTATGAAATTAAAAACATACATATACAAAGCCTTTTTAAAAAATACATTTGACAAAAGGCTTATGTCGAGTTATATTTCTGTAACTAACCTGTGAATGAAGATCAGCTGTGTTCACTCTTACAGTGACTGATGTAGATTGTCGTTTAAAGAGATCAGTAGTTTAATGCATCAATATTGATGTTTAACCTTCCAGTTGACGAAACCTACTTAACCAGAACACAAACATTACAAATCTGATCAGGACAATGCATGTTAGTTTCACCTTCTCTCGTTGTTATGGTGATGTTACAGGTATTGTCACACACCTGCAAACAAGAATGTTCAGTCTATGTATAAGACAGTGCCACCCATATGTCTTGCTCACATTGAAGGTAATATCATTACTCGATAAACAAAAGTAGGGATATCGTACGGCACAATTTAAATTAACTGGAGATAAAAACATCAGGTAAGGTATCAAATATGTACAAGTCACATTAATATTTACTGTATACTGTAGACCTGCCAGGATCTGGCTTAAAATAAAAAAACATAAGCAAATGCATATCGAACCTTTAAATGCCTAAAGCAAACATATACACAAATTTTAAGAATAATAATAAGATGGTTAAAAAAATGACAATGACAACAGAATGCTTTATAATGATTGATTCTGATTGTTCCACTGAATGATTCACTGATGTCTAATGTAAATTTTATTCTTGTGTAAGTGTAGTTAGTCTTAGTCCTGTCTTGTCATATTATTATAGTCTCCTGTTTTATGTTACCCCCACATGGATTTTCTGTGAGGTCTTTATTATTTATTAAAGTTTCTTGTTATTTACCCGCTGTCTGCGACTGGCTCCACTATCCTTCCACTCAGCCCAAGATCATGACATGTACGAGTTAATGCAGATCAATGTTTGTCATCAAAGTATCTCGAGAGGGATTGGTTTTTGGGATACTTTCATCTGTCTGTGCAGCGCATCATGAACTTGGACACGCTTACAATCAATGGTGGCTTACTTTAGTGTAATATAAAAATAATAGCGTTTTGATTCTAGGAATGGAAAATCAATGCTTTTGATCGCAATTGATCATTTATGCACTTATTCTTCTGTGTTATTACTGACCTACATGGAGGTTGGTAGACTTCCTCTTCTGGTTTGTCTTGGTTTTGGTGATGTTGATAAAGAATCTACCATTCCTTTTCATCTGAAAACCATCTTTCACATGCAATGACGTATTACAAAATAATGCAACGCCACGTTTTATTCATACACAAAAAAAGAGAATGGGTTCACATGACAGATGCGACTTCAGAAGATAAAATTAAAAACCAACAGTTAGAGGCTTAAATACAGTTTATGATAACTTGCACACTCCCAACTACAACTAAACTGTGCAATAACCCTCCTACTATTATATTATATAGAGCTTCGGAATCTATGTCATTGTGCATTGCATTCTGGGCAGTCACTGCCATTGTTTGGGACACGCTCAGCAGGGTACAATGACAGCAAATAGAAATCAGCCAGTTAAAAATGACTACTATTCATTTTAAAGAGCTGCTTGCGCTTGCTTTGAATAAATGGATAAATGTTTTAATACCTTTTCATTTAAAGGAGCGCTCCCTCATGGACATGGAGTGATCGCAAAGAGCTACATCACAAATGACATTTCTAAACGTATTTTACACATTTCTCCTGGCGTGAGCACTTATATATTAAAGCGGATCAGAAATTATGAATCTGTAACAAAAGCAAGCGACAAAGCCACATTTGACAAAGTTATTTATTTTCATTCATTTGCACTTTTCCCATTGTGTTGTTTTTAAGCTACAAAGAGGAAAATTGCGCTTCTTTTAAGATCTGTTTCCCCCTGCGGTCATTAGAAAATATATGGCAGCTTATTACACGGCTCGCTGGAATGCTTGATTCTGATTGGCCATTCACGACATTTGCAAGTTTATTATTCCCAGATAACAACCTTTAAAAATTAATAACACACGGTAAACCAGATTCAGCAAATAATTTTGACAGGTATTTTTGACAAATTAAATATAAATCTCTGTTAATAACATATATGGCATTATACTAACAAATAATTGAACCACATTACCTGTTCGTGACATTTGAACTTCGTTTCTGACCTTTAAACTGAAAGTAAACGGCTTTACCTCGTAGAATGTCGGCATTCTGTAAAAATGAGATAATAAAATATTTCAAATTCACATTTCATGTCCAGTTTTATTTTCAAGTTGCAAGTAGCCGTGTAATAAGCAGAATAAGGTACAAGCAGCCGGCTGTTATCATGAAATAAGCCCCTTCAGTGTGATACAAGACCCTCCGCTTCACGTTGGGTCATAATTACCGTGTCAGGGTTTATTTCTGCGAAAACAACCGGTTGCCTGTACATTATGGCTTAGTCATAACATAGCTAGTGTAATGTGTTTTTAACTCTATAATATATATTTAAAACGTCTACCTCCAATTTTTCCCAGCCTTCCCAGTCTTTACTGCAGTGTCTGTGTCCCTAAGTGTCATTAATTGTTTAGGTAATGTTGTACAGTATTTGTAAACTGTGCAAGTAAACGTTTGAGCTGGACTATTTTTTTAAATCCTTTTGTTCATTTTTATCTCATTTGTAAATTCAGATATTCTCTATGGACTATATTTAAATATTCAGTGCAGTACTAAATTAAAAACAAAACTTAATCTATTCTTAGTTTTTAACATTTTCCAAATTATGCAAGATGTATGTAAGCTTTAACCACCACTATAGCTTCAATAAAATTATATTATATTTGTCCCAAATCACTGTTCATGTATTACAGACTTCACCCTGTGCTCAAAGATATATTTATTGCTTTACATCAGTTTTACAGAGTAAATGAAGTCAGACAACTAAATTTCCCCTTTTTAATATTTCCCTTTGACCATTTTTCAAACACTGGCTAAACAGATCATGCACAGGCACATGTTATCCAGCGTCCAACCACCTTCACCCTACTGCACATTTACTTTAATAGTGAACACATAAAACAACCGGTCCAAAGTATCAAGATATTGCCTTCCAATGCCTCTGATTTTAAATATAGATGACTCTAAAAATCTATACCATTTTAACATTTAAAGGGATGTCTCACTGTAGAATGAGTGTCATTATTTACTGACCCTTGAGTCGTCCCACAATCATAAGACCTTCATCATCTTCACAACACAAACTAAGAGCTTTCTGACACCCCTATAGACTGCAACACAACAACCACTCAAATTTTATGAGGTGAGAGGAACACGTTTTGTGCACAATAAAACCAAAATGATGACTTTGTTTAACAATTTCCTCACTTCTGCATTACTCCCCATGTGCGTCCACAAGTGTGTGTGTTGTCCAGACGCAGCGGCCAGTGTTTCACTACACATGACTCAAGAGATGACGTTCTCTGTCTGCAACACTGCATGTGTTGAATGATCTCATGGAAAGAGTTTAATTAAATTGTTATTTATTAAAGTGTCCTCATAAATTCACAAAATAAAGTTTAAACCACTGAAGTCCCTGACTATTTTAACAATGTCTGTAACTTTCTGCACTTTTATTGTATGTTGTGTTGCTGTTTATGGACCAGCAAAAATATATCCCGTAAAATCTCAACAAAAATATCTTCATTTGTGTTCTGAAGATGAACGGAAGTCTTGTGTAACAATTTAAGGATGAGGAATTCAAGACAGAATTTTCATGAAGTGAACAATCCCTTTAATGACAATTAATGTCTGAGAATACTACAATTACAAAAATTTCATACAATGGTTGTCATTCCTTACAAAGTAGCATGTTGATTTTTTCAAGTTTAAATTACAGAAAGTATTATTTTTACACTTTGACCCAAAATTGGATGAAAAATTCATTAATTAAAATCGACAGGTGTGATGATCAATGGCTCTGAGTTTTTACCTTTATTGTTGGGTTCTGGGCTAAAATATGGATAGAGTTTCTCAGTGAAAGATTGATCAGTGTAAGAGTAGTGAAGTATTACCAGACGTCATGCAGTTTACTTATGAACACGTTTACTCAGCATCCATTAACTTACAGCGTACATACACATACACTTCCGGTGCACGCACACAGCGTGCCTACATATTACAACATCCCCTCTGTTTACAAGATTGTAAGAACATTTCAGACATCCAAACAATAAGAGTGTCATTATTATTATTTTTTATTTACTGTTTAACAAGACACTCTACAACAGGATAAACGTCTGTCTCCGTAACCCAATACATTTTTTTTTAATCAACAATACTAAACCGTTTGATTATGTATGAAGAAAAATTATTCAGTCCGTATTTACTGTAATCTTTACGAACTGACTTTCACTCAGATTTACACATAGTCCTTTTACTGTTTTGGCTTGATTATGATCCGTCCGGATCTAGTACATTTTGGTCTTGTTTTCTCAGTGTCTGTGTTGTGGTGCCCTGTTTCAGGAGGTTGTGTGATTGGGTTTTCAACAACATCATTGTGACTTTGTTCAGTTGAATCTTTTCTCGATGTCTCGTTAAATGTTACTCTTTTCTGGACGTTGAATGTGTGTGGTGCATACATTTCATGGAGGTGACTCCTAGTACGTCGAAATGTTTTTCCATTTGGTGTTCGGATCAGGTAACTTCTCGGCTCCTTGCATTTTTTCACAACAGTCCCTGGGTGCCATGTTTTCTTCTCCTTGTCCAGCACTCTTACACACTGTCCAGGGTACAGTGGGGGTGAGTCTCTTCCACTGCATCGGTCATGTAGAGTTTTCATCATATTTGTCCTCTTTTCTAAGTACTGTCTGTGTTCCAGTTTTCCTGGTTCTGTGTGACTTTGTAGGAGTGTTGTTATGGGTCTACCGAAGAGCAACTCTGCTGGGTATGGCAGGTCACTATCGATGGGTGTCACTCGAACCTGTAGCATGGCCACTTGTATTTCTCCTTTGCGTTGTAATGCTTTATTGATGATGGATTTGATGTGTCTCACATGCCTTTCAATAAATCCATTGCTCTTTGGATAGTGTGGTGAACTTGCGGTGTGTTTTATTCCCCAGTCATCTATAAATTTCCTGAAGGGTTGTCCTGTGTACTGTGGTCCATTGTCTGTCATCAACTCATCTGCACGTCCAAATAAAGACATGTAATTTTGCATCTTTTGTGCAACTGCATGACTGCTTACCGGTGTGGGCATTTCATCAACCAGTGGATATTTAGAATATCTGTCCACGGTAAGTAGGTAATGATGTCCATCAATCTCAAACAGATCAGACGCCAGGTATTGCCATGGCTTTGTGGGTACCTTGTGTGGAATGAGAGGTTCTTTTGGTTGTGCATCCTGGTGTTCTGCACAGGTACTGCAAGATCTGCACATTTTCTCAATATCTGCATTTATATTTGTCCAGTATACACTTTCCCGTGCCAACCTTCGTGTTTTTTCAATACCTTGGTGTGCCGCATGGAGTTGTGTGAGAATGTCGTCAATCATTGACTCCGGCACAAGTGTCTGCCTTTGAAGATAACTCCAGCTTCTATGGTGAGTTCGTCTCGAAAAGGCCAATAGCTGCGCAGGTCTTTGGGCAGTTCTTGGAGTTTCTCTGGCCAGCCCTGATGGATGATTTCTTTTAATGCACTGAGCTTTGGGTCATTTGCAGTCTCTGTTCTCAGAGTTTCCTGTTTACTCGGAGAGAAGTTTACCATAGCAACGGTATGATGCTCAGGTTCTTCAAATTCGGCATCCAATCCATCAATACGTTCATCTAGCTCAATGTCTTCAATGTTTTCAGGGTTTGGCAGTCGGCTGAGGGTGTCTGCGAAAACCATTTGGTTTCCAGGACGGTACACAATGTTGTAGTTGTATCCTTGTGTTTTGATCAGCATCCGCTGTAGCCTGGGTGGGGCAGCATGCAGGGCTTTTGTGCATATGGTGACAAGTGGCTTGTGGTCGGTCACGACTGTAAATGATTTGCCATACAAGTATGTGTGATATCGCTGCATTCCATACACGATAGCAAGCATTTCTCTCTCAATGTCGCTATATCTTGACTGGCATTCGGTTAATGTCTTTGAGCCAAAAGCAATGGGTCTGTTGTCTTGCACCAGAGCTACACCAATGCCTTTTTGCGAAGCATCTACCTCCAGTATGAGGTTGGCTGTTGGGTTGTAGTACTTAAGGCAGGCTTCCACAGTCACTGTTGCCTTTAGGTCCTCAAAGCATTTTTTATAGTCAGTGTCCCAAGCCCACTGTGAATCATTTTTTAGTAATCCTCTCATGCTGTGTGCTTTATCCGCAAATTTAAGAATGTAAGGGGACAAGTAATTCAACATACCCATGAAACGATGGAGGTCATCTTTATTTTGTGGTGTTGGCATTTTCTGTATGTCATCCACTTTGGCTGGATCTGGTCTGATTCCTTCATCCGTGTAAAGGTTTCCGAAGAAGGATATGCTCCGCTGCACAATAGTGCATTTGTCACTGTTAAACACCAATCCTGTTTTCACAGCTCTTTCCATCAGGTTTATTAGGTTCTTGTCATGTTCTTCTCCATTAGCTCCACACACTGCAACATCATCTGCTATGCTAATAACACCTTGGAGGTCCTCCAGGATTTGATCCATTTTTGCTTGGAACAGGTCTTGAGATACACAAAGGCCAAATGGTAAGCGTTTCCAGCAGTATCTGCCAAACGGAGTACGAAATGTAGTTAGAACTTGTGATTCTTCATTCAGGTGCATTGACCAGTACCCAGCTTTTGCATCCAGTTTGCTGAATACTTTCGCGTTTGCAAACTTGGGGTTTAGTTCTTCCACGGTCGGAATTTTGTGAGGACACCTCTTCAAGCTTGCATTCAATTTTTGTGGATCCAAACAAATTCGGATTGATCCGTCTTTCTTTGTGCTGAAGGCGAGACTTAACACCAGTCTGTGTGCTCTTCTACTTTTCACAGGACTCCTTGATTAACAAGTTTGTTTAACTCATTTTGTAGTTTGTCCTTGATGTGGATGCTGCATTTACGTGGCGGGTCAATGAATGTGTTTGCATCCTCCTTCAGATTGAGCTTTGCTGTGCCTTCAAAACTGCCAATTTTGTCGAATTGGTCTGGATATTTTTCTTTTAGGTCGCTGATGCTTTTTATGCCTTGCTGGATGTTCACTTTTGGTTGTTCTTTCACATGACCATCGTCTTCTCCTTCAGCCATTGCATCCACATTTACAGTCACAAGGTTAAGGAGCTCACTTGTGGGTAATCCAACTACAGCTGGTCCTGGTACGTTGACCACATAGAATTTTGTATCTATCCATCAGGACTCCTTGTACTGGCACAACATGTTAATAGTTCCAAAGCAGGGAATCTCATCACCTGTATATGATGTTAACTTTACCTTGGATGCTGGCTTTATATGTTCCATGCTGTGGTGATGTACCATACATCTGTTTGAATGTGCGCAATGGAAGTGTATTCCCTGATGCCCCAGTATCAATTTTCAGACGAAGCGTGTGTCCACATCCCCTTAGGTGGGGTGGTTTGACATTCAGAGTTGTGAAAGCCTCATCTCTCAGTTCTTTTACATGGATGCTGTGCAGGCATTAAGCTCCTCGTCATTGAATTGGCATTTCAGTGCTAAAGTTCTGGCTCTAGTCACAAAATCATCTATGCTTTCATTTGTTTTTTGTCTGTACTGCATTAATTGAAGCCTGTGTATTCTGAAGTTTACGTTAATCTTTAATTGTCCTTTAAATAATTTCCACAAGGTGTCAGGCTTTCTCTTGTCTGCGTCACTGAGTCCGCTTGCATTGAGTCGCTTTAATCCTTCCTCTCCTATGCCTCTGCATATTTTTCTTGCTTGTTTCTCTGCATCTGATATTTCTTCATCTTCCAAATACAGATTCATTTTTTGTTGAAACAATGACATGGTTTCACTCTAGGGTGACCACCCGTCCCGCGTAGCGCGTGCGCGCACAGCGTTTGAAGCCCAATTCATGCGTCCCGCAAATTGAGACCGTGTCACGCAGAATCAATACTTGCTCAAAAAAAAGTTGGTCGCTCTATATCCTCGAGCCCAAGGCAGCCAAACGAACATCACTTGACAGTTCAGCACGCTACTGTTGCCACACCCACCCCTCAGTTGAACTGCTGACTAGGTTGTTCCGTTGTTGTTGTCATGACAGCGCGCGCACATGCACACACTAAGAAGAACTTTTAGATGCGCGCTCCAATTTGAAAAATGGAGAAAGAGACTGAGTCTGAGCCAGGGCCGATTCTAGGTTTTCAATATTAGGGGGGCTCAGCCTCCAATGAGGATATATACATAGAGAGAGCCACACTCTAATCACCACATATTGTATACGTTACTAAAATAAATAATTAAGAAAGAATATGCAGAAAAGCATAAATACAAGTTATTGTTATTCAAATGAATATCACATTAATCGGTCAATCTGCAACATTTATATTTCAAAGTGACAACAACAGCCACAAATCCATAAAATAAAATGTCACAATCAACTGCTGAATCATTATTTATTAAGAATAACTTAATATGTTTCCCTGCCATTCATTCTGTTTAGCACTAGCGCTGTCACACTCTCTGCATGACTGCGTGTTACTCTATTACCTCCACAATATGTTTTCAATTAATGATGAAAATACTGAAGAGTCTGATAAACGACATAGAGCTTCTGTACACTTTTATTTCCTCTGAACTCAGAACAATGAATAACACTGCCGCACCGGGCTGATCTACAGTAACTCTGCCCGTGCTCTTTCTGTAGCTGTCAAAACTACCGTCGACTCTCTATAACTATAGCACATCATCTTAATGACACTTTCTGTGCGCTACAATATCATCTTTATCGTCGAGGTATGCCGTCATTGGTGTTTAGTGCTTTCATTTGGCTTGAGGTAAAGTTAACAAATAGTTAACGAGGGGTGAACGCACATAAAACTTTTAAACAGTGAATGGGAAAGGGTCTTGTATCGCTTCCACATCATATTAAGATGCATTTATAACAAAGAATTGCAAAAATGCAGATGTCATGTTAATGAACACACCTTGTAAAGTTACTCTGCTAATGATGTTAACTCCAATGTGCTACTGTGTGAACTGAAGAATGCGCTAAATAACGCAGCCTGACGCCGTTTTCATAATAAGAGTTTTAAAGGGGAATATAAAGCGATCTCGAATTCTTGTACAGATTTACACACAATATTTTAGGGGGCTGAGCTAGAACTTTAGGGGTGGCTTTAGCTCCCCTAAAAAGGCCCTAGCAACGCCACTGGTCTGAGCCATTAATTAAAAAGAGAAGGTGTGGGTACAAGAAAGACTGGGAAAATAAAATAGCTAAAGTAAATCGTAAGTGGAAGTGCATTTGTCAATTCATTGAATGTTCAAAATATTGTGAATCTTTATTTAAAAAAGATATACATTGGCTGGCCTATTCATGAGCATACATCAGCAATAACACATGTTTAGGGGAATAGGGCATTATTAATATACCATGTAAGGTGGTATGTGCTAGAAATGGGTAAACCACTATCTGTGAGTCTGTCTGGGGAGTGAGGGCACCGCCGCGCCAGCCAGTGTCCCACATTGTCCCTCAGAAACATACCCCTTGTCCCCCCTTGGGCTTATTAGCAGGTGGTCACCCTAGTCGCACACTGCATCTTTGGCTGGTTCGAGTCCAACTTAATAATTAAAAATAATCACCTCAATAATCACCTTAATTTAAATTGTATTATATGTTTTGTTGAGTAAAATGAATTATATCTAAATGCTCGGCTGAAAGTCAGTTCCAGACACAGTATATGGTCAGTCTACTCACGGAGGTAAAGGGCAATGTGTCCCATAGGAAATGTGAGTGGTCGCTTGCTAATGACATTTAATTGGGCAGGTTATAGCGTTGAGGTGGTTATTGAAAGGCTGTTGGCGGGGTTGTCTGGACATCGTCGGGAGCGATTGAGAATTTAGAAAAAATTGTAAGTGTGTTGTGGAAAAAGCACTCTTATTCCTACTTTCTTTAAATATTAATCACACATTAAATGCTGAAATATAAATAAAAAAATCACTGTGACACAGAACATAACAAGACCAACAATGTACCAACAACCAAGCAGGAGTCGAACCAGTCAAAGACTGCAGGTAAACAGAGCTAACCTATAGACTAAAAGCAACGACTTGTATTGCAAGTCGCATAAGCATACTCAGAATTCTGTAATCATTTACCCACCCTCTTGACTTTTCAAACCTGTATGACTGTATAATGTATAAACCGTATAAACACAAAAGAAGAACATTTAAAGAAAGATAATAACAGAAACCCGTTCGTCCACATTGACTTTTTCTTAATACAATAGAAGTCATAGGGACAAATAGTAGATGATGACAGAATTTTTGTTTTGGGGGTGAACTACCTTTAAACTGCCAAGTCTTGACCTGACTTAATTTTACATATTATTTTTACATATATATTTTACACATTGCTGGCTGGAACATACTGCATTAGTTATATGTTTTTTCTTTTCAGCATATTTTTCTTTCAATTCCTTCCATTTTTTGTTTACCACAAATTCAAGCTGGATATGGATTTGGGATGAAATGAGCCTCCGACATGCCGTAGAGCGCGCAAACCCAGAAGAGAAGGGGCTATGTACACTCACCTAAAGGATTATTAGGAACACCGTACTAATACTGTGTTTGACCCCCTTTCGCCTTCAGAACTGCCTTAATTCTACGTGGCATTGATTCAACAAGGTGCTGAAAGCATTCTTTAGAAATGTTGGCCCATATTGATAGGATAGCATCTTGCAGTTGATGGAGATTTGTGGGATGCACAAAGCTCCTGTTCGTGCATCCAATGCACGTCCGGAACACCATGTTACGCATGCGACGTTGCTGCCAATAGGGAAATCAGAAAGCTCTGTGTTGAAGGTCATAGGATTGTCGAATGACATGAGGGTGAGAAATTCATAACAGAATTTTCATTCTTCGGGAGAAGTATCATTTTAACAATTAGCAGACTCTCCTGAAGACTTCTTAACATGGGCCTCTCTAAAAAGATACAAGGTTATTTTAAATCCAGCATTTGGTCAAAAAGGGATGAACCCAGTCGTTGGGTTAAAATAACCCATCAAATTATTTTGGTTGGAACAACCTAGCATGGGCTTATTTAAAACCCAAAGGTTGGGTTCGACACCTTTTCGCAGGGTGTTACGAATCTCAGACGTCACGCCCGTAACCAATTGGACGAATAGGCAACATAAGGCCCTGTTCACACTTCACTTCTTTTTTGACAAGAAAAGGTATACAAGATCTCTTTTTTTGTAAAAAAAAACTCTTGTAGCGTTTGGTTACAAATAGCAGCATAACGCCATGACTTCGTAGGCAGCGTCTGTGCACGCAGGCAGCCAAGAGAAACAAATAGGCAGCTTAACTTAAGTCTATTTGAATTAGAAACAGAGATCGTCTTTGCAATAACTAATCAAATATTTAAAAACTGCATTACTAATTTGTACATAGAAATGCAATCAGAAGTTGTTGAAAGTGAACATTTAACTTGCATTTAAACAAAACAATGCTCCTACAAGCCTTTCAGCTGCCATTTTATATTTTCATGCTTGAGCATTTTCGACTAATCACATTCCTCACTTGCTGTAATGGAAACGACAGGCCTCTTTCATTGGTTAGCTGTGAAAAAGGAGCTTGACGTAGGGTGTTTTTTTCAGAAAAGTTGAACTTTTTTCAACCTCAAAAGACGCTTTTAGCTACAGAGAAAGACGCCGGGGCTGGCGTTTAAAAAAACGCTCAGGACGTTTTTTTAAAATACGGTTTACTCCATAGGATTATATTGTAAAACAGACGCTAGCAGCTTCAAAAAGGAAGTCAAGTCTGAACATGGTCTAAGGCACATTTGGAAAAATTTCAGTTTAAAAGACATCATCTGATTGGTTGAATTTTATAGGATTTCCAGGAGACGTGTGTGTCACATTCTTTAGCGGTCCGACTAGAAAGAACATGAAGGCTTCTGATCGAGGTAGTAAGCTGTTGTGTTTACATGGGTTGCAATAAGCATTCATTACGCTTGACTAAACGATAATTACTTAAAAATACACAGTTCACAGCATGACTCATAAACGTTGTTGCTGTTAACTTAGTAGTAGATACGTTCGTGAATGTCCATCGGTCTGTTACTGTGGGGACATTTTCATGCCTCTAAACATGACGTGGCACAAAACAAAACATGATTGGTTGCTTTATCTGTCAGTCATATGACCTCTTGGGCAGGCGTTGACCAAAAAAAGCAACCAAAGTTCAGTAAATTTAAGTTTGTTAAAATATAAATGCAAATATTAATATAACTCATTGAAGTCTTCTCAGATATGAAAGACCCTGTATGAGTGATCAGAGACTTGACCTGTAGCATGCGAATACAATTTTCAGTGTGTGAGATCTTCTGCTGTTGCGCAATGTTTTTCTTCTTCAGCTCAGTCATCTCCTGATCTCTAACTGTAATGACATTTTCATACTGTCTCTTTTCTGTTATCTGCTTCTGTTTCAGCATCTTCAACTCAGTGTCTTTCATATTCAGCTGAGTGATTTTGCTTTGCAGATTTTTAATAACATCTTTATCCATTTTTTCTGCTGCTCTCCAGTTTTTCTTTGTCATCTCCAAGTCATTGTTTCTCCGTTTGATGTTTTGCTCCAGTTCTTTAATAAGATGTTTATTTTGTGTCTCTGTTGCTCTCTGCTCCTCTGCTATCATCGCCAAATCATGGTTTCTTCTCTTCAGTACAGCAATTTCCTCATAGAGATCTTTAATGAGATCTTCATCTCTCTGCTTCTCCTCCATCATCTCCATTAGCTCAACGTTTGTCTTCCTAAGCTCTTTGATCTCCTGATTCATATGTTTAATGACACCTTCATACCTGTCTTCGGATGCTTTCTGCATTTCAATCTTCATCTCCAGCTCAATGTTTCTCATCCTTAGTTCAGTAATTTCCTTCTTCAGATCTTTAATAAGACTTTTATCTTGTGTCTCTGCTGCTCTCTGATTCTCTGCTATCATCTGCAGCTCAATGTTTCTCTTCTTCAGTTCAGTGATCTCCTGGTCCAGATCTTTAATGACATCATCATGTTTCTCTGTTGCTCTTTGCTTCTCCTCCATCATCTCCTGCAGCTCAGACTGACATTACAAAGCAAAAACATGTTATATTAAACATGATAGAGTATTGTAAGACAATAAACTTTAAAGGGCCGCAAATCCTGGTGTTTTCTGCAATGTAAAAATAGTCCCCAGAATGTCTCTGTAAAGTTTCAGCTCAAAATACACCATATACCTTTCATTACAATATGTTGAACATGGCCATATGTGGCTGCAATGGAAAACATGCCGTTTTTGTCTGTCTATTTAAATGCAAATGAGCTTCTGCTCCACTCCCTGTATGCAAAATATGACGAAGAGCGCTTACATATGTGCTTTGGATGACAACAAAAAAAAGAAATATGGCGGAAAGCGCAATTACATCTTTAATGCCCTATCCAACAAACACCACACACTTACTGCAATAAAAATCACCTAAATGCCTTGTTCATAAATACGAATTAAAGTCGGGGTGTCTGATTTCCGAATTACGTTTGTTGAGATAAAGTTGGGCCGAGTAAAAAAACAAACTTGTTGCTAAGCAGCAGTAAGGTCCACAGTGCACAGGACAGACATTAGTCGAGCCGAGCGCTGAGGAAAACAAAAGATGGGGTAAGGGTCTGTTTGTATTGGTGATTTGAAAATCAACAACGGCTAACAGAAATCGAACACTCCGACTTTAAATGGAGAAGACAAAAACATAGTAAGAACAAAATATGCTGTATGAATTGTTGACCATTGATGATTAATCATGTGCATGCATATTACTAACAGACATAAACATGGATATAGGCAAAAACATGCATTCAGACTACTTGTATATGACAGACTGGTATGTAAAGATCAGCAACCAGGTTGTCTTACAAATGCACACTCTGTTCCTTTCCGCTGTAAGTATTGTCGCACTTAGGAGAAACAAGAAACAGTACTGATCCACTCTTGAGAATAATTATTTTTGGCGAAACCCATGAATTTCTGACAGACCTTAGATTAGATTTTCCAACCTTTCCGGCTAACGGTCAGCACCGTTCGAATGCCCCAGCGGAGACATTTCCAACGAGTCCTTGCTCGTTTCTCTATGTCTTTCAGGACCGGAAATACAGACCGGTGAATGTTGGTTTGTCGATCGAAAAAAGTTAATTCTTCCCGAACGCTAAGTCATCATTGTCCCGCCCGAGACTATCCATCATTATAACTCCCGCCCGCGAGGTCGCAGCGGGACGAACCCTCGCTCGTCAGAAAGGTCTCCACCCGGACTACTTTAATGTTCCATGTTTTATGTTTACAGCCCACAACAGCACACATTTGTTGTTTCTTAGACATTTTTGTTACTGGCTAATGGCTACATCTGCTCTTGCCTGAAAGTAGCTGACAGTGTGTCTCTGGCTGAAGGTGGACCTAAGTGCTCATAAGGCGGAGTTGGTGAGTGGTCATGGGCGAGCGGTCATGGGCAAGCGTAAATCAATGTGACATCAGATTGTTAGTGCATCCCCAACAGCCTGTTCTGTGTCAGTGTTGTGGTTTAAAGTAGATTACAAAATAAATGGATTTGTATAATTACAGGGTGTTTCTGCACACACGCTGGCGACTCAATTTCTCGGAGATAAAAATTTTAAAGTGCATTTTCTAAGATTGCGGCCCTTTAAAGAAGACTTACAGCATATAAAAACACTACAAATAGAAAAAAGTTTAATAACAAAAAAAAGTTAGCACTTGACAATGTTGTGGAGCATAGAAGAAAAAGAGATCTACGGAGGAATAACACTCTAGCTACAGTATACTGACCTCTCTTATAGGAACAGTGTTGTGGTTCTTGTGATCCGTCACAGTGCAGATCACACACACATGTCTGATCATCTCTACAGAAAAGTCCCAGAGGTCTGTCATGTTTCTGACATATATAATCCTGCAGATTCTTCACAGGATCAATCAGTTTGTGTTTCTGTAATCCTGACACTCTCAAATGAGACTCCAGGTGAGTTTCACAGTAAGAGCTCTGACACACCAGACACGACTTCACAGCCTTCAGCTTTCATTCAGTACAGATGTCACACACAACTTCAGATTTCTTCTTATGTTCATCCACAACATCTCTGAGTGTTGTATTAATCTCGAGATCAGGTCTTTGGTCTAATGTTTCTTTACAGTTTGGACATTTGTAGTCTTCACTGTTGTTCCAGTATGTATTCAGACAGATCTTACAGAAGTTGTGTCCACATGGAGTGCTGACTGGATCACTGAACACATCCAGACAGATTGAACACAGAAGTCTCTCACTCATTTGATCACTAAAGGATGACATCACTGGAAAGAGAAATTATGAAAGTGCATCACAAACATGTATTATTCATTTATATTCCCAATTATTGACTCACTTGGGGGTTGTTCTACATCTTCTGGTTTCTCTTTATGGTGATGTTGATGAAGATTCTGTCATCAATCTTTCCCTGTTGAGGGCTTGGAAGAAATATCACATTATGTCATTGAGTTTTCAACAAATATTGCATAGTTCCCTATTATACAATACTATATTAAAAATAATAACTTAAAATATAAAACTGTGTAATGTAAGAATTTTAAAAGACCATTTAGTCTTGAAATATATTCTGAAGGTAAGATGACCTTTGAGAAACACTCAATACTTTAGGTCCCATATTAACACAAAATATTATTCAGTTCATATTTTAATTTAACAGATTAAAAGACTTTAAGAATAATTTAGCTTGTTTTCTGTAAATGTGATTTACACCTGCAGAATTCTTCTTCAGTCTGTCATTCACTTCCTGTTTCTTTAGTCAAGTCGTGTTAAAAAAAAAATGACTTTGCTTTTCAACCAATAAGAAACTTTGAATTCAAGTTCAATAACATTTAAGTAGTAAACAACCAAACAGTTGAGTATTTGACATGCTAAAATCGGCTAAAATCCAACTTTCCTCATACTGTAGTAGGTTACTTGAACACTAACTTTATAACTTTTTATAAAGTCTATCAGTCGAGGACAATCTGTGTTTTACAGTATTTCTGTCACTTACTTGTGAGTGAAGATCAGCTGTGTTCATGGGCGCCGTAAAGGGGTGGAAGGTTAGGACGATTCTAAGGGCCCAGGCAGATTTAGGGCCCAGAACAGCAGACCCCCTTTTTATTTTCCTATTTCTTTTCTCTTTTTTATACATACATTAAATGTGCTAGGGCCCCTCGTGCACTAAATGTGTATTTTGTCCGTTTTGACCATAGATTTAATATTTAAAAAACAAATAATGTATTTACTGTTTCAGTCACACCCCTCCCTCTCACAATGGTTCATTCCACCTGCCCTTTCCGAGCTACGATCGGTGCTAGTGTAGAGTCTCTTGCTTATTGGACTTACTATGATGCAGCGCAGACAGTGACACACGCAAGCATGTCACATCAGAAGTCAGGGCATCAAAAACGGAAAGAAAAGAAGGAAAGAGAAGACAGAGAACGCCAAAGTCGACAGTATGTCACACAGTTTTTCATAAAGAAAGGTAGCTTGCCCTATTCCTGTATTCCAAAACGTATTTTTGTTGCTACATGACCTGCTTTTATCTAGCTAGCCTAGCTTAGTAAAATAATTACTGATTTATGATTGCATCCAACAATAATAACATCTCTGCTGTCTCCGGGACGTTATCATGTCAGTTGAGTACACCCACGTCCCCCATCCCCTCAGCCGAACACGGTGAGCCTGAGCGCGAAACTTCGCGAAGATTGAAGCCTCTAAAAACGTCTAATCTACTGTTTTAGCCACATGATGATAACTTTGCAAAACAAAAAGTAATCTACACGATTCAAAAATTACAAAATTAGTTTGCCGTGCCGCGTGTTCTGTGAAGTAGCAGTGCTGCTGCTACGATCGATGCTGTCAAACTTGACGTTCTTAACATGAATAAAATGCCCCAGAAAAAAATTATATAAAATTTAATAAAACGTGTCTGTAGTAACCATTGGCCATACGGAGTTTACAAAATAGATATTTACATTTTTCATAATAAGAAAACTAAGTTCAAGTTCATTTTATTTGTGTAGCACATTTACAACAGCCATCAGGCTGACCAAAGTGCTTTACAGGAGAAAACATTTATTATACATATACAAAAACAGACCATGCACAAATTAAACACAACCCCATTGGCTATATCATTGTAGTCAACAGCTTAAAACAACTTGAATTAAAAACTTTAAATGGCCAAATCCCAGTAGTCAATACACTAAGGAAAATAGATATGTTTTTAGCCGAGACTTAAAAACAGACAGAGAAGGGGCCGTTCTAATCTCTAGAGGAGGGCATTCCAGAGTCGAGGCCCTGCCACTGCAAAAGCACGTTCACCTCGACGTTTAAGCCTAACTCGCGGGACTACCAACAATGTCCGGTCACAGGATCGTAGGCTTCTGGATGGGATGTTTAGATGAAGAAGTTCAGAGAGGTAGACAGGGGCTATGTTGTGTAGGGATTTGAGAACTGGGTTAATGTGTTCATGTTTACGACACTTTAAAAGGAGTCTGGCCGCAGCATTTTGAACTAACTGAAGACGTGCAATTTGACGCTTAGATATACCGCAGCAGTGGCGGTTCTACATTGAATCACTCCCCGGGCGAGATCCGCTCTGGGTGCCCCCCCATCTACTCCCACCCATCCGAGAGAAAAAAAGCCATGTTTTACCATAACTATATAAGTGTAAGACAAACCTTATATTTCTCAATTGCACAAATCCTTCAACAGAACATTTTAAAAACACAATTCTGCATAAATCAGTATAAGTTATCAGAACTTAAATATACTCTATGTACATAAATGTTGCAACATATGTACATGATGTACATATGTATCATGATGTAACACGACCAGAGAACAACAACATTAAAATATTAAGAATAATATACAAATAAAATATAGAAAAAATATTCTAAATAGCACAAATCCTTCATCACACAAAAGCAAATCTAATTATTACACTATTGCACTAAGAACAGAAAACACAAACTAAAACCTGACCTTTCTGGCCTTCCTTAATGCAAAATCATCAATAATGTCATCATACGAAATCTGCCCCCTATTGAGTTATTGATACTGATGATAGGAAGGGCAGTGAGCTGTTCTTGAGACATGGTTGACCTCAGGTATGACTTGATCAACTTTTGAAAAGCTCCTCTCTGCTTGAGCCACAGTGACTGGCAGAGTAAGTGTAATCCTGAGAGCAGTCCAAAAGTTGGGGTAGATCTCTGATAGATCCTTATCATGCATAAAAGTGATAAAATTCAAGGAGGCTGATGGTTTTTGATGGCTGACCAGTGACAGAGGATTCTCCAAAATACTTTAGAAGTGCCCATGAATTTGCAATTGAAATTGACATCAAAAGACAGTAGGCTACAGTATAACTCTTATGAATTGCAAATTTAAATAAACATGCCCTTACATGCCAAATGTCTGTCATGACTCATTAGACGCTTTATTAATCTAATCTAAGGGAGGAACAATTAGCTCCTTGGTTACTGCCTCAAATTATATTCTTTGTCACGCAACAGAGTTATAGCAAATGTTTGCCTTTGAACACATCCAGACATATGTTAATTTCGTTGGCTAATTACAGGGCCCAACATTAACCCCAATGATGGAAATAAATAATAACTTTACTTGTAACAGTTTTGTTGCAAAGCACAATCTTATGGTGAAATTAGATCTCGTGTTTGTTGAGTTAAGACCGAATTATTGTTGTATAAGCATCATAGCAAGAAGGCTAACAAACGTAAGAGTTAACGTTACCACCCATTAACATTAGCCCTTCATTGATGATGGATAACGTCACCGTAATCATACAGAGAGAACGTAGTTACATACCTTTATCTTTTGCTCCTTTCTCCGCTTCTACTTTGATTTTTTCTTATATTGGGCACCTGACGGCTTAAACCTTTTTCTCTCCATCGCTTTCATGTTTATCTGGCACTCGACAATCAAGACTAAACCACTTCACCTCCACATAATCGTTTTGGTTTAACTTTTTTTATTAGCCATTTCACACACAATGCAGAAAAAAAACGTCGAAAAATAGGCCTGTGCTTTAAAATTATGAATGAAATGTGCGTTATTTAGAAGAAAGTCAAGGTGTGACTGATTTTAGCCCACTAAATGGGCCCCCCTCCTTGTCCGCTCCATTTGGGAGAGGTGAACTGTCCATCAGGGGATCAGCCCCTCCCCTTTACAGTTTTCACACAGCTTCTGCGCTTCTCAGCAAGCAGGGGCGGCGATTTGCCAATTCCCCACACAGACAGTTATATTATACATAATAGAAACCTGCTTTGCGGCGCGGATTATTTTTCTTTTTCAAGTGCTTGTGCCGCCCCCCACGTGTCGTGAAAATTTGGCGCCCCGGGCGGCTGCCCGGTTCGCCCGTGCCTAAAACCGCCACTGTACCGCAGTATATTGAATTGCAGTAATCTAAACGAGACGCAACAAAAGCGTGGACAGCCATTTCTAGAGTTTTAGGTGTGAGAAAATGTTTGATTTTGGACAGCAAGCGGAGCTGATAGAAACTGAATAGGCCAATACAAATAATATGGTGTGTGTGTGCGTGCGTGCGTGCGTGCGTGTGTGTGTGACTTATACAGATGCAGAGTCAGCTTTATTGTCTGCACCTCGTCCTCCTACCCAGTCCTCTCAGTGTCAGGTAAGGTGAACAGGGTCAGCTACCAAGGTAGTAAAAAACTAATCATGTTTTGGATTGTCAAAATTTTTTCTTGTGTTGTATAGTTATATGTTTCATATAATATTGCAATTGAGATAATAAATGTTCTCCCTTTTATGTAAACAAGTACATATTTCTATATTTTTTCTTGTTTTTGTAGGCTTTGTACTCATCTTTAGACATTTTAACTATGCAATGTGCTAAGTATCTTTTTTTCAAGTATACAGGGCATGTTTATTGGGTTACATTTTATCTGTAAAAAATGTAGGGGGCCCAGAAATTTTGGTTTCCATAGGGCCCAGAATTTCTGGCGGCACCCCTGGCTGTGTTCACTCTTACAATGTCTGAAGAAATATTCTGTTGTTAAATTGAAAGCAGATATTTTAGTTTGACTTCAGCTTCTGTCGTTGATCCTCACTTTCACTTTCACCAACACTGCGGTGACGTCATCACTCCACCCATTACATCAATCACACAGATCACATCATCTGTTCTTAGACAGACACACCCACATCTGATACAAGTTATTTGTTTTACACCGAGTGTTGTATCAGAAGATTGAACATCAGATTTACATCAGATCACAACAGATGTAAAAAAAATTGTCCTCAGAAGAACGTGTTTTAAAGCATGAATTCGTTCTTAAAAATAATATTTAGAGATAAAGTAAATCAACTTCTGTGGGAAATAGTTTATATTGGCCACTGTAAGTTCAGATGTGTATAAACTTACACTAGAGTTGACAAACCTGTAAAGCATCAGTTTATAAAGGACGTTCAGTGCGCAGAAACACTGTTTATAAAAACACAGACGTGTCAAGACGCTCCTATAAAATGATATTTAAACAGTCATTGTCAGTCGTGTCCAGCAGAGGGCGACATTTAGTATGAATTTATTTTATTGTTCTACAGAATCATTTGTGAGTTACTGAAGCTTCACTTGTTGTTATTCACCAGCAGTGAATGTGCAGACAAACCTTAGTTCTGACTGTTCAGTATATTTTTTAAACATGTCCATCATCGGAAGAGTAAAAATTTAGTTTAAAATCACTCTGTATTCTTAATCCACACATGACACAGAGTCAACATTTATATTAACATTTTTAATAGTTCACAAGCGAGGAGAAACACAGTTTGTGAGTAGAAAATCATAACCTTACAATCTTAACCACACGTCGTTCAAAACCTGTATGACTGTTTCTTCTATGCAGCACAAAAGAAGATATTTTGAGAAATGTCCCAGTGGTTTTGTGTTCATTTGCTGTAGTCAATGGGGTTCAATGTTCTTTAGTTACCAATGTTCTTTAGTTACCAATGTTCTTCAAAACATCTTCTTTTGTTCAAGATATTTCTTACAGAAGAAAGTCACACTGTACATGTTTGGAATGACATGAGGATGAGTAATTAATCTGCTTTTCTTAAATGAACATCTTTGTGTCCAATCTTTGGACAACACGTGTTGTATTACTTTCAAAACAACTTGTGTCAGAAATCAACACAATGTGTGTGTTGAAATTAACACATAATGTGTTGAATAAATAACACAAAACAGTGTGTTAACATTAACATATCAGGTGCTGAGGAGTTTTAACACAGAAAAAAACTTTAAAGAAAAAATTTCAAATTATTGGACAAAACAAGTTTACTAAAGGAAAAACTAACACAAAGTTCACACCAATAAGTATTCACAATAAGTTCCAAATTTTGATTGCCTTACCAAACCCCTAAAAAATCCTGTTACAGAGTGTAATTGAAATAATGTAAACTTCTTACGTCCCCTTGTCTAAACAATATTCTACGGTTGAAGAGTCTAGTCGACGGAACACACAGAGTTTCTGGATCCAGGAGACAAAGTTTGACACAGACACAAGTGCTTGTTCAATCAGAGTCCAAAGTTTATTGTATTAAGGCTAATATTTATAGGCTTGAAACAGGAGGTGTCATATAAAACCACCAGAGTGGAAAATCACCAGACTTTCTATTTAGTCTTATTCCTCCTGAACAATCAGATATGATCCCGTATTTAATATTACAATATCAAAACAATTGTCCCTAGACATTATTAGGAACCTTGAGATGGAGAACATCAGATACCTATATCAACATAAGACAACATAAGATACGATACAACTTTCAACGAGGTTAAACAACAAGAAAATAAGGCACATCTTATATGAATAGAAGCTAATACTAATAGGAATGAATATGAATGAATACATATGATATATGAACTTTGTATTAAACACAGATGCAATATTTGTAGAGGACAGGACGAAATCCAGATTCTCACAGTAATAAAACACATCTCTTCACATTTCTGATTACTAAAATTATTATTTAAACCAAGAGTTAATGGGGGTTTACAACAAAACATTAAACATTTATTCTTTAATTAAAAGAAAAAACTTTATCTCAAACACTTAAACACATAATATATTTGCTTTCATTAAAACAGATAACATTTGCGTTCCATAAGTATCCCCAAATCTGTATAGACAAAAACAACAAAACATCATCACATCTCTGATATGGATTATTTATGCAGTATAAACAAGCAGCTTATATAAAATGTTTTGCATCATGTTTTCTCTGATCAGTGTGTGTCGGTGACCTTTTTTTATATCCCAGTGGGGACTTAAGCCTGAATGCACATCAATTTGTGCGGACTCGTGTCCAAATTGAAGTTTCCCACGGGGAAATAGGCTTATAGTACGTAATATTTTGAAAATCTAATATTGCATGAAGTTTTCTGATGGTTAGATTAAGTGTTTAGTGTGGGTAATAGAATATGCACAGCATAAAAATCATTACACTTATAGACCACCCCACGAAGATGTAATTAACCAGACGTGTGTGTAAGTGCATGTATGGTAATATTTACAGGATCAAATGACAAACTGAAGGAGCTCTACAGCTTTGCGTAACAGTTTAAATAGAACCATTTATTTCGCTCAAGCACTCTCACAAAAACATACACACACAGATTTGATTTAACATTTATTGTTTCACTATCTCACAGTACCACGAAACCTAACCATCACACAAACCTTTGGGCATTTTCTGGTTAAACCAAAACATATTTTGAACAATGAGTATGAGTCTGTTAAATAGAGAAATCTAAAATGCTCTAAAAATGTATGTAGCTGTTTAATATGTTGTAGCTTCTGACTGTAGGTGATGTTTTTCCCATAGGTTTGCCCATTCAGTTTTAAAAGTTTATGATAAACAAACTTGGTTAACTGTCCTCAAAGGGTGAGTCCCAAGCTTATCCTCTCATCATATCCCCCCACGACCATTTTTTTTGTGCCAGGGCAGAAGTTATGACCGTGTCATTGGCGAGCCACTTAAGTTTAATGTTAATAAATAACAGAGGCAAAAATGAGTTGCTGCTGAGAATAAAGAAGGATGCCAGTGGAGTTATAGGATACAGCATAACAAACACATGTTATATGTATGCCAATAGCCAAAGCACAATCTACGAAACTAGCTGCTTGGTGGCAGTTTAACCACTCAAACATCAACCAATAATAAACTATGAGCAAACCAGTCACGCTATTAAACAACCGCATGCTGCAAGCAGTGGCGCGAAAATGGGGTATGCTGTATATGCGGTAGTGATGCGCGGATGGCGGTTAAATCCGCGGGCGCTGCGGATGATCCGTGGGTCGGGTGGGTCGGGTATTAAAAAAATACATTCGGATTAACTGGATGAGATCATATGTAAATATTAACTAAATTTCTCTAAAAATACGAAGTATTTTAAATGCATTTTTCATCAGGCAGACA
Source organism: Triplophysa dalaica (assembly GCF_015846415.1). Classification (NCBI taxonomy): domain Eukaryota; kingdom Metazoa; phylum Chordata; class Actinopteri; order Cypriniformes; family Nemacheilidae; genus Triplophysa; species Triplophysa dalaica. Next base: position 14,228,157 of record NC_079566.1, on the reverse strand, counting down.
CTAATTGCACTCTTTAAAAGGAATATGCGCATACCGGCGGAAGAGAGGGAGGAAATGGAGGCGAAACAGATCCTGGAGGGTGGGAGAATTAAGAACAAAATAAAAGGAAGGAAAGAAAGAAAGAGAGAAAAGTACCGTGTGTGCGCGTTTTAGCGAAGTGGTTAACGAAGATCAATCAAGTGCAGTCATTCAAGTGCATTCATTTTTTTTTTTATAGGCTAATCTGGCCGAAGACAAACTTTTTACAGCAGTTTACGATCAGCGTATTATTGTAGCATCAGAGATCAGCAGATTAGTTATAACATTACTAAATCTGATAACATCATGCTCAAAACAAAGAGTAGTAATTAAAGAGTAATTAAAGTGACGATCGGGTGCCGATATCTATATCAGAGAAAATTATACGTGCAGGCAGGTAGCGGGTGGATAATTTATTTGAAGCAGCGGTTGCGGATGACATTTTAGCTCATCCGCGCATCTCTAATATGCGGTGCATAGGGGCGGAGGACAAGGGGGGGCGCCAATAATGATCTTGCATACCCCTCAGAAAATGTGCACGGTTACAACAGATAGAAATCAACCCGGACACATTCGGCCTATAGACCTATTAGCCACAATCTCAAAAAAGAAATAAATTGCATGTGAAACTCTGAAAGTGTTCTTTCTTTCTGGATTGATGCTGATAAAGTCCAACATGAGGACATTAATGTTCAGTCTGAAGTTTTGCACCATTTGGACAAGACCACTCATGACACTTTATCTTCACTAAGCCGTGACGTCATGAGACACTTGTGTTGTCTGTCACGATTCAGTCTGCGTTCCCCTGCCTATTGGACTATTAGTTTGTTTTCCTGAGTTCCTGTTTCCTCATATCATTTTGTAGTTCTTTGATTTATTGGTTCAGTGTTAATTATTGTCAGGTGTTCCTTGTTTGCCCTCTGTTATCCCATTTGTATATATATCCCTAGTGTTTCATTTGTCATTTGTCAGTCGTTGTTTCAGTTTCCCTGTGTTCTGGAGTTTTCATGGATTGCTTTTGTCTCTTGTTGCGTTATTCTTTTATCACATTGTACTTTGTGTCTTGTTTAATTAAAAATACTACTGCATGTTGCATGTTCCGCTTCCTGCCTGGATTATTTATGTTACAGTTGTCATTGTAACAGTAACGTTATTTAAACAAAACCATAAACATCAATAATATTTTCAATAGATATTACTGAATAGACACATTAATAAAATGAATTCTATTTATTTTTGGTAAACATTTTCATTTATGGAGAGTCTATTTGCACAGAGTAAAAAAAGTCAGACCAAGGCAGCAATTCTTTTTACACTAACCGAAAAATAGCTGTATTTTCTTTGGATTAAGTAGAATTTGTGGTTAGATGCTATGTACTTATAAAAAGTGGCAGATAACGTTAACATTTCCATCTCAATATTGCTGTGCATTAAACAGTTTGCAATAGTAACAGAGTGAATATCCTTATATTTATTAAAAAAAATCAAAATGATGGCAACTTTTGTGGATATTTAAGCCGTACACCTACCCCTTACCTTACCTTACCTTACCCTCAACCTAAACTTTATGTTGCAGGTGCAGAAATATAAAATAACAAACCAGGTATCCTATACTGCTGCAGTTAAAAAAGTGAAGGAGAATGTGATAAATTAATCTCGTACTGCACATAAGATATACAGTGCAAAAGAGATTGTGAATAAACAACAAAAAGAGACAAATATGAACTAACCCATACATTCAGAAGATAATTGAGGATACAATGATTGTGGATAAAATCAACTTGATCACTTTCTTAAGTAAGGTTGTGAATGTGGCAATATAACAAAAGAAAAAAGTGAAAAAATCAAGACCATAATAGAAGCAGCTATAGAATTTCTGAGGACTAAAGAAGTAACATCTGAAATGATACCTGAGATGTGGAACCCTTCTAACTACCAGTGGTGCTCCTCTATTGGAAGTAAAGTACATATAAGAGACATCTGGTCAATGATTAAAAAGACGAATGGGAAAAGGAAATCGGTTAATATCCCAGTACTGAGAAATGGAGAATATATGGCAAATACAATTAAGGAGAAAGCTGATCTACTAGCTAAGAAGTTTGCAAGCAAGAAGTTTGCAAGTGTGCAAAGCTCATTTGGATGAAATGCATAAAAAGTGAAAAGATGAAATTTTAAGAGATAATTTTGATGAAACTAATAAAAACAACTGTTATGGTTCGGCTCTTGACATGGAATTAACATTACATGAGATGAAAATGGCCTTAGAGGGAAGTGGATAAATGATCCCCTAGGAGAAGACCAATTATGTAATCTGATGTTTAGACAACCACATTTACATTGCACTAACTTCCATTTATGTAAATGGTTGGAAAAGAGTATTGTTCGTAGACTGACATACTATCTAGAACAAAGAGAATGGTTAACCCTATGTGAAAATGGATTTCCTAAAAGGAAGATCTACGACAGATGCCCTATAGTGAAAGTTAGCAATAAAGCAGAAAAATCAATCAGTATGTAAGAGGTTATGAATATAGTATTTTTTGATATTGAGAAAATGTATGATTCTATGTGAAGAGAAGGTTTAATGATTCAAATGCAGATAATGGGTATTGGCGGAAGATTTTACTTTAGGTTTTAAACTGCTTATATAATCTGACATTCTGCGTTAAAATTTGAGATGCTTTATCAGAAGTTTTAAATGGTATTCTTCAAGGTGGTGTCATCAGCCCGAGCTTGTTTAGTATTATGATAAATTATATTTTTATGAATGTTGGTAAAGAAATTGGATCATCACTTTATGCAGATGATAGGGCTATATGGAAAAGCGGGAACATTTTGAAACATGTGACATAGTATACTGAATGCTATATTGAATATTGAAAGATGGTTGAAGAATATTGAATTGGAATATTGAATTGGAACTTTAATTTTATAGAACAGAAGACCGTATGGGCTGAAATGCATAAGGATAATATTGGATACTTGGCTCAAAATTATATGAAAAGGAATTATTATAATTACATGACAATATTTACTGACGGATCTAAAAACTCAGGGAGTGAGCATTTAGGAGCAGGATCTCCTACAGGTAATTGTTAAAATAAGCAAAATAATTGATGACAGAGTATCTGTATTTACAGCTGAAATTGTTGCCATAATACTAGAATTACAATGGAAAGAAGAGGTATGCCTGAGAAAGTTGTAATCTGTAAATTGTAATACTTATTTGCCCTTTGGATTCTTTTATTTTTCTTCTATTGTAATTTTGTGCTTTTACTATATTTTAGTGTTATCTTGAATAATTTCTACACACCTGAAACAATAAGATTAAAAGAAAACATCCAACATACAGTAAATCTGTCATCATGAAACCTAAGAAAATGTCCCATTATGTGGTCTTAATTAACAATAAAAAGTCTTGGAAGTTCAAAACAGAAGTTTTAAAATATTACATTCAAATTAATATTTTGTATATATATGAAACTCTGTATAGTGTATTTGAAATTTCACTAACCAATTCGACAGTGGCGCATGTCTAAGTACATGTCCATGTTTTTCTTCTTCATTTCATTGATTTCCATTTTTGACGTCTCAAGTCTTTCAAATGTTTCTGAGAAAAAGACAGCAGTTATTTCAGATGTATCTTGTGCAGCATTTCAGCAGAAACTTTAACAATCACCAGACTGTCCTGAGATTAACCAGAATAAAATCTACAGTCAAAAATCTGATCTCTCAACATGAATCTTTCAACATGGATCTCTCTAGTCTGAGCTATTATATGTTATTTAATAAAACCTAGCACTCCTCTGTCTGCTGTCTTAATTGTTCATATTCTTTGCACACAAAGAAACTTCATTTTCAACATTGATGCAGTATTTAAATAAATATATGTTCCTGTAGATCAGTTGGTAGAATAATAAACTCTGTTTATTCAATCTTCACCTACCAGTTTCTCGGCGTTGCATTACTAAGACCAGCTCATTGGTTCTCTTCAATTCAGTGATTTGTGTTTTTGACGACTCAAGTCTTTCTAATGTTTCTGAGAAAAAGACAGCAGTTATTTCATATGTATCTTGTTCAGCATTTCATCAGAAACTTTAACAATCACCAGACTGTCCTGAGATTAGACAGAATAAAATCTACAGTCAAACATCTGATCTCTCAACATGAATCTTTCAACATGAATCATTCAATGTGGATCTCTTTGAATCATTTCTACACTCTAAAACAATAAGAGCAAAAGAAAACATCCAACATACAGTATATCTGTCATCATAAAACCCATAATTTCCCATAATGTTGTCTTAACAATAAAAATAATTGGAAGTTCAAAAGATATGTTTTGAAAAATAACATTCAAATTAATATTTTATATATATTTTAAGATCTGTGGAGTGTATATGAAATTTCACTAACCAGCTTCATGGCTTTGTATGTCTAAGTTCAGCTCATTGTTTCTCTTCTTCAGTTCAGTGACTTCTGAAAAAAGACAGCAGTTATTTCATTTGTATCTTGTGCAGCATTTCAGCAGAAACTTTAACAATCACCAGACTGTCCTGAGATTAACCAGAATAAAATCTACTGTCAAAAGTCAGATTTCTCAAAATGAGGTATGATATGTTATTTAAAAGACACTTTGCAGTTTGCACTCTTCTGTCAACAGTTGCTTTATTTGTTCATTTTCTTTGCGCACAAAGAAACTTAATTTGCAACATTGATGCAGTATTTAAATAAATATATGTTCCTGTAGCTCAGTTGTAGAACAATAAACTCTGTGTATTTTATCTTCACTTACCAGCTTCACTGCGTTGTATGTGATTGTAAGCCTGAATAAAACAAGCAGACAACACAAACAGGACTCCCACAACCAGGAACCAGAACTTAAAAGAACGCTCAGATGAAGACTTCTGCTGACGACTCAAGACTTTCTGATGTTCTTCCTAAAATAAAAATACACCAGTGATCTCACATGTATCTTGTGCAGCATATCAGCAAAAATCTTAACAATAACCAGACTGTCCTGAGATTAACCAGAATAAAATCTAGTGTTAAAAATCTGATCTCTCAACATCTCTCTGGTCTTGGCTATACACATTATTTGAAAATCTTTGCACTCTTACACCCTGTTCACACAACAAGATAGTAAAACCAAGGCGTATGTCGTGAATTACAGTAGTTATTTTTTCTCGTATTTAAAAAAAAACCCACAAGGCTTCTATACAGTACAAACATATTAAACAAACAGCAAAAATACTGTGAAAACAACAGAAATCATTTACAGTGTAAACAGGGTGCAACTATCTGTCAACAGTCTTATTTGTTTGGAGTTTTTGCTCAAAAAGAAACTACATTTGCCTCATTGATGCAGTATTTAAATAAATATATGTTCCTGTAGCTCAGCTAGTAGAGCATGATACTACAAAAACTAGTCTCGCGTCGCTGCTTTCTTTGGCCAATGCAGCCCAAAAGGACATATGACTGACAGGTAAAGCAACCAATCACGTTTTGTTTTGTGCTGCGTCATCTTTAGAGGCGTGGAAATGTCCCTGCAGTTACCGTGTCAAAAGTTAACGGCAAAAAATGATTAAAAACTTAGAACTTAGAAAAGTAATATTTATAAAAATTGTAATGTGTATGTAAATATAATTAATAAAACTCCATGAAGTCTCCTCAGATATGAAAGTGGCTGTCTGATGAGAGAGATCTACAGACCTGTATGAGGAGGAGATCATCTTCAGTGTTTGAGATCTTCTGCTGCTGCTCAGTGATCTCCTCCTTCAGATCTTTAATAACATCTTCATACCGTCTCTCTTCTGTTATCTGCTTCTGTTTCACCATCTCCAGCTCAGTGTTTCTCTTCTTCAGTTCAGTGATCTCCTCCTTCAGATCCTTAATAACAACTTCATACCGTCTCTCTGCTGCTCTTTGGCTCTCCTTCATCATCTCCTGAAGTCCAGACTGACATAACAAAGCACATAAAACATGATCTATTAAACATGGTGGAGTGTTTTTAGTCAATAATCTTTCAATTTGAGTGACATCATAAAAAAACATTTTCCACTTGACAATATACAGTATACTCACTTCTCTTATAGGAACAGTGTTGTGATTCTTGTGATCTCCATCAGTGCAGGACAGGCACACACATGTGTGATCATCTCTACAGAAGAGCTCCAGAGGTCTGTCATGTTTCTGACATATATAATCCTGCAGATTCTTCACAGGATCAATCAGTTTGTGTTTCTGTAATCCTGACACTCTCAAATGAGACTCCAGGTGAGTTTTACAGTAAGAGATCTGACACACCAGACACGACTTCACAGCCTTCAGCTTTCCTTCAGTACAGATGTCACACACAACTTCAGCTTCAGGTTGTTCTTCATGAGATTTCTTCTTATGTTCATCCACAAGTTCTCTGAGTGTTGTATTAATCTTGAGATCAGGTCTCTGGTTGAATGTTTCTTTACAGTTTGGACATCTGTAGTCTTGACTGTTGTTCCAGTGTATTTTCAAACAGATCTTACAGAAGTTGTGTCCACATGGAGTGCTGACTGGATTACTGAACACATCCAGACAGATTGAACACAGAAGTCTCTCAGTCATTGGATCACTGGAGGATGACATCACTGGAAAGAGAAATTATGAAAATATATCACCAACATAAAGACCAACATGAGAGTAGTAATTTGTTTTTTTTTCGGTGTCACTGACTCACTTGGAGGTTGATTTATACTACGACTTCCAGTTTCTCTTCTTGTTAGTGAAGATTCCATCATTGATATTTTCCTGTTGAGGTCATTTGAAAACATACAACACTTAATGACACTTCAATGTTTGCAATCAAATTTTCCATAATTTTCCATTAAACAATATTACATTGCAATTTTAAATTAAAACATAAACGTACACAAAATGTTATACAGAAATTTGAAAGACGATTAAGTCTTATCTAAAATGTTCTTTGAGAAACACAGTCAATACTGTAGGTTACCAAGCCATATAACCACAAAAGATTATTTAGCTATTTTTTTATTTCAACATATTGAAAAAACTATAAGAATGATTTCATCTTGTTTTCTGTAAATGTGATTTTGAGCTGCGCTGTATCGTGTCATCATCAGTCTTTCATTAACTTCCTTATAAAATCACCAAATGACTAAACTTTGATTATCAACCAATAAACAAAAAACGTCTAATCCAATTTCGATTACATTTTAGTTGTGAACAACAAAAGTAGTTGAATATCTGACATGTTAATATCGGCTTCTGTCCAAGTTGACACAGGCCTATAAGTTACTGATCAAAGCAGAAACATCTTTTGATATCTATAATATCTGAGTTATATTTCTGTCACTGACCTGTGAGCAGGGGCGTAATGTATGGGGGGGATGGGGGGAGTTAACCCCCCCAATATTCAAATCCATCAGTTACAACCCCTCCAATATTTCAACATGAAAATCACAGTAGATCAAATGAAAAATATGTAGAATTACTTTATTTTGTGACAATAATTTTGTTCCTAATCAAATATGAGTTTGTCATAATAAATTAGACAAAAAATACTCCCCCTCCATTGAACCGATTGGTAACGCCCAACCAATGAGTCGCACTTTCACCAAAACAACGCGAGTGGTGTTTCAATGGGAGAGCACACGGGTAGATTAACACAGCGGACTATATTTAACTGCTGTTCAGAGAGGGATGCAAAAAATATAAAGCATGTACTGAGAATGAGGTATGAGAATATTGTGTAATAATAGCTAAGTACACACCATATATGTTAGCTAGCTAATCCATTGCAATGTATTTAGCTATAACTATCAGTATAACAAATTACCAAAGCAGCCATCTGTTTTGCTAGTTCATTTTTCATTAGTGTCTGTAATTATCAATGACAAAAGTATTCACATTGATGTTTGTTTTCTTCCTAAAATAATCTGACTTTTGAACGAATGGATGAATGAATAATTTAAGTGGCTCACTCATTAAAACAGTGAATCGCTGCCGCCTACTGGCGCTTTCAATACTTAATTTCTTTCTTTTTATAATCTTCTCTATGTTAGAATTTATGTCAGTTTAACATACATTCTAAATCATTACATCTTAAAGACATCTAACAGGAAACGTCCTATAGACGTATTGCAAATGAGCAAACACTCTAAAAAATACGTCATCCAGATGTAAACACACACATCCCAACTCAACTCAACTTTATTTATATAGCGCTTTTTACGATTTTCATTGTTACAAAGCAGCTGTACATGAGACACATTGAATACAAGAAAAACAACTAAAGGCATATACCTGTAAAAACAAGAAAAAGGTGAAAACAACAAAAGACAGACATACAAATGCTCCACACACACAATATGCATACATACTTACACACATTGACACACACGCAAACACACTCGCGCACACGCACATTGAAAGCACACATAGGAGAGAGAATCACAGGTCAAATATTAAACGGACTATAAATTCTTATATGCAATATTAATTATGTCTAAATTCTAAAGCAGCCCCCCCGGCCAGGCAAATAGTGCAAAACAATATGCAAACGGTGGCGAGGAACTCAAAACTCCAATAGAGAAAAAAAAACCTCAGGAGAACCCAGGACCAACCAGGGGATTCCAGTTCCCCTCTGGCAAAAGCTGCTGCCTCTGCACAAGCTCAACAGTGCTTGCACAACAAGGCCAAATAAAAAATAAATACATTTACGAATAAGGTAAATTATAGATTTTAGATTATCATTAACAATCTAATAGCATTTGAAGTGTTGTAGAAAAATCGTGTCAAGATAGACGTCAAAATAGAATTTCAAATAGACGTCTCCGTGATGTTCGTGTGCTATCTGGGACGTTCAACCCCCCCAATGTTCAAACCAAATCTACGCCCTTGCCTGTGATTGAAGATCAGATGTTTTACAATAACGAATAAATAAATTTTCTGTTGTAAGATTAAAAGCAGTTACTTAAATTAAAGCCTCGTAATCGTAATCCACTTTCATTAACGCTACTGACTCGAGTTATGTGTCGTTTATGAACGAATCATTATCTTTGAACAAATCTTTAACATGACTCGGGAGTCACACGAGTTGTCTCAGATAATGATTCATTCGATCATTTTGTGTTTACCGCGCATGGTGCAACATTGGACCTGAAAGAGAAAGTAGTTTATTTTTTTTATTATAGATTAATATAAGTAACAAACATAAAACAAGACAGACAACGGTGAAACCAGTTACAATAACGAGACACAAGACATAATTCTTTTAGTGTTTTTTTTATGGCGGTTTGGCAAACCCATGAAAAGGTGCATTACCGCCACCTATTGATCTGGAGTGTGGAGAGTACTTCGTTTTGGTATTATACTATAAAAATGTGTCTGTACAGCATGGTAATGTGTACCACAGAGTATAATGTGACTTCTGTAAATTTGTTTTTACTCTGACTTTAGAGAATAGAGACAAGGCCAAATAAGTGAGGCAGAAGCAAAGTTATGACTGACCAACAAGAGCAGGCTGTGGTCAATATGGTTCGTAAAAAACATAAAAAAACTGTCATTAATTGTTTAGGTAACATTGTACTGTATGTATATGTAAACTGTACATGTAAACTTTTGAGCTGTACTAATTTTATAAAAATAAATGTAATATCAGTTATTCTGTATGGACTATATTTCAATATTCAGGGAAGTACTAAAAAAATATTTTCTTATTTTGTAATATTTCCAAATTATGCAATGTGCATGTAAGCTTTTGACCACCACTGTAGCTTCAATAAAATGATATTATATTTGTCCCAAATTACTGTTCTTATATTACAGACTTCACCCTGTATGAAAGACATATTTATTGTTTTACATCAGTTTTACAGAGTAAATGAAGTCAAACAACTAGATTTCCATTCCATTTTCTACCGCTTATCCGAACTACCTCGGGTCACGGGGAACCTGCGCCTATCTCAGGAGTCATCGGGCATCAAGGCAGGATACACCCTGGATGGAGTGCCAACCCATCGCAGGGCACACACTCACTCATTCACTCACGCACTCACACAACTAGATTTCCCCTTTTTAATATTTTGCTTTTACCATTTTTCATTCACTGGCTAAACAGAAGATGCACAGGCACATGTTATCCAGCGTCCAACCACCTTCACCCTACTGCACATTTACTTTACTAGTGAACACATAAAACAACCGGTCAAACATATCAAGATATTACCTTCCAATGCCTCAAACATAGATGATTTAAAAAATCTATACCATTATAACATTTAAAGGGATGTCTCACTGTAGAATGAGCGACATTATTTACTGACCCTTGAGTCAGTAAACTCTTCTGTAAATCGATATGTTCCTTGCCGAACAACCTCATTACAGTTTGAACTGCTGTTTTATGTAAGATATTACTTTGTGTAAAGATGTAACTTGTGTCAAACTAAAAATAATCTTATAAAATTCTAGTAGCTTTCCTGTAGCTCAGTGGTAAGAGCATTGCGTTAGGTTGTGGGTTCGATCCCAGGGGATTGCAGATACCTATGTAAAATGTATAGGATAGAGCAATGTAAGTTGCTTTGGATAAAAGGGTCTTCCAAAATGCATAAAAAATTAACAAACGTTAAATCAGGTAAAGAAACAACTTAAAGATAGCTTCTCAATTTCATGTACTTTGACAGACAAAATGGTAAATGTAATTGATAAATCACTTTCGCTTGAACTTTTACAAAATAAAATGTAAATGATAAACAGCGTAATAAACTTCAGAAGTGAGTATTTGACATGTTGAAATCTGCATCAACTCGACTTCTTCCTGTTTGACAAAAAACACGCTTAAACATTTCAATAACTTTATAAATCTTTTGAGGACAGTCTGTGTTATATTTCTGTCTCTTACCTGTGAGTGAAGATCAGCTGTGTTCACTCTTACAAGAAGAAATATTCTGTTGTTTAGAAAAGTTTAGTAGTTTACGAAATGTGTCGCCATCAATGTGTCTTCCAGTCAGTTTTACTTTCATTACAGGAAACCAGAAGTTCCGTTTCTGTCACGTCCTATTACTAGTGGCGCCTCTTTACACCACCTGAGGGCGCCATAGTGCTCTGTGTCATTGCTTGAGTTTTATAGGACTCCATTACCCATTGTGGTGTAGTGTTACATTTATGGTGTAATCACATATTCACTCCATTAGAGGGCCACCTTGTCTTTTGTTATGGTGTGGTTACCGGGAGTGAGTGAGAGTTATACATGCACGAGCTTGTGAGCAGCACATGCGGTTGGTGTTCAATAATAAATACCTTGTTCTGAGTTACATCTACATGTGTGTGTAGTTTAACTAATACACGACACAAGAAGGAACACTACACCCATGATGCCTTGTGTCTCGTCGCAGTAACTGGTTTCACCTTGAGTCTTATTTTATGTTTGTCTCTTTCTCCTGTATATATATTGTCCCTTTGTTCAGTTGTGATTTTTAGATCGTTGTTTTTGTGACGCTTTATGTTTGCTCTTGTTACATTGCCGAGTTCCTCGTTTAATTGTTTATTTTACTCACTTATTTATTAAAGAATTTACTGCACATGGATCCTCTCTGATGTTATCCCTGCTGCTAAATTGTGACAGAACATGAAAACAATAAGACGAAGGTGAAACCAATTACTGCAACGAGACACAAGGCATAATGGGAAATGGAGTCCTATAAAACACAAGCAGAAACACAGAGCACTATGGCGCCCTCAGGTGGCGTAAAGAGGCGCCAGCAATAGGACGTGACAGTTTCTGACAGTGGCCCGCCCTCTTTTCAAAACATTTAAATACAAAAAATATTTTCTTATTTTGTAATATTTCCAAATTATGCAATGTGCATGTAAGCTTTTGACCACCACTGTAGCTTCAATAAAATGATATTATATTTGTCCCAAATTACTGTTCTTATATTACAGACTTCACCCTGTATGAAAGACATATTTATTGTTTTACATCAGTTTTACAGAGTAAATGAAGTCAAACAACTAGATTTCCATTCCATTTTCTACCGCTTATCCGAACTACCTCGGGTCACGGGGAGCCTGCGCCTATCTCAGGAGTCATCGGGCATCAAGGCAGGATACACCCTGGATGGAGTGCCAACCCATCGCAGGGCACACACACACACACACTCACTCATTCACTCACGCACTCACACCCTACGGACAATTTTTCCAGAGATGCCAATGAACCTACCATGCATGTCTTTGGACCAGGGGAGGAAACCGGAGTACCCGGAGGAAACCCCCGAGGCACGGGGAGAACATGCAAACTCCACACACACAAGTCGGAAGCGGGAATCGAACCCCCAACCCTGGAGGTGTGAAAATCTCATATAAAAGTGTAGTAAAGTGATAACATTGAATGTCAAAGGGTTAGGTCATCCTATTGCAGTTTTTTTACAATTGCTATGACAATCTTTCCAATACTTTTAATACTTTTTAATAAGTCCTAACACAGTTATCACAACATCTGGCTATGTAGTCAAAACAATTTACACATTTCTTGTTGCTTTGACACAAAATGCAAGCAGTTAACACAAATAAAAGATGCTGTAACTTCTTTTACACACAAGCTCAACCAAGACCAAAACTATAATATATTGCCAAATTTACAAATGCTGTCACACTGTTAACACCATGATGTGAACCTCAAAGTGAACAGCTGAACACAAATATATCACCTGTATTTTATTCCATTGCTATAAAATATATAAAACACAGTTGTAGTCTATATTGACGGCTGCTGTCATAATGTAATGTTATTTCACACGTAATTTCTATTTAAATTATTTGCTAATTTATTGACTGACAGGTGTGATGATCAACGGCTCTGAGTTTCTCTCTTTATTGTTAGGTTCTGGGCTAAAATATGGATAGAGTTTCTCAATGAAATATTGTCCACTGAAAGAAAAGATGTGAGATCTGGACTTTACATCATAAAAGGAACTAAACCCTCCTCATAATCCACAAACACACCCACCTTCTGTGGCTTTACTCTCAGAGACAGAGAGAAAGAGGGACCTGCAGCACCTCTATAGTCACAATCAGTCCTCAGGACCACAGTCCAGAATCCATTCACTGGTCTCAGTGTGATCTTTCCCATCCTGTCAACAGATTCTATGGCCACTCCTAAAGTCCAGTCACTCTTTCCCTTCACCTGAACCTCATAATAACATTTCCCTGATGAGAATCCCTCCTTTCCCAGAACATCTACATATCTATCAAATCTCTTTGAGTTGTCTGGGAGTTTATGTCTAATGTCTCCAGTTCTCACTTGTTTCTCATCATCAGACAGAATGAGATTAGGATGAGCTGTATCAGGATCCAGAGTCACATCCACTGAGAGAAATCAGAGAATATCAATCACAACTGATGATGATGATGTTTGTGATATTTAATGAATAATGTGTCAGTATATAAATGTAAAGTATTGTAGTATATGAGTGAAGAGAGCAGATGACACACTGTACCTGCATACTGCTGCATCCACTTCAACACTGTACAGACACATGACATAAAACATCAGCACATAAAGCCAAACCAACACACACACTGTGTATTTGATGTGCACCTACCAGCTTGTAGATGATATTCAGTGTGTGAGATCTGCTCCAGCTCAATGTTTCTCTTCTTCAGTTCAGTGATCTCCTGCTCCAGATCTTTAATGACATCTTCATCATGTTTCTCTGCTGCTTTCTGCTTCTCCTCCATCATCTCCAGCAGTTCAGACTGACATCTCTCAATGGAGCGCATGAGATCACTGAAGACCGCCACACTGTCTGCTTTATCTTTCTCTGTGTTAATCTGATTTAAAAATATATATTTAAATATTCACTTCAACAACTTTTTTAAAAGGGAAATCATGTCAGGCATACATGTAGCCATGGAGGGATGTACTCGTGATATAAACCTTGACACATCAAGCCATCAAGGCACATCCGAATCCCCTTTTTGTTTTACTTCCCATCTCATAAGAAACCTTCATGTTATCAATATACTATATACCTCTATATACCGCAATACCTCAATGTCCTGAAATACTATGCGTGCGTGCGATGAGGTGATTGGCCGAGCAGGCAACAAGCCACGTATGCACCCTGTGGATCTCTGTGAAGTTTCATACAGTGTTGTTTATTTTAAAACACTGGAAAGATTATATCATAGAACAATATTTTATGTTATTGACAATAATCTAAAAGCGGCTGTGCAACGATGATTCATGTATTCTGAACTATTTACATTGTTAAACGTGTTGTCATCTCATGCTTGACATCGTCAACTTGTCAAAAAATAAATTGAAAGTATTTTTGTACTCGATACACTCGTTCGTATACGTTTCGGAAAAGTTTTTTTTAACATGAAAATCCATTTTATTAACAACTTTTCTTAGTCCCTTATTGGACAATTCTCCTGGAAAAGAACGCGGCACGCTTCAACCAAGGAGAGCTGGAGAAGGAGCATGCACACAAGGCGTGCAGGAGAGACTGAGAGCACTTTGTTTGCGAAGTTTAGCTGTATTTGTTTGTTCACTGCATTTAGTTGATGAATGTTATTTAAACGATGGATATAAGGCTGGATTTGGAGATAATTTGAATCTGATAGATGGAACGGTGGTCCCAACGATAAAAGATGCCGGACATGAACCGCATGCGGTAAGTGAAACTAATGTCTGTGTTTTTTCGGCAATGGGTGCGCGTGCTTTTGTTTAGTAATGTTTTAGAAAATAATCGTACAGCTGTATCAGTCTATAATAAATGTGATCAAAGACTCTACAGAAATTTGAAGGGTGCGATACCATCCATCCATCCATCCATTTTATTCCAATTATCCGGGGCCGGGTCGCGGGGGCAGCAGTCTAAGCAGGGATGCCCAGACTTCCCTCTCCCTAGACACTTCCTCCAGCTCTTCCGGAGGGACACCGAGGTGTTCCCAGGCCAGCCGGGAGACATAGTCCCTCCAGCGTGTCCTCGGTCTTCCCCGTGGTCTTCTCCCGGTAGGACATGCCCGGAACACCTTCCCGGGAAGGCGTCCAGGGGGGCATCCGGAAAAGATGCCCGAGCCACCTCAGCTGGCCCCTCTCGATGTGGAGGAGCAGCGGATCTACTCTGAGCTCCTCCCGAGTGACCGAGCTTCTCACCCTATCTCTAAGGGATCGCCCAGCCACCCTGCGGAGAAAGCTCATTTCGGCCGCCTGTATCCGGGATTTTGTCCTTTCGGTCATGACCCACAGCTCATGACCATAGGTGAGAGTAGGAAAGTAGATTGACCGGTAAATCGAGAGCTTCGCCTTGCGGCTCAGCTCCTTCTTCACCAAGATAGACCGGTACAGCGACCACATTACTGCAGAAGCTGCACCGATCCGTCTGTCAATCTCACGTTCCATCCTTCCCTCACTCGTGAACAAGACCCCCAGATACTTGAACTCCTCCACTTGAGGCAGGAACTCTCCACCTACCTGAAGTGAGCAAGCCACCCTTTTCCGACTGAGAACCATGGCCTCAGATTTGGAGGTGCTGATTCCCATCAGCCGCTTCACACTCGGCTGCAAACCGTCCCAGTGCATGCTGAAGGTCCTGGTCTGATGGGGCCAGCACGATGACATCATCCGCAAAGAGCAGAGATGAAATCGTGTGGTCCCAAAACCTCGGGTGTTTTTGAGTCTTTCTGTGTGTCATATACATCGCTGTATTTTTTTATTTATTAAATCATGTTTCACTAGTCAACAACCAAAATCAGTTGAGTATTCGACATGCGGAAAACAGGATTAATAAAGCTTCAGTTTGATATATTATGAAAATAACCCGAGCACTTTCATTATAAATGTGCTGATGACAAGCTGTTATATTTCAGTCATCTGTGAGTGATGATCACATGTGTTCACTCTTACAATGACTGAAGAAATATTCTGTTGTTTAAAGA
The DNA here is from genome assembly GCF_015846415.1 of Triplophysa dalaica. Taxonomy (NCBI): domain Eukaryota; kingdom Metazoa; phylum Chordata; class Actinopteri; order Cypriniformes; family Nemacheilidae; genus Triplophysa; species Triplophysa dalaica. The sequence continues at coordinate 14,212,191 of NC_079566.1, read as the reverse complement.
CATGAATAACTAATTGTGTCAATGGATGTTTGATCTTAAGCTATTTTCACTTTCTTTGAAAGCTTGTGACATTTTAACCCACCCAACACCACTTCCTTGTGGTTATGAATTCTCTCTCTCTCTCTCTCTCTCTCTCTATCTCTCTCTCTCTCTCTCTCCCTGCCTATATCTCTGTGTTTTTGTATTTCACATGGTCCTTTCTTACATCCTGTATCGTTGGTGTCCTTCTGATACCTCAGATGTCCAAATTGGCTGGCTTCGGAAAATAAAAAAAACACTGTACTTTTTAAATGATAAAATCCTTTGTTGTCAAAGTGTGACTAATAATACAGCAGCGATATGTGGCATTCTTACACGTATATTCAAATGAAGTTTGTAAAACACTCTTATACTCATTTTTTTAGACTCCATCATTTTAGCAGCATGGTATTATTATACAACATATTGATTATATACAATTATTGTATTTTTTTAAGTGATCTTGAGTACCACATAAAAAGCACATCATGTAAACATATAATTAAAACGATTATTTCAATGTAAAACAAGTTGATATAACATTTCACATGTCTTACACATTCATGAAACACCAGAAAATCTGCAGAAAAGCCATTCGTAGTGGATTCTGGAACCATGTAGACTTCAATTTTATCTAATGAGGTACAAGAGGCTGTATTGTGAATAAATCACAGCTGAAGGGTGCTGTTAGGCATAATGCGAAGAGCTGTTATAAGAGTTAATATTGGCTGTGCTTCGGAGAAAGTATGACATCTCTGCAAAGGGACTGAAAACTGATGCAGAGATACTGTTACTTTCCCAATCAACAGGTAAGACAATTTTTTTTAAACATTCTTGTTTTCATTTAGTGAGACAAAAAGCAGCAAATACATTATTTGTTCAGATTATATTTTTTCAGATGCCTAGGACAGGTGTCAATCCAGAATGACCCACACGTCCTTAAACCATTTATCCATACAGAGGAGCAGAAACCACATAAAACCACTACAAGATCACTGCAATTGTATGTTTTAAATAGAGATGGCAATGAGGGGCACAAATTACAGATAGCAGCTTTATAAATGAACAACTGTTACAACAAAAAAGAACAAAACATAATTCTAATTCTACTTAAGGCTTTAATCTTTCATTTCAGAATGTACTATTTCATATTAGTGTTTAATATTTGGATTTGAAAATGTATTAATAACTGACAGGTGTGATGATCAATGGGACAGAGTTACCATTATTTTTTCTGCGAGGGTTCAAAAATGGATAAAGTTTCCCAGTGAAAGATTGATCAGTGAAAGAGTAGATAAGACATCTGGACTCAGTTTCATAAAAGGAGATCAAACCCTCCTCATAATCCACAAACACACCCACCTTCTGTGGGTTTACACTCACAGACAGAGGAGTATCAGGATCAATACAAGCTATATATTCATTCTTACCCCTCAGAATCACAGCCCAGAATCCATTTACCGGTTTCAGTGAGTTTGGTCCCTTCCTGTCAACAGATTCTCTGACCACTCCTAAATCCCATTCAGTCTTTCCCTTCAACTGAACCTCATAATAGAATCTCCCAGATGAGAATCCCTCCTTTCCCAGAACAATGAGATACCGGTCAAATCTCTTTGGATTGTTTGGGACAAAATGATAAATGTCTTTATGTCTCACTTGTTTCTTATCATCAGACAGAATGAGTTCAGAACATGCTGTATCAGGATCCAGAGTCACATCCACTGAGAGAGATCAGAGAATATCAATCACAACTGATGATGATGATGTTTGTGATATTTAATGAATAATGTGTCAGTATATAAATGTAAAGTATTGTAGTATATGAGTGAAGAGAGCAGATGACACACTGTACCTGCATACTGCTGCATCCACTTCAACTCTGTATAGACACATGACAATAAAGCATCAGCACAATTATAAACTGCAGGTAATAACGTTATATACATTTTCTGTAAAGATGCGTTGTAAAAATACAAAAACATCTTCCTTATTATGTCCAGCAGTCCTAAGTTGTCTGACTCACATATCTGTCTTTTCATGAAGAACAAGTCAATGATGTCTACCAGTTGCATTTTGCTTTTTGGTCTAAAACTTTCTCTGCTAAAGTTGTACAGATAGTGCATGAACTCTCTCAGATCATAAGCATAACAAGTACAATATTTACGTATAAAATAATTCTACTGTTTCAGTCTTGTACTTTATGTTTGGGCCTAATTTTTACAGCCTCTGTACAGCTGTACTTATGCAAGAAGAAGCATATAATTTCAAATATCCAACATAACATACAGCATATTAATCAACATACATTGACAGTTGTGACATTACACATTTCATATCTCAGACAGAAAGATAAGTCATTGTGTTTTGTACACCTCTGTATGGTGTATTCCATGTTTACCTACCAGCTGTACTCAGTTTGTCCTTATTCCTCATACTGTTTGAAGGACGGCACATGAGTGAGTCAATCTACAGCAGAAGAGAAGAAAATCAGCATGGAAATACTCATTGGAAAAAACGCATATAAACTCTTAAAAATAAAGGTGCTTCACGATGCGATATCTCATGAGAATTCATGTGTAGTTTTAGAAAACGTATATTTACTAACGTTTGTACAAACAATAAAACGCAAAACACTGACGTATTTACATCATCTAAATGCACAATACTGACGTATTGACAACACATAAGACGTTAATTATTTACATATGAACAACTTTATAGACTTACAAATGAATCCTTATGCATATCGTAATCACTGCATTCATATTTATTTTCTTATATTGTATTTATTTGGCCTATAAATGGGATTATGTTTTCAATTGCATTTAAAGTTTACTAGTTTACTTATTATGAAATGATTCAGGTACTGTGAGATTTCTACTGCCAACTCGTTTGGAAGAAACAAGAGTTTAACTCTTAAAGAATATACATTTCTGCAATCGTTTAACCATTACTTATCATGTAAGCTTTGCTTTGTTTGCCATGAAATGTGTTTTCTACAGAATATTTACGCAGAATATTTACAAAAGGAATACATTTTACTTATCACAGATTGTGACATGCCCTGTTTCTGCTGAGGTGTGGTTGTAGGACAAATGCTCATTTTCAAGGAGTGGGTAATCAGATATTTTCAGCGATTTACAACTTAAAATCTGCTCTGTTCCCCACACAAAACTGTTGTATTCCACCAGAGAGGACTGCGACTGCAACACGTCGTCTGTATTTATGTAAAACTATTGTTATTGTTATTGCACTTATCTGTCTGTCGTGTTTTTCTTTATACTGCACATATTTTTAAGAAAAAGTAATGGTTAGGTTTAGAGGAAGAAGTAGTAGGATTTTTGATTATAAAATAGCATTTAATGGTATATTGATAATTTTCCTGCATATATCGGTCATTTTATATCTTTTTATATTCGCTATTAGGTTAAGGTTAAGGGGTCTAAAAATATAAATCGCTATTCCATACAATTATTGAAATGGCTGATACATATATCTTAATAAGATACGAGCTTTATAAATATTTTGGCTTTTTTAGCTAAAAATACGCAGCAATTTTTACGTTTTATATGTTGTAAAACATGCAAATTTAATGTTTCAGCATCATTAAACAAGTACAAATGTGTATGCTTTGTGCTTTTAAACTTAACGCACAAATACCTACGTATAAACAATGTGATCAGGGATAGAAGAACCTTTTTTTTTTAAATGGTCTTAACATCCAAAGAAAATTTCTGACCAATGAAGAAGATCAGCATGAACATTTTATGCATACCATCCATATAGAGGACAGAAAGTCACACAGAAGGATGAGTCTGTTTGAGTGAACTCTTCCTTTAATGATGCTCACCTCTCTTAAAGGAACAGTGTTGTGGTTCTTATCTCCTTCAGTGCAAAACAGACACAACTCTGTCTGATCATCTCTACAGAAGAGCTCCAGAGGTCTCTCGTGTTTCTGACATATATAATCCTGCAGATTCTTCACAGGATCAATCAGTTTGTGTTTCTGTAATCCTGACACTCTCAAATGAGACTCCAGGTGAGTTTCACAGTAAGAGCTCTGACACACCAGACACGACTTCACAGCCTTCAGCTTTCCTTCAGTACAGATGTCACACACAACTTCAGCTTGTTTGAAGTGATCCACAAGGTCTCTGAGTGTTGTATTAATATTGAGATCAGGTCTCTGGTTAAAAGTTCTGTTACAGTTTGGACATCTGTAGTCTTGTCCGGTGTTCCAGTATGTACTGAGACAGATCTTACAGAAGTTGTGTCCACATGGGGTGCTGACTGGATCATTGAACACATCCTGACAGATTGAACATATAAGGCTTCTATTTATAGAATCTCTGGAGGATGACATCACTGCAAAGGAAATTATAAAATTATATCACCAACACTGACTGTCAAACATTTGGAGACGTTTAGCATTTTCTTTAAAACCTTTAGATATACTGATTTGTCAATGTTCACTCTTAACAAAAAAAGACTTCAACTGTGACGCTACCTATTGTTTATTATAATATGCATCAAACAAAGCCTTAGCGTTCATTACAGCTGATTAAGTACAATAAATACATTAACATTAGGTGAAGTGCATGCACACATATCATTCACACACGATTGTAAAAGGGGATTTTATAATAAGATAAGCTACCTAAAATCCCATCTGCCAATTTGTTTGATTTATAGGGTACTCCCGTCGTACATCATATTTACTAAATATAAACCATTAATATTCTGCCATATATAGTTTTCCCACTTCCTTTTATTTTTTATTTTGTATGAAGTCATAACAATTGTTCATGACCTGGCAAATATATTCAGGAACAGGACACATTTTGTAGCTGAGAAAACTGAGTAGTTAAATGCGTCACTACCAATGTAGTTAGTTTCACTTTCATTTTGTACAACAATGATGTTTCAGGTATGTTCACATACTTGAGTCATGAGTCAATTTCTGGCAGTGATCCACTCCTTTTTCCGATTTGTATTTTTGGAAGGGCAAACACACACGATAACTCTCACAAGAGTTCTATTTTTCACGCAACAGATTATAAGAAGCATCATTAAATAACATAAGGTTTACACAAAACATTTCTTTCACAATCTGCAAACAGAAGTGTCTTTAGCTCAATTCAGGAAGGAGCATTATCAATAACAATCACGCGGAGAAGTCTCTATAAATAGCCGTCTCTCACTTCTGTCCCTTGAATGTTTCCACCCCATTACCTCACTCTCTTCTGGTATCTATCTCAGTTAAATGGGGATTAATTTATGAAACACCTAATAGATAAGCAGTCATTTCTAGTCATGAAAAGATTTACTCAGATTGATTTCTACTGCATAATAATGTATGTCTGTAAATGTGAGTTACTGCAGCGTTTGTTGTTATTTACCTGTTGCGAATGTGAAGATACACCCGCTCTTGTAGTTTTGGGGGTTTATTGGAAATTTCTTACTGTATCTGATCATGACAAGTTTTGTTTTAGCCCACACAAAGAATCTCAAAAGTGATCTAATTTGCCATTTCAAAATATTTTGTTGGTCATTTTAAATTCTTCCTGTCCTAACATCAAATTCTGATACCATTTCATTATCAACAAAACAAAGCAGTGAATATTTTAAACGGCGTGTGTCCTACTGACTTTGGATTGACATATGACAGAGTTAAGCAGTGTATATTATTAATCTGTATTATATTTCTGTCACTTACCTGAAAGTGAAGATCAGCTGTGTTCACTCGTACAATGATTGAAGAAATATTCTGTGGTTTCACTATAGACACACCTGCTCTTGTGGATTTCCGGGATACTTGGAATTTCTAATTGTACTCACAGATAACTGAAAACAAGATGTTTTAGTTTGTCTAGACAGTGGCCTTCATTTTTGTTAAAAACTAACATTGAGTATTTCTCACGCAAACAAAGCTATATAAGTCATATATGTACATTTTATAGCATATATCTTATGACTTACCTCATACATTCAACGTCAAGTCTATATCGTGAAATGACTATACATTCGGAGAACTATATATTTTCACATTATACCGCTGACCTATGCAATCACATTCAGGCCTTACCATAGGGAGCAATCTCTGACCAGAACTCAATATTCTTAACTTTAATTTAAGAAAAACTGAAATATAAATAAAGAAATGTTTCATACTACAGTGTGGTCTGACAGAAGCAAAATGTAAAAAAACAGAGCATTGAATCTCTTATTAATAAGAAGATGAACCAAACGGTCCTGACATCTGATTTATGTTATTTGATGTACTGACTAATATTTTATTTTGACATTTGATATAGTTTTAATATTACATAATATTTGCTCATATTACAACATCTTTGAAGACAGGAGCAGAATTGTTTAACAAGTGAATAGCCAGATTATAATTTCATTATCATCACAAGTCTCTCCAGTGTCTGTGTGTGTGTGTGTGGGTGTGTGTGTGCGTGTGCGTGTGTGACATGTAGAGATGCTAAATTAATGAAAATATCTTGTGAAGTAAATCTTTTGGACTCACACTACCTTTGGATACCATTTGTGTATGTTTATGTCATAAACAGATGGTAGAAATAGAAAGTGTTATTTTCATAAAACTTTTATTTGTTGATGAATTCATTTATTATAACTGACTGACATGTATGATCAATGGCTCAATGGAGTTTTTACCTTCACCATTCAAACCTGGGCTGAAAGTTTATCCCTGAAAGGTTGAACAGTGCGCCAGGAACGCCAGGTCCCGGAATGCACTTATCTATGACAGGTTGAACACCGCCTCCACAGAAGAACCACAAACACTATCAAGTCATTAATTTTATTGTAAAGCACATAAATAGCTTTCTTTCACAAAAATGACTCTCCTAATGCTGTCGCATGCAAAGCATGCTGGGAACTATAAATTCACTTTGAAAATACTGAAACTAAAAGAATTCATGCAGTCCCACCACAAAATAATTAAGTAAAGATCCTCTATACAAGTTAGAGTGAGTTGGACCGGATCAAATTAAATTGAACTCACTGAAAAAATCTTATGATTTAACTTAAATTTTGCACAAAATAACAAGAACAGTTAGTTTACTCAATTAATTTCAAGAAATCTACCACACAGAATCATGTTTTACTTGTCAACACCAACATTAGGGTCAGTCTTAATCTATAATCCATTTTCGGGGAGATTTAAATTTTTTAAAACACTTTATAATACAATCATTATTTGTTAACCTGATCTTTCCCTGAATCCTATTGGTGTTATGGTCTCCCAGACTTAAGCGTTAAGCGTTAAGATGAAACTGACCTGTGATTAGTTATAATGTGACACCACCTTCCTATCAAGTTATTAAAAATATAATAAAACAGGAGTATGGCATATATCAAGGTATTACCATTGTTTCACCACTGCATGTACCATCGTTTCTTAACTCTATTTTTCACTTTTACTATGCATGTTCTTTTTATTAATCTGGTTAATTTTAAGGGTAAATCAAGTTTACGTTTAAGAAAAAATATTAAGTAATCATTATATATCAGAAAATCACCTTTCGGAATCAAGCAGAAATGTTAACACTACATTTATAACACAATATGCATTTACTGTGTATTTTTAAATGGAGCGCAAATAAAGAAAAATATTAATATAATTCTACTTTATCATTTTTTTCTAATTATAGAAATTGTTCTTTTATCCAGTATTGTACATATAAGGTTTGAAACTTAATTGATCGAACGCTGTAATGATCAACGGTTCTGAGTTTTTACCTTCATCATTCAAGCATGGGCCAAAATATGGATAGAGTTTCTCAGTGAAAGATTGATCAGTGTAAGAGTAGATATGAGATCTGGACTCCAGATCATAAAATGAGACCAAACCCTCCTCATAATCCACAAACACACCCACATTCTGTGGCTTTACACTCAGAGACAGTGTGACATCAGGATCAGCGCAAGCTTTATATTCATTCTCATTTCTTAGAACTACAGTCCAGAATCCATTCACTGGTGTCAGTGTGATCTCTCCCTTCCTGTTAACAGATTCTCTGACCACTCCTAAAGTCCATTCAGTCTTTCCCTTCACCTGAACCTCATAATAAAATCTCCCTGATGAGAATCCCTCCTTTCCCAGAACAATTACACCAACATTAAACCTATTTGAGCTGTCTGGAAGTTTATTCTTCATGTCTCCAGTTCTCACTTGTTTCTTATCATCAGACAGAATGAGATATGGATTTGCTGTATCAGGATCCAGAGTCACATCCACTGAGAGAGATCAGAGAATATGAATCACAACTGATGATGATGATGTTTGTGATATTTAATGAATAATGTGTCAGTATATAAATGTAAAGTATTGTAGTATATGAGTGAAGAGAGCAGGTGACACACTGTACCTGCATACTGCTGCATTCTCTTCAGGACTGTACATATAAATAACAATAAAACATCAGCACATCTATCACATCTTATATCCTATTAAATCTGTATTTAGGTTGTCAAACACAGATTCTTTCTATTTCGTGTTTGTAAATCTTAAGTCTTATCTTTAAATTTCCTTCTTGACTATTCAAAAAGGACGCTGAACAAAAAATGTGGTTTCTATACAATAACTAGTAAAACTTAAACTGAAAAACAAGGTCCTGTTAAAAAATAATAACTGCCTGCAGGAATATAAAATGTAGAGTGTATATGATCTTCACCTACCAACATTATTTTTTAGTTCCTCAGTGTTTAAAAAGAACATCAGGAGGGAGATTCCCACAGGAACAAGAAACCACAAAAAAAATATGTCTCTCTGAAACAGCTGTGAGATCAAATGAAGAGCAGACAAAGACTTCTGCTGACATCTCAAGCCATTCAGATGTGTCTTCTGAGAAAAAAGAAACGAGATATTACATGTGATTATTGTTGAGTTTACCATTTACATTTAGTCATTTAGTAGACACTTTTTTCTAAAGCGACTTACAATTGAGGTGAAAAATAGAAGCAGTTAGAACACAACAATGCATAAGTGTAATAAAACTGGTCTCAAACTAAAAAGAAGAAACAAAGTCCGTTTACTCTAGTTGTGCCACTTGCCGGCCATGGTCGCAACACATCTGTGCAGCTATTTACGTCAAAGTATCATCACAGTCTACAGTCCAATCTACTGAATGGGGGAAGGCATATATTTCTAAAATCGCTGATACAATAAACTTCATATTTCCGATAAATATTTAAACATAACTTGAACTTTATAATTTATTCATAAACTTTGGTTTGCTAAGCTTGAATTTACCTCTTTCGTGGTCACCTCATCACAAGAGCCCGACCCCAGAGAATCGTCAGTCTTTACTGATTGATGATTGGCTCGTTCTACTGGAAGACTTTCTTCATCAGGGCGGCCATGTTGAGCGTTGCATTCCTCGCCATTCATTGTAACGGCAGTGGAGCATCTTGTAAATATTAATGTCTTGGGTACAAACTACAATTTGTGTGTGTGTAAGGATAGAAAAATGAGTAGAAACAGAAGTATGTATTAATGGGTCAGGTTTTGATGAAAAATAGTTTTTAGCCAATTCTTAAAGTCGGCATTAAATGGACGCAGCGATTGAGCTTCTTTCCTTATCGTGACGTTAACCCGAGTGAAACAAATTCTGAAATGAGAAAGGCGGGACTTGATTTCATCCACCGACGACTGATTGGATCGTTAAAAGGTGAAAGATTTGAACGCCAGTTACAATCTGTCAGTCATTGCAGGCCTCGGGCCATTCCTCCAGAAGGGATGAGGTTAATGTTTTGACTAAAGATTACAAGTGCAAATAATGTAAAATGAAAAATAATGATGTGCAAAAATAAATAATTTATGATAAACACTCCACTGCTGTGAAAAACAATTAGAATGATTTTTTTTAATTCATGCCGACTTTGAAGATGGCTAAGTTATCTGCTGATCTTCTAACAACAGGCAGGTCATTTCACCATCGCGGAACAGATCCAGAGAAACAGATCAAGTTGAACATTTTACACCTGTTTGACAAGATGCTTTGATCCACAGTGATTTATGAAGAAGGAAGCATTTGACAGTTTCAGCAGACAACGGACCAATGTCTCAAACTGTGCGGAGACTTGCCAAGATAAAATCTAAATAGAAAAATCTGATCTTTCAAGAAAACCTGAAACACTTTTGTTGCTTGAACATAGAACACACAAACGGATATAAATCAGTATCATAAAAATATAAATATGTAAATGTATATTTAGCTTAGAACTCCTCAGAAATCAAATGACATGTTATACTGTATGATTGATGAGAGAGATGTAGTGACCTGTATGAGTTGGAGATGATGTTCAGTGTGTGAGATCTGCTCCAGCTCAATGTTTCTCTTCTTCAGTTCAGTGATCTCCTGCTCCAGATCTTTAATGACATCTTCATCATGTTTCTCTGCTGCTTTCTGCTTCTCCTCCATCATCTCCAGCAGTTCAGACTGACAACATTACAAAGAAAAATGAAAACATGATCAAAATTATTGATTAAACATTGAACTTCTTCAATAGTTTTTAAACTCACTCTTCTGAGGTCTGTTGAATGTTTGATATCATAAATCTTCTTGATTCTGTCATGGATCATCTGCTGCATGTCTGTCTGTGTCTTTAACAACTGAATCTATTGAAAACACAGAAATGTAACATGGACATAATAACATAACTAATCAACTGAGTATTTTCGCAGTTGAATGATTTCCTTTTACAGAAATCAAACATACAATAATCTGCAATAAGAATATAATAAAAAACAATGTTCCTCTCTACAGTGATTATCAAATCTGGTCTATTTATGTCACAACTATTTTCATAAGGGTGATTGTTTATGAGTGAACATTTTTTTAGTAATTCTCACCTTCTTTTCTTCAGTCTCCTCTTCTATAGGAACAGTGTTGTGATTCTTGTGATCTCCATCAGTGCAGGACAGACACACACATGTGTGATCATCTCTACAGAAGAGCTCCAGAGGTCTTCCATGTTTCTGACATATATAATCCTGCAGATTCTTCACAGGATCAATCAGTTTGTGTTTCTGTAATCCTGACACTCTCAAATGAGACTCCAGGTGAGTTTCACAGTAAGAGCTCTGACACACCAGACACGACTTCACAGCCTTCAGCTTTCCTTCAGTACAGATATCACACACAACTTCAGCTGCAGGTTGTTCTTCATGAGATTTCCTCTTATGTTCATCCACAAGATCTCTGAGTGTTGTATTTATCTTGAGATCAGGTCTCTGCTTGAATGTTTCATTACAGTTTGGACATCTCCGGTATTGACTGTTGTCCCAGTGTGTGTTCAGACAGATCTTACAGAAGTTGTGTCCACATGGAGTGCTGACTGGATCACTGAACACATCCAGACAGATTGAACACAGAAGTCGCTCAGTCACTGGATCACTGGAGGATGACATCACTGCAAAGAGAAATTATGAAAGTTCCTTATTGTTATAACACAGTAAAATACTTTTATGGTCAACATTATTCCATAGACATATAAATTGTCTCTTCACTGTGGTGAAAATGTTAGTTTTTAAATTTAAAGTTACTAAAAAGTAAACTATGAACTGCAGAACCTGCAAAAGGTTATCTGAAGGTTTGTCTTAAAATGATAAACATAAACTTCATAAACTTCCTGTTTCTTTGGTTCGTGTGACAAAATTCCACCAAATATCAAATTTACAATCAAATAACAAATTTAAATTGTTTATTGTCCAACTTTCTCCAGATTTACATATAATCTACTAACTCAAGCACTGATACTATAAATCTGTGGAGTACAATCTGTGTTAGATTTCTGTGACTTGCCTGCGAGAAAAGATCAACTGTGTTCACTCTTAAAATACCTGAAGATTATGTTGTTTAAATACTTCAGTAGTTTAATGCATCAATCTCAATGTTTATCAAGAGTTTCACATTCTTTTGTCGCTACAGGAATTGTTCAAGTGTTTTCACATACCTATAAACCAGAAGTTTTAGTCTATTTCAGGCAGTTACCCTCCCCTTTACTTCACTGAATGGCAAACAAACACCCAATAATTACTCTTAGGAGACGTTTTCATCCATCACCCACTGCCCAAAGCATCGTTCAATTTCAAAACAAATTTGTCGCCAAACTCGTTTTCATCATTTGCAAACAAAGGCACTACAGTGATTATGAGTGTACAAACACACATGAATCTCACATGATCAAGACAAATATGAGAAGAGATTTGAAAGATCAAATATTTACAAATCACATTTGAAAAGAGCATTTCCATTCAAGTGTGAACAGAAGAATAAAACAGCATTTTGCTTATTAATTAAAGAAGATCACACACTCTGCTTAACAAATAACATTATAAAACTGTTCCGGACAATGTGTGTTAGTTTGACCTTCTCTCGTTGCTACAGTGATGCTACAGGTATTGTCACACACACCTGAAAATCAAGAAGTTCAGTCTATTCATAAGACAGTGCCACCCATAAAGTTTTGTGGAAACAAAGTCATTACAGTGATTCTGGCTCCTAGAGCACATTTAAAATATATTTTAAAGGAACTGGAGATAAATATATTAGGTCAGGGCTGTGCACAGACGTTTTTAAGGGGCAGTGGCCGTAACTAAAATGGGATCACTACATGTTAGTGCAGAAGACAGCACACGCTCTTCAACATTTCAGACTTCATAGATGTTTTGTTAGAATATCACAATTACGCATCATTTTAGACACTGAATTTAATATTAGGCAGCATAAATCTATACTAAGCTAATGGTAACTCTTTTAGGTCATTTACATTCATTTATGTTCAGTCCTGCCATATGGTCTAAAAATCTATTATAAATATTATATGATATACCATTATAGATTACTGGTATCAACTTAGAAAATAGACAATAATGGATAATGTAGGTTACTATACAAACTGTCAGCTAAATTTGAAATGTTGATTTACCTGGTGTCTTGCTGAAGCTTTCAATCCACATTTGCATTGATGAACTGACTTCAGAAGCATCTCTTCGGTGGTTCTCTCTCCGTTTCTGTCTCATTTTTTTTTGTGAAGGCATTATTTTTCAACAAAGTGTGCCAATAACAGCAATTTTGATATTATTTTAGATCAGATCGGGTACAACAAATTGAAATTCTCTTTTGAGAACGTGTATATTTTGTACACATTGTTATAGTAGATCTGCCATATAAGAAGACGGAGCAAACAATACCGACAAAACAAAAAATCTTCGTAATATTCAACCACTGGCAGCAATGTTGATGCCCTTTCAGTCCGACGAACTTCTGAAACTGATGCTGTCTGACTCCAGCGCGTGACTCCAGTGAGTTTGACACCTGCGGCTGGAGGCGACCGATTGGCGGGAGTAGCCGCGTGTGGGAGGAGCTTAGAGCGGACACGTGAAAACGGACATATCTCATAAAACGGACACCTGATTTTGTGGCTAGAAGGGATACAGCTACAGCCGGAAGTGATGCAAATTTACGCCATACAATTACAATAAATTACATTAGATAACGATTACCAAAACCTTAAACCTAACGTTACAATAATAAAAAAGCAATTCACTTTTGTCAGCGTGACCACATGCGGTATTGACGTGCGCATGCCCAGTGGAGGTAGCTGTATCCCGTCTAGCCACAACCCAGCCTGAAGCACTTCTCATTCATGTTTTCTAAGCTCTGCTTTCTACATTAATATCTACGTCATGTGTTACTTTAGCATGTAGAACACACAAACTTATACGATAAAAGCATTTGCTAAAAGCTTAAAGATGCAAATGTAAATTCAGCTAAGAACGTCGTGAAGTCTCCTTATATATGAAAGAATCTGCTCCAGTGACATGTACGAGTTGGAGATGATGTTCAGTTTGTGAGATCTGCTCTAGCTCAATATTTCTCAGTTCGGTTCTCTAGATCTTTAATGAAATCTTCTTCATGTCTCTCTGCGGCTTTCTGCTTCCCCTGCACCTCTGACTGCAACAAGCATTTTAAGTTCCAGTACACCCAAAATGAAATTTCTTTCATGTCATGATTTCCTTTTACACTCAGTAAAAGGGAAGATCCTCAGCTTTCCTGTAGCTTTGGGGTAAGAGCATGGCGCTTACAACACCAAGGCCATGGGTTCAATCCCCAAAATTCATTTTAAATTGTATAATCTGATGTTATCACTGAATTAAAAATAAACCAGCTTTCTGTATTCATTACAACTAAACAGTGTAATCATGAACTGCCGAATCATGAATCATGATCTGTAGTGAATATATGGCGCAAACCACTAAATGCAGTTGTGTTGATTATTGATAGCATAATTACAACAGAACAACTGTTGGGAATTTAGATGTATGTGAAATGAGATAAAAATTAAATAAAAGTGACAGAAAGGAACATAAATGTTAATGTGACATCATGTTATGTAGTAACTGAAATTAAAAGCAGACAAAGTTATGTTATGTAATGTTTATATCTTATAATTGATGTTTCTATGACCAAATAAAAACACACTAAGAGGAGAGCTGTGAGAGAACAGACGCAAATGCTTCAGAGGTACAGTCTCTGAAACCTGTGCCCGCAACACTATCCTGAATCATCTCTACACTCTGAAAACAATAAGAACAAAAGAAAACATTGAACATACAGTATATCTGTCATCATTAAACCTAAGAAAATGTCCCATAATGTGTTCCTAACCATAAAAAGTCTTGGAAGTTCAAAAGATTTGTTTTAAAATATTATATTTAACTTATTATTTTATAAATATTTTATACTCTGTGGATTGTATTTGAAATTTCACTAACCAGCTTTTCACCATCGTATGTGGAAGTCCAGAATATTGTTTCTCTTCTTCATTTCAGTGATTTCTAAGAAAAAGACAGCGGTTATTTCATATTTTGTGCAACATTTCAGCAGAAATTTAACAATTACAGACTGTCCTGAGATTAGCCAGAATAAAATCTATAGTCAAAAATCTGATCTCTCAACATGAATCTTCAACATGGATCTCTTTAGTCTGAGCTATGATACGTTGTTTAAAAAAAGTTTGCTCTCTTCTGTCACAAGTTGCACTATTTGTTCATATTTTTAGCTCACAAAGAAACTTCATTTTCAACATTGATGCAGTATTTAAATAAATATATGTTCCTGTAGCTCAATTGGTAGAACAATGAACTCTGTGTATTCAGTCTTCACCTACCAGCTTCACAACCCTGTAATACTGAGTCCAGCTAATTGTCTCTCCTCCATTCAGTGAATCCTGTATTTGTTGCCTCAAGTCTTCTTAATGTTTTTGAGAAAAAGACAGCAGTTATTTAACATGTATCTTGTGCAGTATTTCATCAGAAAGTTTAACAATCACCAGACTGTCCTGAGATTAGCCAGAATAAAATCTAGAGTCAAAAATCTGATCTCTCAACAAGAATTTTTCAACATGGATCTCTGTTGTCTGAGCTATGATATGTTATTTAAAAAAAACATTGCTCTCTTCTGTGAACAGTTTCCTTATTTGTTCATTTTGTTTGCTCACAAAGAAACTTAATTTGCAACATTGATGCAGTATTTAAATAAATATATGTTCCTGTATCTCAGTTGGTAGGACAATAAACTCTGTGTATTTAATATTCACCTGAATTTTGTGTCTTTTTGTTAGCCCGAGTATAAACCACAATCAGGACAAGTCCAACAATCAGGATCCAGTACATGCTGGGGACTGCTGATGGCTCAAGTCTTTCGTAGGATTCTGAGAAAAATACACCGTTGATTTCATATGTATCTTGTGCATGACAACATAAACTTTAACAATACCAGACTGTCCTGAGATAAACCAGAATAAAATCTACAGTCAAAAATCTGATCTTTCAACCTGAATATTTTATCATGGATCTCTATGGTCTTGGCTATACAAATTATTTGAAAAGCTATGTACTCTTACATCCATCCACACAACATGTAACAAGTCGTTTGTCGTGTCACATTGTGCCGCATGATGTAGAAACAGAATTTCTGTTTATAATGGGCTCTATATTTTTTTATTCTCAACTCATCTCGACACTCACGTCCGGTGTATACTGTAAAATAAATAACCGTAAAATGAACAGTATATTATTGAAAATAAATATAGCCAGCAAGCCTCTTAATTTTAAACCACAATAAAATTACTTTAAAAAACTACAATAGTTTACACAATACTGTAAATTAACTTTACAGCAAGACGTACATTAGAACCCCAGTCTCCAGTGCCGCGCTCTATAGAATTTACATCTTACGCTACTGAAATCAATGTTTGACATTTTTTTCTGTTCCAATAACATATTGGTGGTAGGGCTGTCATAATTAGTTTCAAATCATCGAAATCAATGCACATTTCTGTAGAAGACACAAGGGGGAGTCATAGTGCATGCATAAATTGCATATACTTATATTTTGTAACTGAAGTATGTTAACAATGGTAAAATGAACCACCACAACACCATCACTTTAAAAAACATTAAACATATACCATGAAAATAACCTGCAGTACAATTTAATATTATTTAGGATATTTTTCGGTGTGAAAACCAGTCTACCAAAATTGTATTAACTTAGAATTTTTTTATTCTTATCTGCAAATTAGAAAAAAAACAGACCGATGCTTTTCTATAAGTGATGGCATTTTAATGGTGGCATCAATTC
This sequence comes from Triplophysa dalaica, assembly GCF_015846415.1. Lineage (NCBI taxonomy): Eukaryota > Metazoa > Chordata > Actinopteri > Cypriniformes > Nemacheilidae > Triplophysa > Triplophysa dalaica. The sequence goes on along the minus strand of NC_079566.1, from coordinate 14,195,494 downwards.
ACCCCTGATAAATTTACTTAATTTAGAAGTACTGGGCTAACGTACTATTGACACATAAAAGCTTACACCTTGAATATATGATGACCCCATTTTTCCAATGTATTTCCAAGAAAAAAAACGTCTTATATTCAGAACAATATGGTCATTTCAAAGCCAGATCAAAAATGTATGAGAATTAAATGTCAAAGCCCCAAAACAGACAATTAATCGTCATAATCGCAATGTTATTTAATACAATTAATATCAGCCCTAATAGGTGGGCAGACATGGTCTCTGCCTTTATTTACTTCTGACACTGTTTCAGTTTTTCTTTCGCTCAACGCCAGGGGGTGAGGCGGGTGCAAACATATCTCTTTATTTATATGCTTTTTGGATAATGATGTTTTACCAATAAATAGTCTTGGAAAATACGTTTTGACATATTACATTCAAATTAATATTTTATATATATTATAAACTTGTATTTGAGTGTATTTGAAATTTGATTTACCATCTTTACAGCGTTGCAAGTGTAAGTCCAGCTCATTGTTTCTCTTCTTTAATTCACTGTTTTCTAAGAAAAAGACAGCAGTTATTTCATATGTATCTTGTGCAGTATTTCAGCAGAAATTTAACAATTACCAGACTGTCCTGAGATTAACCAGAATAAAATCTACAGTCAAACATCTGATCTCTCAACATGAATCTTTCAACATGAATCTCTCTAGTCTGAGCTATGATATGTTATTTAAAAAAACTTTTCTCTCTTCTGTCAACAGTTGCATTATTTGATCTTTTTTTATCACAAAGGAACTTAATTTGCAACATTGATGCAGCATTTAAATAAATATATGTTCCTGTAGCTCAGTTGAATAATAAACTCTGTGTATTTAATCTTCACCTACCAGCTTCACGGCGTTGCATCTCTAAGACCAGCTCATTGTTTCTCTTCTTCAATTCAGTGATTTCCGTTTTTGTTGCCTTAAATCTTTCTAATGTTTTTGAGAAAAATACAGCAGTTATTTCATATGTATCTTGTGTAGCATATCAGCAGAAATTTAACAATTACAAGACTGTCCTGAGATTAGACAGAATAAAATCTACTGTCAAAAATCTGATCCCTCAACATGAATCTTTCAACATGGATCTCTCTAGTCTGAGCTATGATATGATATTTAAAAAAACGTTGCTCTCTTCTGTCAACCGTTGCATTATTTGTTCATTTTCTTTGCTCAAAAAGAAACTTAATTTGCAACATTGATGCAGTATTTAACTAAATATATGTTCCTGTAGCTCAGTTGGTAGAACAATAAACTCTTTGTATTCAATTTTAACCAACCAGCTTCACGGCGTCGTATGTCTAAGTCCAGCTCATTGTTTCTCTTCTTCAATTCAGTGATTTCCGTTTTTGTTGCCTCAAGTCTTTCTAATGTTTTTGAGAAAGAGACAGCAGTTATTTCATATGTATCTTGTGCAGCATTTCAGCAGAAACTTTAACGATTACAGACTGTCCTGAGATTAGACAGAATAAAATCTACAGTCAAACATCTGATCTCTCAACATGAATCTTTCAACATTGTCTGGTCTAGTCTGAGCTATGATATAAAAAACTTTGCTCTCGTCTGTCAACAGTTGAATAATTTGATCATATTTTTGCTCACAAAGAAACCTAATTTGCAACATTGATGCAGTATTTAAATAAATATATGTTCCTGTAGCTCAGTTGGAAGAATAATAACTCTGTGTATTTAATCTTCACCTACCAGTTGTATGTTGCTTGTCTTTGTAAACCAGAGCACAACAACAAGCAAACACAAACAGGACTCCCACAACCAGGAACCAGAACTTAAAAGAACCGTCAGACGAAGACTTCTGCGGACCACTCAAGTCTTTCTGATTTTTATCCTAAAAGAATACACAAGTAATCTTATATGTATCTTTTGAAGCCTATCAGCAAAAAATCTTAACAATCACCAGACTGTCCTGAGATTAACCAGAATAAAATCTACAGTTAAAAATCTGATCCCTCAACATGAATCTTTCAATGTGGATCTCTCTGGTCTTGGCTATACACATTATTTGAAAATCTTTGAACTGTTCCTACCCGTCCACACAACTCGTAAAAAGACCAAGTAAAACCAAAGTGTTTGTCGTGTCGCATCGTGCTGCATGTAGTGGAGACCGAATTTTTGTTTATAATGGGATCTATATTTTTTTATTCTCATAACATCACGCCGCTCATGTGCAGTGTACACTGTAAAAGAAATTCCCTCGAAATCATAGGTACATTACTGGAAACAAATATATCCAGGAAGCATCTAAATTTTAAGACACAATAAAATTACTGTTAAAAACTAAAATAGTTTACAGCATAATGTATATTTACTTAATTAATAAAAATGAATTACAGTACATATAAGCTTCTCTACAGTAAAACATTTGTTACAGTGTAGACAGGATGCTACTATCTGTCAATGGTCTTATTTGTTTGTAGTTTTTGCTCACAAAGAAACTTCAATTGCAACATGTAGAATTTAAATTAAAAAATGTTCATGTAGCTCACCTAGAGCATGGAACTAAAAACACCAACATCATGTGATCAAGTAACACACAAACTTAAAAAAAGTTATATTTTTAAAAATATAAAGGTAAATATAATTAGTAGAATTCAATGAAGTCTCCTCAGATTTGAAAGAGCCTGTATGATGACGAAAGATATCTTCTGACCTTTAGAACGCGGGGATTGTTTTCAGTGTTTGAGATTTTCTGCTGCTGCTCAATATTTCTATTCTTTAGCAGAATGATCCCCTGATCTCGATGTCTGATCTCCTGATCTCGATTTCTGGTCTCCTGATCATTAACTTTAATAACATTATCTGATGTTTTCTGTTTCACGTTCTTCAGCGCAGTGTCTTTCTTCTTCAGATCGATAAAGACTTCTTCATTGCATTTCTCAGCTGCACTTTGCTTCTCCTCCATCATCTCCTGTTCAGAATGACATAACAAAGGAAAGAAAACATTATCTATTAAACATGCTGGGGTGTTTTTTTTGTCAAAAATCTTTAAAGATGAGTTACATCATAAAAAAACATTTTAGCAGTTGACAGTTGACACTATTGTTGTAAAGAGAAGATGAACAACACAAAATGACATAAGGGTGACATGATTCTGATTATTCAACTAAAAGAAAACTTTAAGAAATTGTTTTCTGTAAATGTGATTTACAACCGTCATTTCTTGATGTTGTGTGACAAAATTACACTAAACATGGCTTTACAACCAATAAGTAGCAAACTTAATAAAAGGTAATAATAAAATTAAACGACTAAATAAAATTAAAAAACTTGATAAAAGTAAACAACTAAAGTTATTGAGTATTTGTCAAGCTAAAACATGAATCTGTCCAGTTTACTCCAGTTTGACATATAACAGGCTTCACCAGAACCTTATAAATCTGTTGTGGAGAATCTGTGTTATCTTTCTGTCACTTACCTGTGACTGAGGATCAGCGGTATTCATTCTTACAATGGCTGAAGAAATATTATATTATTGTTTTATTAGTTATATTATATCTGGAGGGCCTTTTTCTCGATTCAAAGAACGGACTTGTGTCCCTGCTAGATCGAACTTTGCAAGTTCCGACTCAGGAGTGTGAACTCAGGAGGACGTAGACCGATTGTATTAGAAACGGAAAAGCACAGTGCTTGATGCCTCACTCAAAAAAATACATGCAATCCTAGTTCATGTTTATTTTAATGTGGCTTTACATTTAACCAAAGTAAAAAAACGTTAACTGCTATTTTAACTGATCTTTTCTAGATGTGAATTGGAACAGTACTTTGGTGACTTAGAACACAAGTACAGACCAAACGCATATTGAGAAAAGCAATGGCGACGCATGGTTTGTGAGAAGTGTGACCAAAAAAATAAAATCATAGACAGAGCCTGATACTGTTCCTTTTATGCAATAAAATATTTAATCTAATACGTGATGTGAAAATGTAGACCAGTTTAAAGTGGATTCGAACTTGCAACGAGATTGTCAGGTAACGGGACTAACCAGATAACGGAAATGAACACACAGTACAGGATATATATATCAACAAGGTTTCCAGATAAGGCACGGCTCACTGGTGGCACAAAAAAAATTCCGCACAAGACAGAGGACACAGGGGCAATATATAGGGGAACTAACAGAGGATAATTAATCACGACCAGGTGTCGAGGATTACACACAGAGGGAGGGCTAAACGGGAAAACAAGGGGCTGGGGCCTAGACGAGATACGAGAAACACAGGGCATGTGTAATGTAAACAATGCCATGTCTTTCTCACATTAGATATAAGGGATCTGTCATGACCCTGCCACTTAAAAATGTGTGGCGTTTGATTTTACTGATGATTTATGCAATAATAAAGCGGTTATGTAAAATGGCCATAAAGACATTTTGCCGGAGCTTTTATCCAAAGCGACTTACATTACTTTATCCTATACATTTTACATAGGTATTTGCAACCCACAACCTTGCGTTGTTAATGCAATGCTCTTACCACTGAGCTACAGGAGAGCCAAAATAGAAGCCAAAGTGGCCCAAAATCAAATATTCTTAATCTGTTTAGAGTAGGCTACAAACTGTGTTATTCTTTCACTTACCTGAGAGTGAAGATCAGATGTGTTCAATATATTGGGTTGTTCGGTGCAGATCGTTTACAGAGTTGAATTGATGTAGCTCACATGGGGTTGGTTTCACTTTCTTCTACGCTAACAGTTATAACCCCAGCCATATACATATACATTTATAGCCATGTACAGATGCTGCGCATCAATGCCGCACTGTAGGCGTGGCCGGATGTCCTTTTAGACAAAGTTGGAACATCAAGACGTGTCCGCGTCACTACCCAGCAAGCAATAGCCGTCATTTCAACGTCTCGGTTAAGTATAGACCATATACTGTCCGGCTATGAGTAATCCACTTCTAGCCCAAATAACCACGAATTTGGTTACATGTCGTTTTGCGTTTTGCCTAAAAAACATGTATGATGTATGATATTCCATCATGTAAACAAAACCAACAGTGTTTAAGGCGCTTGGTTTAATTTATTTGAAAAGTGAACTGCTTAGCCACGATTTAGCTCAGACCGGCTGTAGCACATTTATAGTCGTCTGAAATGGCGGTGGTTGATTAATACCAGCCGTCAAGTTTCGCAACGCGCTAATGGCTGGAATGCACTACAAGACTTTTAACTTCTGAATTGTTATTAGACATTATTAGACATCACTTGCAGACTTTTTGAAAGTTTTATAGAAACACGTACTGTTCAATTCTGCACACTGGCACAATTTCTGCAGCAAGAGTGAAAATCTGGTCAAAGTCTGAGCAAAAGTCTTATTTTAAAAGTGTATTTTAACCTTAAAGCAGTCATGTCACAGGAAAATAAGTGAACTATGTCCTTATGCGTAGTGAGCCAAACTGATTCAAGATCTCGGGACCAAGGAGCTGATCGAGACGCCTCAGATTCATTGAATTCCATTACTCAACTTTGGATCAACTTTGGTTTTACAAACAAATCAAATAAGAACATTGAATAAAATACAATTACGCTTCAATTACAGTCATAAAATAACAAACAATAGGACTCATTGAAATGTTTAAAACAGTATAATCTATTTGACCAGAGCGCATTATAAGAGTGCAATATGTGTTATTCTATCACTTACCTGAGAGAGAGCATCAGATGTTTTCATTCTTACAAGGACTGAAGAAATATTGTGTTGTTCGGTGCGGTTAAAGTGATGGCCTACATGGAGTTAGTTTCCCTTTCTTTAACGGTACCGTTATAACTCCACCCACGGACGACTCTAGGCATGGGCAGGGGTAGGTTGTGCCCACCGAGACGACTGTCTTGCCCACCCAATGAGAATAAAAAAATAACACCAAAAATGCAGTATTTTTTTACTGGCTGAAAGCAACGCCACTCTTCCCTCACATAGCGGCTTTGGTTTGTAACAGAGAAGCATGCATGTGGAAGCAAAATACCGTGCAAAAGAATTGTTTGCCCACTGCACGCTTGCTTTGAGTTTATTATAAGCAGCACGTAAAAGCAATTGTGCGGCAAAATGTGATTTATTTATTATAACCAGATTTTTTGGGGTCTTATTTAGTGCTTTTAACAATCAGTTATGATTTGCTTGCAATCGGGTAGATTTTTAATCTGTTTGACCCGTGTTGGAAATGGCAAATATCCACCGGGGTTACCTACTTCTTAAAAAAAACATTTAACATAAATTGCGCTGCGGAAAATGTAAGCATGCGGTGTAAACATACGTATTCCACAGGCTGCACCACCACAGATGACCATATATATTTTTTATGACTTCATTCATAAAACACTCATAAATGGTCTCATCGCCCCAACACATTGTGTACACCGGACAAAACCGATGCAACACGACAAATGACAAAACGCATTAGAACCCATTATAATTTAAAAGAAAATGGTCCACACTGGATGTGACGCGACAAACCCATTAAGAACAAGCAGGGTAGACATGGTGTGATACTTTTCGAGACAAATTTCATATTCATATACATATTTAATGTTTAGAAAGTATTATTTTCTTTTTGTATTTAAATATTTTACTGGGTAAGTTAATTTATTTTGATTGACATGTGTGATGATCAACGGCTCTGAGTTTTTACCTTTATTATTAACACATGGGCTAAAATATGGATAGAGTTTCTCAGTGAAAGATTGATCAGTGTAAGTGTAGATATGAGATCTGTTCTCCACATCATAAAAGGAGACCAAACCCTCCTCATAATCCACAAACACACCCACCTTCTGTGGCTTTACACTCAGAGACAGAGACACAGAGGGATCACCAAGAGCTTCATATTCATTCTCATTCCTCAACCACACAGTCCAGAATCCACCATCTAATGTCAGTGTGATCTGTCCCTTCCTGTCAACAGATTCTCTGACCACTCCTAAAGTCCAGTCAGTCTTTCCCTTCACCTGAACCTCATAATAAAATCTCCCAGATGAGAATCCCTCCTTTCCCAGGACACAGGCACATTTATCAAATCTCTTTGGGTTGTCTGGGAGTTTATGCCTAATGTCTCCATGTTTCACTTGTTTCTCATCATCAGACAGAATGAGATTAGGATGAGCTGTATCAGGATCCAGAGTCACATCCACTGAGAAAGATCAGAGAATATGAATCACAACTGATGATGATGATGTTTGTGATATTTAATGAATAATGTGTCAGTATATAAATGTAAAGTATTGTAGTATATGAGTGAAGAGAGCAGATGACACACTGTACCTGCATACTGCTGCATGCACTTCAACACTGTACAGACACATGACAATAAAACATCAGCACATAAAGCAAAACCTACACACAAACGGTGTATTTGATGTTCACCTACCAGCTTTACTGAGTTTCTCCTGTAAATTCTCTTGCAGTTGCGTCAGAGTTCTCATCTTCTCCACACTCACATAACTCTTCATACTGATCTCAGACCAGTTCTTAGTGTTTAAAGGGATGGACATGGATGAGTGAATCTACAGCAGACGAGAGAAGAAAATCGGCATAAAGAAAAACCTCATATGAGGTTGTCTTATATGTCTTCAGAATTATTGATGATAGAGATATAGTGACCTGTATGAGTTGGAGATGATGTTCAGTGTGTGAGATCTGCTCCAGCTCAATGTTTCTCTTCTTCAGTTCAGTGATCTCCTGCTCCAGATCTTTAATGACATCTTCATCATGTTTCTCTGCTGCTTTCTGCTTCTCCTCCATCATCTCCAGCAGTTCAGACTGACATCTCTCAATGGAGCTCATGAGATCACTGAAGACCACAACACTGGCTGCTTTCTCCTTCTCTGTGTTTCTCTGACGAAAAAAACAAATGTTCATGTTCTGTTCAACAACTTAATTCACTAAGCAAATAAAAACACAATCTATTACACACTGAACTTCTTCAACAGTTTTTAAACTCACTCTTCTGAGTTCTGCTGAATGTTTGATATCTTCAGTCTTCTTGATTCTGTCTTGAATCATCTGCTGCACGTCTGTCTGTGTCTTCAACATCTGAATCTAAAAAACAAAAAAAACACATTTGAACATAATACAGAACTTTGATGTATAAATGTTGCTTATTAATTTTTTGTGAACTGTTTCTGTAATATTGTTAATTCCTCTCTTCACCCTCATCCTTTACAGAAACAAACTTGTGGTTCTTGTGATCCGTCACAGTGCAGGACAGACACACACATGTGTGATCATCTCTACAGAAGAGCTCCAGAGGTCTGTCATGTTTCTGACATATATAATCCTGCAGATTCTTCACAGGATCAATCAGTTTGTGTTTCTGTAATCCTGACACTCTCAAATGAGACTCCAGGTGAGTTTCACAGTAAGAGCTCTGACACACCAGACACGACTTCACAGCCTTCTTATTAACTTCGTCACAGAAATCACAGAAATTTTCATTCTTTTTATGTTCATCCACAAATTCTCTGAGTGTTGTATTAATCTTGAGATCAGGTCTCTGGTTGAATGTTTCATTACAGTTTGGACATCTGTAGTCTTGACTGTTGTCCCAGTGTGTGTTCAGACAGATCTTACAGAAGTTGTGTCCACATGGAGTGCTGACTGGATCACTGAACACATCCAGACAGATTGAACACAGAAGTTCTTCAGTCATTGGATCACTGGAGGATGACATCACTGCCAAGAGAAATGATGAAATTATATCACCTACATTCCTGACATTAAACTGAAATCATTTTTGTATATTTTCATTAGTAACTGACTCACTTGGAGGTTGTTTTCGACTCTGTCTTCTAATTTCTCCTGTTTTTGGTGATGTTGATGAAGAGTCCTCCATTGATTTTCACCTGTTTTAAGCTTTGAGGAAAGTCTTGGATTGATCAGCATCTCATAGCCACAATATGTTAAATTTGACTCCCTCTTGTTTTATAGAAAATAATGTCATAATCTCTGCTCATTTTAGCTAGCTCTATTTGAAACTTTACTATATACCAACAAAAAAAATTGCAAACAGCTCTTATATACAAACAATGTGCCTCGTCCATGAACAAATTTTGGTGATCTGACGTAAATTCATGAAAATGTTTGTATTTTCAAAATGTTAGTTGCTACGAAGAAAATGTACATCTTCTTCCTACTACGTGTAACTAAAAGGTTCGTGAATTTTTTTTTTTTTTTGAGAAACAACGATGATGATGACACTCATGACAATGCATTTTGATACAATGATTATCTTAATGATATTTCACAAGTTGTTTTGCCCTATCTTTATTTTTTTGTTATTTTGGGCAGGGGGGTAAATAGGAGAGCTTGTCCCTGTCCCTTTTTACACAGCCATCCAAACATAGAAGAGAAAGTGCAGGACAAACTTTGACCAACCATCATACTTGTACAACACGACAATTGAGAAGTTGGAACAATGCACATTGTGAAAAAGCGCTATATAAAGTGAATTGATTTGAAGTTAATATGCTGGTCACTGCATTTTGATATTCAGTAATATTATTAAAAATAATTTACTAGTAAAATGTAACTGTCTTATATATTCCATGGATATTCATATGGTACGGTAAGTATGCAACATTTCTACGCAGAGCCCCTGGGTAGCGACCAGCAAACACGTAAAAAAGGACATTTTATTTACACATCATGGTGTTCTTAAGACAGATTGTACACAACATTATTTGGTTAATAACCTATTCGGATTTGCTAAATTCTTTATTCTTCATTTTATAAATGATCTTAAAACCTTGTCTTTTTCATTTGAGAGATTATAACGTGATTAAATCTCATTTTTTTTGTGAAATAAGTGCCTTGGAACCATCTAAATCCCCTAGTGTTGGTATGTGTATTATACATTTATTGTATATTTAGTTTTGTTCGTTTCCCCTTTTTTATGTAATATGTAATACACTTTTTTAAGCACATTGCTGTCAATTATTAGTGCCTGTTATAGTGTTGTAGTCTTTTATGATTTGTCATTTCTGTTTATTTGATTCCCAGTTTGTTTATACTTTTGTTTTGATTTTTATATTAAGTTTTTGAAATAAAGTTAAATAAATATTTCTGCTTATTTCATAATCCCCAATACAATAAAATAAGTTAAAACATGCTTAGACCGTAAGAAATGTATATAAGGAATGTCAAATATAGGTTATATATACTATAAATAATAACTAGTGAGTACCGATACCAAAGACCGCTACCTCAAGTGACATAACTGACAGAACTGACTGACCCTTTTTGTGAAATTTGCTTTGAAAGTTTGTGAAAAAGTTTTTTTTCAGAATATTTTTAAGGTGGTTTTGTTTGCAATTATTGATCTATTCTATTTTTATAAGTCTCAGAAAAGGAAAAGGCATTGGATACATGCATCGGTATCGCAGAGTAAAAAAATATCGGTAGGCCATACTTATACTATATAAATGCAGTGTAGCATCATTAAACTCCGCCCTCTTGCAGTGAGTTGTGGGTAATATCAGCCGTTAAGTGTTCATGTACTTCACAAATTTTCAATGGAAACAGTAAACCGTCAGGGTACTTTGAGAATACTCATTTCAGCTAATATGATTTGGGACATGTGTATTTTCGAAAACTATTTAGGAAGGTTAGAATGTAGATTGGGACGCAGCTCCTGTGTCATGCGTCATCACATGATATGAATTCACAGGTCAGGGTTCACCAAACTTGTACTTTGAAAAGCAGCGAAATCTGAAACTTTTGCATGAGCTTGATTTCACAGTCTGCAGCATTCGCATGCATATGAATGGAAGTCAATGGACTAAAATGTCCAGTGAGTCAACACCTTGAGGCCCGTTCTTTTAAACTCAAATCAATTCAGGATAATTTAATGAATAGTTATAATCAATGTTTCAAGCGATAATGTTTGTCTCAGGGGTCAAATGTTATTGTGAAACAGCCTCATAAAAACCACAGAAACTGTTTGAACTTTGAACTGCTGTTGCGCTGACAGGTGAAAAATATAGATTGTTGAAAGCAAATCTTTCAAAAACTATACAAACATAAGGTACCTGAACCGATTTAATGTTGTATTAGACTATTCAGTTTATCGGGTGTTTATTTAATTTGTCTGCAGGTCAAATGCCAGTATTAACATGACAAAACTTTGCAATTAAATGACAAACTTTAAATTCAGATAAAATTCAGTGGTCAGTAACCAATACAGTATTTGACATGATGAAACCTGGTTTATTCCAACTTCAGTTTGACACTATATCATACCCCAGCACTAACATTATAAATCTGTTGAGGATGATCTGTGTTATTTTATGTTTCTTTCACTTACCTGTGAGTGAAGATCAGCTTTGTTCACTCTTACAATGACTGAAGAAACAATCTGTTGTTTAAAGACATGAATAACTAACCCTGTCAATATCGATGTTTGATAAGTTATTTTCACTTTCACTCTGAAAGCATATATCACAACACCTCCTTTCTCGGAAAAAAACAAAAACAAATAACTCACATGAGATCTCTAGATATCCGTAAACTCTCTATCACATCGCAACTCTTCCTTTAAACATTAAATTGAACCTTATCTTTACTCTCCTCTTCTATTCTTGTGATCCGTCACAGTGCAGATGAGACGCACAAATGTGTGATCATCTCTACAGAAGAGCTCCAGAGGTCTTTCATGTATCTGACATATATAATCCTGCAGATTCTTCACAGGATCAATCAGTTTTTGTTTTGTTTGTTGAGTTTCATACAGTGTTGTTTATATTAAAACACTGGAAACAACTATCATTTATTCATAAAACATACAGTTCTGATAGTGGAAATGTTATTTTGGGAATGAAATACTGCTTAAGAACTCCTAAAGTTATAGTAGCATTTGATCCATGAGCTACTCTTTCATAGTTCATATACTAAACTATAGGAAATGTAGGCTACAAGATTTTTCCTAGTTTAATTCAACTTTCATTATATCAAACAAAATTAAACATTTTAATTATTGTGTTATGTTTGCGCTGATGGTGTTGACAAAGTAATTACATTGGCAAGAATACCGGTTTATGAGTCCCTGTTTCTGTCAGCAGGTGTCACTGTTGGGCAGTCGACATTCATTCATTCATTCATTCTCTCACTCACTGTAAGAGCTGATGAGGTAATAATAAACACTTTTTATTTAACGTGTGACTTTGATAAATAGCTTGACGCAATTAAGTAATTCAAGGAAAATTGAAGAGGAAACTTTGATACATGAAGCATGAAACAAATTGTTGACCAAATAATGGGCGTCTAAAGCCGTGTCAAAAGCCCTAATGAATTTTTGCAATATATGCATTATACACAATAAAGTCATAAATAATGTGTCTCATGTGAGTGTCATTATTGTCAAAGAACAGTCCTGCATGTGACAATCACCAGATTAACAGATTAACATTTAAAAGATTAACACTCAAGAATGTGTTATTTTGTAATAGACATTAAGTTACATGGACTCGGAATGACAGCTTCATTTTGTTGGATGACAAACCAGAAGAAGTGAGCACACGTGGAAAGTGGGTCTGAAAACAGTGTGATGTCTGTCACTTTATATTACAAAACCTAAAAATCACATCAGATAGGCCTTTCTGGTTTTGGGAAGTCCTGTGAGCGTGAGCACCATGGTGACTCATTTCTCTGAACCATTGAAAGCTAAAGACATGTGCTGTGTCATCTTCCTGTTAACAGTCGTAATGAGCACATGCTTTGTCACATGGCAATTCTTTTTATAAAAGCGTTCAAATAAAAGCCAGTTGCTGCTCTCAATAGAAACGTGTTCCTCGTCGCCCACAAAGAAACAGAAAAACATTTCCGCTGATAACCTTTATCTATGATGATCTCATCGGGTGTGACGTCCGGGTGCTTTACGTCGAAATCACTTGTTCCATCTGAAATGACCCAAATACAAAAAAATTTATTGCAACTTGATTATTTGTACACTGGAAATGGATTGTTCCATTGACTTGCATTTTAGGTTAACAATAGAACAAACAATGAGGGAAAAGCATTTAGCTATCAGTAAATGAGACGACACAAGAGAGAAAGATTCAGAAATATTTTGCTCAGGCAGAGACTGAATGTTTTTGTACACTTTTAGAAATCTGTTTTGCATGACGTATATGTTATTTTAACAATGACAAGTTTTTGAGTGAAACAAAACAACAAATACCAAACAATCATAGAACGCATAGCTAAAATTTAAGTTTGTACTGATGTCATTTCCTAAAAATGAAAAGCCTCCTAAACGTCGGATGTATAAACAAATGGGCATTGAAACGTGTAAGCATTTTTCACACAAATATCATTATTTATAAAAATACACTCTTTACTGATCATATGCAAGGGATGTTTTGTAAGAGATGTGATAAAAGACACACTTAATAAAAATAATACAAACTCACCATCTCTCTCCTAAAGTCAGCATGTTGTGAGAAGACCACTGACCTTGAGGTAGATGTTATACTTACAAACAATATTTTGAAAAAATCAGAAATTGAACTTGGCTAATTGAAGGGATAGTTCATCCAAAAGTTTTGCAATACGTAATGTGAACACTACTCAACGTTTGAAGTGGATCAAAACCTTTCATCAAAGTTGTTCTAAATTCAAAATGTGTTTCTTTTGCAATCCGTGCATAACATAAAAGTCAGTTATTAGTCTACGTGGTCATTAAAGAAATGTCATCCTTAATGGCGTTTGATGGTCTCCAGACATGATTGTTTGTCAATAGGTACCAATTGACCTGTCACAGGTGTCCATAGTTGGTAACTGATTATCATTCAAGGCTCTAAATCTGCACTTGAGGTCAGAAAGCAGTGAAAGTGCCACGTTTAGTAATGCAGGATTCTGAGCTCAACAGAGCCAATGGGATGATGCAAGGAGGCATGACTCAATGTGAAGTTGCAGATGCAGTGGGGGTGTCTCAAAGTGTCATTTCCAGTTCTGCGTGGACTTCCTAGACAGGCGTAGGAGGGTTTGGCGTCACCCTGGGAGAGAAATTTGCCACAAAATGTTGTACAGCATGACAGTTTGAGCGGATCATCGATCACGGTTTGGGGAGGCATCTCCATGGGCGGAAGGACAGCTTGTCATTATCAAAAATGGGAGTCTGACAGGCCAAAGGTATAGAGATGAAACCGAGACCAGTTGTGCGACCGTATTTCATCCTTATGGATGACAACGCCCACCCACATCGAGCAAGGCTGGAGACTGAAATATTGGAGGAGGAGGGCATCTCAAGGATGGAGTGGCCAGCCCGGTCACCCGACTTGAACCCCATTGAACACATTTGGAAATGGCAACAGTCAAGATCCTGTGTAGAGTTCCAAACAGCGTTGATGGAGGAATGGCAAGCCATCCCACAACAGAACCGATGATCCAAATCCGATGTGGTATTAAGCATAATCAGGCGATGTGAGGCTATGATCACTGTCAGAGGGGATAACACATCTTACTGACTGGTTGTCTCAATTTATAACATTTGTTGTTTTTTGTTCATGACTTGTTTGTTGCATAAGATAAACCATGCAATTCATGCTTGTTTTACAGTACAGAGATTATTGATCTGCTTTAACATGTTCAATAACATATATTTTGTTGAAGTTTAAATAGTTTCTTTCCTGTTTTCACACTGACGCCTCCCACAGAGTGACTACAGTACAGAGCAGTAGACTATCCAGTACATCACCATAAGGACCATTTGGCTGGCTCCTTGAGGCATTCCAAAGCCACGAAATTGTGCACTGCAGGCAATAATGTTTCAGAGGGATTTTTAGTCGAGTGTGACATCAGGTGAATCACATAAGTACTGAACAACCAACCGTTTTTGGTGAACTCTTGTTTTCACAAATGTGTGACAAGCCAATTCACACTTTGTAAAAAACAATCATGTCTGGGCATCATCAGAAGTGATGAGGAATGAAATCCCATTGATGACAACTTTGAATAATAGCAGACCTACATGAATTTTGAACAATAGCTGTAACTTTTTTTGATTCACTTCAAATGTTTACTAGTGTATTTTGAAGAATTAAGAAAAACGAGTTCTGGGGCACCTTTGACTACCATATAATTCTTCCTAATATGGTGGTCAATGATGCCCCGGAACTGAAGTCACTAACATTCTTCCAAATATCTTATTTATACAGGTATAAAATTACATGAGGGTGAGTAAATGATGACAGAATTTTCATTTTTTTGGGTGAACTTGCCCTTTCAAATGTACAGCACACTGGAAATGAGCCAGGACAAAACTATAAGAGATTTTGAACTCTCAATGGAATGAAACAAATGTCACCCTGTACAGATGTGTTAAGAATCAACGACTAAAACAGTAGTTTTGAGAAGTATGTGGTCTCTTTGCTCGAGGAGGTGTAACCAATCCATCAGATTTGTTACATACTGTACAAGACATACAAGTACAACCGTTTAAGACAGATTCTAGGGTGGGAGATGTGATTTACCTGCCAAGCATCGTTCATAGTTGACAAACGTGCCCTCCGGCCAAAGCTTTCGGAAGGTTAGGTCTGTCTCATCTTGTTTTAAATGTTTGTTCACACATTCGCGCTGAGAGTACACTTAACTTGTGCAGACAACATCTGTGCTTTTTTTTAATGAAAGATCACAATGCATCTACAAAGAAAACAGTTGAAGTGAAATTTTTACATAAACATTTTCCCATTTATTTTTTATTTTATAAAACAACAGAACAATAAAAAGTAAATATATTCAGATTTTACAGAAAACAATGGCAAGATGTTGCCTACTCAATATTATAAATTCTTCTTACTTTAACAATCTTTGCAAACTAACATGGGCACTTTTCTAGTGTCCCTCATACTGTGATGACAGTCTGATCTGTTTCTTGCTTGTAGTATTTACATGAGAACTTATTGAATATATATCAAACCACACTGATGAGCTATACCCTCTAGGGCTGAATTTTATAAATTTGAAGCAATAAAAGGAAAATACACCAAAGGGTGTGTACACTTCTACCGTTTTGGTAGTTCAGATTAAGAAACGTTAAAGCACACGGTGCCGACACATTTAAACGGTACTGCAGATCCAAGACCTCAGAACCACAATTCATAACACAAACTATGTTTTCATGATATCATTTTCTTGCCAGAACGCTGACAAAGTCAATATTAAACTGTCAAAGAGAAATACCTTGTTGGTTACCACTGAATACAACCAATGATAAATAACCATCATTTACCAAATACAAGTCACAATACCTTAAAAAATACAAAAGGTTACGTTTGTATTAGACACGTTTTGTGTCAAGTTTCCTTTTTAAAATATAAATAGGCATCAGTTATTTCAAACTTTTCTTATTTTTAAAATGACGAAAACTTTGCCTTCTCGCTGAAACTGAAATGCTGCAGAAAATCACAAAAAAAGGATGTTTAAATTAAACTACATAAAGCAGGATTTTGGACCAATGAGATTTCATGAGCGGGGCACCCAGCGAGACAAAAATAAAACATAAAAGCTTCGAAATGTCTTAATGTCTAATTAGTCCTTCAACGGCCTGTTTTTAAACTAGAGACTTATAAAGCCCCATCATGAGATTGAAGGATCAAAATCTCTGCAGCCAGTCTTTGCGGATCGAGGATATGAGGAAACCTGTCCATAGCCCTGTCCACCAAGCGTGCATTAAAAATCGCCAGCAATTTCTTTCTCACCTGCTCCCTCTCAGACAACTGTGGATTTGGTTTGGAAGGAGACCAGCGTCCATGTCCTCTCATATCCTGGGATGCTGAAGGATAGGCACCAAAATGATCAGACCAGTATCCGTGATGAGGTGTAGGACCTCTGCTGTGATGATACGAATACTGTGACATGTTGACGGGTGGGTAAACGGGACCCCCTCCGTACGAATGATAACGGGGTTGACCGTAACTCATGTGTTCTGGGTTTGGCGAGCTGGATAAGCTCATGCTGCCTCCGTTCTGAGACTCATAAGAGCAGCCACTGCAGGGTTGTCTGTTAGCTGGAACGCAGCGGTGTCGCCCACCGCTGGGCGGTTTGGAGTTTCTGTGCTCCGTGTCGTAGTAGAGCGCTTCCGGTAAATGACTTTCGTAGGACCCCAAGCCTGAATCCAAACGCTCCTGAGATCCGTAAGGACCTGTCGGGGAATGGCGGTGTTCTCTCTTTGAGGTAAACGTCTTCTGAGTCGGTTGAGGGACTCCTTTGACGACCAGCATGTTTTCGCTGGTGTGTGTTTTTTTGAGAGGTCCGCACGGGTCAAGAGATAGTTTGTGTTCCAAAACTTCTTCTAGAGATGGACTTTGACTGGGCCCGAGAGGAATTGACTGTGGTTTGTGAGGTGTGGAAGAGATTTTAGCCTTGTCCCGCAGCTCGTCGGCCAGGGCACGCTGGGATTGTTTGCTTCGCTCAGGGTGATGAAATTTGCATTTGATTCCGTACGTGCACTTCTTCCCTGTATTGAAAAAAAGGATTACGTTCATGAAATCTGAAACGTCAATTTCTGACTGCTCGTCATGTGGTCAGAAACATCACAGTTTACTGTTTTTTTATAGGTTTGAATACCTCTTACAAAAGATTTTTCATGTTTAAATTTTTAAAGAGCGATGCCAGCATCACTATGATGAAGCTATATTACACTAAAAATTATTTTCTCAGTAGCACCATTAGTATTAAAAACCAAGGGCATATAAACCTTTGAACAGTTGATTTGTGTACAATTATTATCAAAAAACTATCATAAAGAGTAATTAGATGTTAATTAATGAGCACCGTGTCATTTTTCCTTTCTTGGGTCTGGATTATAAATCTAGACAGAAATGTAAAACACACTACACCCTGACACCAATCACAGAATATTTACTCCAACATGTGACTGCAAGACTTTACAAGCTACTGTATGCAAATATTATCTGCGCCTTCTCACCATAAGGACACGGCTGTTTCTTAGGTAGACGTGGAGTCTTTCTCAAGAAGTTGTCAAGGGTGGGACCATGTCTTCCCAAGGGGTCGTCCGGCGGCATAAATCTATAAAAAAGGAATGTGATTTAATGAATCAAAATGTCAATCAGACAGGATGAAGTAAGAAAAAGTTCTACTCACTTATCATTGACAAACGAGTACATCAGAAGTCTCTCCTCAATGAAACGCTTCCACTCTGGACGTTCTCCCTGGAGATCTCGATACGTGTCGTTGGACACAATGATGCCGTCGGATTCGTACGCCAGCTTCACTATGAAACGGTCGTCATAGCAAACCACACGTTTTCCAGCCACCCTTCTGGATGGCGTGAATACAAGAAGCTTTCTCCTCTCCAGCTCCCGTAAAATGTGTTGATCTGACCAAAAGTATTGTTGAAAACAATTAATGTCAGAATTTATTTCTCATTTGGAACTTTCAACACTAGCTTAAAGACCCAGTTGATACTACAGTCATGTTAAGGGACTGGTTCACCCAAAACACTAATTATTCATCCTCATGTCATTCCAAACCTGTATAATGTTCAGAACACAAAAGAAGATATTTTTGAAGAACGTTGATAACAAAACAACACTGAACTGTTTTGACTTTCATTATACGAATGATTTCTCAAAACAGAGTCACATAGAGGTTGGGTGTATAAATAAGGAACATTTATAATATATTTTTTGGCGAACTATCCGGGTTATTCTTACAAAATCTTGGTTTCAAGATGTCAAACGTGATTTCTTAAAAACACTTGTATCAACAAATTACCTTTAGATTCATTTGAGTTTTACAAAAAAAATTTTATTACAAAACAGGCCTTAATTCTCATCACCGTAACCATTTAAAACTGTCCATCTTATAGCATTTTTTGCTAAAAACAAGCGAAGGCATGATGCCAAAGTTAGATTTATTAATCATAAATAACAAGACATAAACTAATTATATTTTAATTCCAATGTTATCATTTTTTTTTTTAAATGGGGAAAACAACCTGTATCAGTAATGAGATCACAGCGTGACAAGAGCATATTAAGTTGTTTGCCATTTGAAAGGTACTATTAGATGTGTTTCTTCACATAAAATCAAACTTAACGTAAATATATTTGTCAGTGTTTAAGCGGTTTTTTAAAACTGTTATGGAGGATGAGAATATCAGTCTTGGACACTTCTTTCTTCCACTAATGCTTATTTTTTTTATACATGAATATTCTGTCAATCGTTTGTTTGTCCGTTTTTTTTTCAGAATACTTTAACTTTACTCTGTTTAAATTACAACAAATAATGAACAAATCGGGACGCGTTACGGTTATGAGAATTTCAGCAGAGAAAGCAAAACAATACAAAAATATTTAATTCCTATACCGCCTATGTCACAATTATGTTTTGTCCGAGGTATAGAACGCAATTATCTTTATTGTGATCATTTTATGTGTCATCAAATTGTATGTTTTATAATTTGAATTCTTTACTCCCAAGAAGCATATCTTACTGTCTATTCAGTAAACAAGGGGTTTCCCTTTTGGCATTCAATCCTTTCAGTTCAAGGAAATAACATTCTCGGCATTTAATTTAATCAACTTCTGGTTTCTATTGAACATGTGCCAATAATCTTTGTACAGTTTTTAATACAGTATTTAAACGTTGTACAGTTTATGTAAAGATAAGCAGGAATTTAAACAATGCTGTGCATGTTTGCGTAGTAAAATCGCAGTAGTTGAGATGAATGGGCATCACACCTGCTGTGTTCTTTAACAGTATTATCATTGCAATCTCAAGATTGTATAAAATCCACTCGGCCGAGTCAAACTTTAGGTAAACATACAGGCTGGCGCAGTCTGCAAATCCAGCAGTGGCTTTTTCATCATTGTGTGCCTTTATACGTTACACGGAAGTATTTAAGGTTTCAAAAAAGCCCCAGGTGCTTGCAAACTTATCCCAGGAAAACTTCTTTCACAATAGGGTTTTATGTATTTTCACTTCCGTTCATTGAGACTAGAGTTTGAATAGATGACTTTTAAAGCATAATTGCTATCCAATCTATTCATAAAGAAAATCAGACAATAAACCTGCAGAAGTTCTTGAGAGTCAAAACTGCACGCAACATATAACATGTCGTCTGTTTTTATGCGATTGTTTCTGACACAGTCCTCGTTCTTTTTTCCTACCTGTGATTGGAACGTCAGGCCGCGGCTGCTCTTTTCTCCAGGAAGGCACGAACACGGTGATGTCAAGGTGACCTCGCTCCAGGAAGAAATTCACCGCCAGCTGGATTCCCAAACAAGAGAAAACTTCCTTGTTCCCATGGCTAAGAATCAGAAAAGGAAGTCATTTCAATTTTCTTGCAATAAAGTGAAAAGTTTGTTTAGGAGCGTATCGAATGCACCAACAGTCAAATTGTAAAGCACATCTGACTCTCAACATCTTTTGATAGATTTCAAATGAATCATAATCCATAAGAGTATATAAGGAAAGGCTTATAACTAAGCTAAATTGCACCTTATACAGTTTGTCGAGAGAACAGATATCCAACTTTTATCCAAAGCGACTACAAATGAGAGAGCATTTAACATATTGTCAATGAACCAAGAGTAACTGTAATCTACAAAGTTGTGTTTACATGCAAGTCTAGAGCAAGGTGAAGCATGAACAACATATAGTAGATATTTTGGACAGTAGGTAGATACGTTTTTTAGACTGCTTTATTTAACCTATCTTTAGGTTAAATAAATAATTATCTCACTTTCAATGTGTTCATTTGCTAAATAGTACTTATGTACATCAATGAATACAATATCATAAACAAGACAATTACAGTCTAAGTTCTTTTTATAACGCCGTACATAAACATAAAACGAGTGGGTGTGAAAAAGCTGTCTGTCCTCAACTGCTGCATGTCCTGAAAATGAAGAAGGCGAATTGCAATGTCAAGCCTGTTCATCATTCATCTTCAAGATAATAGAAGTGTGAGAGCGCAGGGCAAACACAGCTGATTTGCATATTAGAATATTTGCATACTGGAGTGCTGACAGCTACGGGAGCCTGCAGGGACAAATCTGAACTCCACGAGTTGTAAGGTAAAAATGTAAAGCGAGAGGAAACAAAAAGGCTTGAAAGGTGTTAAAAGGTGGAGTGACACACGCGGACAGTAAAACAAATGGTGAATAATACATTAAACTAAATATTGATACATGATCCTTGGCTACTTTCTTTTGGAGCAGGATAAGAAATATACTTCCTCCTTAATTCAAAAAAGGTTTATAGATTCATGTGTTGTGCAAGAATAAGAATACATGCGCCCAATTATTAACAATCTTATCAAATAACTTCCTGATACATGGTGGGAAAGATATTCTCAGGGCATGTTCCAACAACACATTAGTACATCTGTTTTAATTTAGTAATATAATATGCATGACTAACTAAAAAAAAGTATTTGGTATATATTCAACTTAATAAACACAAATCAGGATCTGAAACTGAGAAACCGGACCCGTGACTTGATTTACTACATTCACATTTTACCGAGTTCCTCTGACAGGATGACGAAACGCTCTTCAAAACCGTCATGACATTATTTCTTCTATTCATCATCAAATAAGAGTAATACTCAAACAGAATATATAGAAGATTCAGTGCGGTGCAAGTTCGGTAAACTCACCTCATGGCTACATTACTTCCATCTATAACAATCGGTCTGAGGGCATCTTCATCTTCTACAAGCTCTTCTTGAGAGCTACGACATTCTGTCTGGGCGCTTCGGACCTTCGTACCATCCCCTCGTGGAACCAGCACGGGGGAGGCGGTGGGTTCCTCAGGTTCTCCACCAGCCTGTATCAGCTCCCCCAGAACTTTGTTTGTGTCCGCACCGAGGCCGAGTTTCAGGAAAGCGGCACGGACCTGAGTTTGGGAAAAACCCAGTTTGAGGAACAGGTCGAGTTGGGTCTGGAACTCGTCTGGGGTTGGGTTGGGCTGACCCGGGTCCATTCTATCTTTGCAGGTAACGGGAGGGTCACATACGGCTGCGGGGGCTGTTAGCCATGCGTTGGTGTCGTTTGAGTCAAACCAACGGGAATCCGAAAACAGGCGCAACGCTGGGATGGTGCTTATTTCCGTGCTCATTTCTTCATCTGGGAAATGTTCTGGATGTTCACTCCTGTTTAATATGAAAAACGTTTTTGAATGCATTTTTATGTCATGAAATTGAGTACAGGTCAATTCATTAAGACTACAATTTGGGATGTTACCAACAAAAAGGTGTAGTAATAATACTGCTAATGCCATGGTTGATTTTACAATCTCACACTTTGTCAAAGATTATTTATGTAATATAAATAAAAGGCCATGTTCATATTAATAGATCAAAGGTTCCACCTGTTACTTTCTTGTTTTTGGCATGTCCCAAACATCTCATTACAAAATACTATGTGACAAATACAAAAAAATAAGGTAAAATAGTTCAAACCAAAATATGTCATCAATAGTATGATATTTAAAGTACACAGAACTCGAAATAATCTAATATAAATGAAAAAATCTTTGAAATATAAGCTTAATAAAACTATTCGTGTCTGTTATGTCTTGTGTGGAGTAAGAATCGTTCAATAATGGAAAAAAAACATGTATTTAAAGATGATAAAGGTTCAATCTATAACACATAAACCAGATTACAGTAATAAATACATTTATTTTCTAAAATTTGTTGCACTCTAAACTTTACCTTATCCGATTTATTACCCTAAAAACATTGTAATTAAAAGTTGTTTATATTATTTTTACTTGAAACGACAGTAGAAGTGGCTAATAAACTTCTTATAATTCACACACAGCACCGACGGATCAAAACAACCCCCGCTAATATACAGATATACGTCGTAAAAAGTTAAATGCGAGATAGAAAACTATACGAACCTCTAGTTTAACATCGCTTCTCTGTGTTGTGTGTGTGCCAGAGTTGTGAGCTTCTGTTTCTGTGTAACAGAGTTTTATAAAAGTTTGTTCCTGTTGAACCCACGACTGTAAAGTCCCGAAATATGACGCGACACGCCTTTAGAAAGAGGAAAGCAAAACCAGGAAGTGTCCTAACGTCACTTGCGTCACTAACTCTTATTATGTAATGCGAATAAAAGATAAATTGTAAATAATTTAATCTATACACTGATGATAAATAAGAATTTAGATACCCATTCAATAATTTGTTGAATCAAGTAGACGTTTGTCTTCTTATCAATAAAACCAAGAAAGTAACACATCAAAAAATCTTTAGAAACTAAGAAGAGACTTCAACAAATCTTTATTTTCAAGACTGAAGAGCTTCACATACTACCTAAAAATAAAATATGAAATACATCAGAAAACTGGCATAATTATAACATGAAATAAAATAAAATATGAAATAAATAAGAAAACTGGTAGATTTAAAACAATAAATAAAATACAATATGAATTAAATCTGAAAAGTGGCACATTTGAAGCAATAAATGAAATAAAATATGAAATAAATAAGAAAACTGGCACAATTAAAACAAGAAATAAAATAAAATATGAAATAAATAAGAAAACTAGCACATTTAAAACAAGAAATAAAATAAAATATGAAATAAATAAGAAAACTGGTACATTTAAAACAAGAAATAAAATAAAATATGAAATATATCAGAAAACTGGCATAATTATAACATGAAATAAAATAAAATATGAAATAAATAAGAAAACTGGTAGATTTAAAACAATAAATAAAATACAATATGAATTAAATCTGAAAAGTGGCACATTTGAAGCAATAAATGAAATAAAATATGAAATAAATAAGAAAACTGGCACAATTAAAACAAGAAATAAAATAAAATATGAAATAAATAAGAAAACTAGCACATTTAAAACAAGAAATAAAATAAAATATGAAATAAATAAGAAAACTGGTAGATTTAAAACAATAAATAAAATACAATATGAATTAAATCTGAAAAGTGGCACATTTGAAGCAATAAATGAAATAAAATATGAAATAAATAAGAAAACTGGCACATTTAAAACAAGAAATAAAATAAAATATGAAATAAATAAATAAATAAGAAAACTGGTAGATTTAAAACAATAAATAAAAAACAATATTAAATAAATAAGAAAACTGGCACAATTAAAACAAGAAATAAAATAAAATATGAAATCAATCAGAAAACTGGCACATTTAAAACAAGAAATAAAATACAAGAAATAAACCAGAAAACGATACATTGCAATAAACAAAATAAAATAAAAAAATAATGAATGAGAAAACAATATACATTTAATAAATGATAAAAATGTAAATTTGGCCTGCACAAGTTCAAATTATGAACATACTTTATGTGTTTAATCAAGGAAAAGGGAAATAAGATCTGAGAATGACCATTCAAAACAAAACTAAAAAGAAAAGCAAACAAGCAGAGCATACTATCTCTTTCATTGAGACAACGGTAAACATGGTCTGTAACTGTAAATCTCACTTCCCTTAATATATCTGGTGTGAAATAGACACAGTGTATATTTCCACTTCACCCTTCAAAAAACATTTGTATTATCATATGTCATTGTGGGGTCAATTCATACAAATGTCACATAGATAACAGTTTTGTTATTTGTTAAAAGATTTTTCCTTTGTGTGGTGAGAAAGGGAAACCCCTGTGAGATCAACGATTGGCAAACAGAATGGCACAGATTGCATTTTTTTCTTTCATCTTTTCCACAGTGCAAGATTCTTCCATAAATAACAGCAAATAAGTGAATGATGAATCATTGTGAATCATGTTTGTGTATTTTATGTTCAAGTAGGATTTAAATGACAGGAAGTGCTTGGGCTCTTACGATAGCCACGGTACACTGCAGTTCACAGAAACTGAAATGTGGAAGTATCTGACATTTATGTGTTACTTCTGAAATGTAATCTGATTCAGAGTCTTATGATGGAAACAAGATATATTTGTTATTTGTCCATTTTTAAAAGGCCAAGATAAAATTTCAATGCACATGTCATTAAAGCAGACATTTCTTTTTTGTGTCAGTAGTGATTCATTTCCACGGTTTCTTTCCACCTTTCTCAAGAGATCAAAGAAATCCATTAACATGATCTGTTAGATAAGATTTTACACAAGGTCAGCAATGGAGGAATGTATTTCTTCTTCTGAGCAGTTAATGTTTCCATGAAAAATACATAACCAGGTGGCAAGAAATATGATTATACATACATTTTAAATTTAATTTTAGTTTATATTTTTAGTATTATATCTATTAATTATGAAATCATCCAAATTTCCCCATCAACTATTTTTTGTTAATTAAGTCTTATTAGACTGAAATGGAAGTAAAGGTGATGGGTAGCGTCTTAAATGGATTTTACGGCAATGTATTTTCTTGATGACCTTTTTTCTTGATTTGATCTTTGATGGTTTACTTGCTTCATGATCTTCAGATTTATGATTTTCATGATCTTCGGAAGGATGTTCATGATCTTCGGATGCATGTTCGTGATCTTCAGATGGATGTTCATGATCTTCAGATGGATGTTCATGATCTTCAGATTGATGTTCATGATCTTCAGATGGATGTTCGTGGTCTTCATAGGCATGTTTGTGATCTTCGGATGTATGTTCGTGATCTTCAGATGGATGTTCATGATCTTCAGATGGATGTTCGTGATCTTCAGATGGATGTTCATGTTCTTCAGATGGATGTTCGTGATCTTCAGATGGATGTTCATGATCTTCAGATGGATGTTCATGATCTTCAGATTGATGTTCATGATCTTCAGATGGATGTTCGTGGTCTTCATAGGCATGTTTGTGATCTTCGGATGTATGTTCGTGATCTTCAGATGGATGTTCATGATCTTCAGATGGATGTTCGTGATCTTCAGATGGATGTTCATGTTCTTCAGATGGATGTTCGTGATCTTCAGATGGATGTTCATGATCTTCGGAAGGATGTTCATGATCTTCGGATGCATGTTTGTGATCTTCAGATGCATGTTCGTGATCTTCAGATGGATGTTCATGATCTTCAGATGGATGTTCGTGATCTTCAGATGGATGTTCATGATCTTCGGATGCATGTTCGTGATCTTCAGATGCATGTTCGTGATCTTCAGATGGATGTTCATGATCTTCAGATGGATGTTCGTGATCTTCAGATGCATATTTGTGATCTTCAGATGGATGTTCGTGATCTTCAGAGGGATGTTCGTGATCTTCAGAAGGATGTTCATGATCTTCGGATGGATGTTCGTGATCTTCAGATGGATGTTTATGATCTTCAGATGGATGTTCATGATCTTCAGATGGATGTTCATGATCTTCGGATGCATGTTCGTGATCTTCAGATGCATGTTCGTGATCTTCAGATGGATGTTCGTGATCTTCAGATGGATATTCATGATCTTCGGAAGGATGTTCATGATCTTCGGATGCATGTTCGTGATCTTCAGATGCATGTTCGTGATCTTCAGATGGATGTTCATGATCTTCAGATGCATATTTGTGATCTTCAGATGGATGTTCGTGATCTTCAGAGGGATGTTCGTGATCTTCAGAAGGATGTTCATGATCTTCGGATGGATGTTCGTGATCTTCAGATGGATGTTTATGATCTTCAGATGGATGTTCATGATCTTCAGATGGATGTTCATGATCTTCGGATGCATGTTCGTGATCTTCAGATGCATGTTCGTGATCTTCAGATGGATGTTCGTGATCTTCAGATGGATATTCATGATCTTCGGAAGGATGTTCATGATCTTCGGATGCATGTTCGTGATCTTTAGATGCATGTTTGTGATCTTCAGATGGATGTTCGTGATCTTCAGATGCATGTTTGTGATCTTCAGATGGATGTTCGTGATCTTCAGAGGGATGTTCGTGATCTTCAGAAGGATGTTCATGATCTTCAGATGGATGTTCGGGATCTTCAGATGGATGTTTATGATCTTCGGAAGGATGTTCATGATCTTCAGATGGATGTTCATGATCTTCAGATGGATGTTCGTGATCTTCAGATGGATGTTCATGATCTTCAGATGCATGTTCGTGATCTTCGGATGCATGTTCGTGATCTTCAGATGGATGTTCGTGATCTTCGGAAGGATGTTCATGATCTTCGGATGCATGTTCGTGATCTTCGGAAGGATGTTCATGATCTTCGGAAGGATGTTCATGATCTTCGGATGGATGTTCGTCATCTTCAGATGGATGTTTGTGATCTTCAGATGGATGTTCATGATCTTCAGATGGATGTTCATGATCTTCGGAAGGATGTTCATGATCTTGGGATGCATGTTCATGATCTTCAGAGGGATGTTCGTGATCTTCAGATGGATGTTCATGATCTTCGGAAGGATGTTCATGATCTTCGGATGCATGTTCGTGATCTTCAGATGGATGTTCATGATCTTCGGATGCATGTTCGTGATCTTCGGATGCATGTTCGTGATCTTCAGATGCATGTTCGTGATCTTCATAGGCATGTTCGTGATCTTCAGATGCATGTTTGTGATCTTCAGATGCATGTTTCTGATCTTCAGATGGATGTTCGTGATCTTCGGATGCATGTTCGTGATCTTCGGAAGGATGTTCATGATCTTCGGATGCATGTTCGTGATCTTCGGAAGGATGTTCATGATCTTCGGAAGGATGTTCATGATCTTCGGATGCATGTTTGTGATCTTCAGATGCATGTTCGTGATCTTCAGATGGATGTTCATGATCTTCGGATGCATGTTCGTGATCTTCGGATGCATGTTCGTGATCTTCAGATGCATGTTCGTGATCTTCATAGGCATGTTCGTGATCTTCAGATGCATGTTTGTGATCTTCAGATGCATGTTCGTGATCTTCATAGGCATGTTCGTGATCTTCAGATGGATGTTCATGATCTTCAGATTGATGTTCGTGATCTTCAGATGGATGTGCATGATCTTCGGATGCATGTTCGTGATCTTCGGATGCATGTTCGTGATCTTCAGATGGGTGATTCTTGTGATCTTCAGATGGATGTTTGTGATCTTCGGATGGATGTTTGCCAGTTTTTTCTTCTTTTCCATCACTCTCAGAAGTTTCCGGTACGGCTACATCTGTGTCCTGTAATTTATTTGACATATACCCTAATTTGCCATTAAAATCGATGATTGTTTGAATGACTTTTGGGCCAGGGAAGTCCATGGCAATAATACCTACACAATGTGATCTATTCGTGTCTCCTTTAAGTTCAAGAAGGTAATCATCAACCTGTTTGTTGAGTGTTTTGGCTATTTCTAACGGCTCCTCTGATCCAACTTTGGACCCAGTATATGTGAGCATCATATCATGGTTACAGTTTTGTGACGCTAATTTTATATTTTCTTTCATTTGTGTTTCTTTTTTATCTTTCTCTGTGTCTAACTCTGTGACATGAACAGGAAGTCCTAGATTTAAAGTTGAACTCTGGACCAAGACTATCTTTCCTCGCACCTGCCCAAGTGTGGGGACAACTTTGTCTGTCCATAAAGGTAAATCACCTCCACTCAACCACTCAGTGACTTGAGCAACAGCTCCCTCATCTGGAGTAACTCTAAGCAACAGTGTCTCTTTCTTATGTTTCACAAGAAAAGTCTGCAGAGTTCTAAAAGCATAAAAAAATGTTTCAGATTCCTGAACACCTTCAGTTTTTACATATTGCATGTTCCTGGAGGTAACATGCAGATCAAAAAATCGTATGCCGGCATCAAGTTGGTTGTGTAGACCCCATGCTTGAAACGCCGGAGGAGATGTTTGTGAGTACCGGTTGCTTTGGTGTGTGCCGGGAATCGATATAGCTGATAGTGGCAGATCTTGAATTTTCTTCATCCATTTGTGGTTTGTGAATTTGAAATGCAGAGTTTCAGAGGAGCTGAAATGTTGTTCACCTTGACATCTACAGATGGCCACACTGCAGGTAAAATCAACATCTTTAGAGTCATAGTTAAAAATATAAATCATAAAAATAATCAAATGTTTTGTGTCTTTATGCAATATAACTTACACTATAAACACAGAGAGATGAATATGTTCCATTGTCCGTAGCTTCTTTCTGCAACTAAACATTACAATTGCTGCAGAAAAAGAACAAAGTCATTAATCCTATTGGTGGTCACTTTATTTTGAGCATTACAGACTATTTGAAAGATGAAAAGCAAATGTTTAAAAAATAAAATATTCAAATACTACTGCACTCAACAGAGCGAGTGTCTTTTAAACAGTAGAAAAGAAAGAGTCCAGCTTTAACTGTCCAACTACAAGTAAGTACATGTTGTTTTTCGCAAATGTTAAACATGTTTCCTCTTTAAAAGAGAATATCCAGACATCAATCGAATCGCTTTATCATTAGAAATAAATACTGTTTGCATATAATTTTTCTGACCTTGACATCAGGCTGCACACGAAGGCAAAGAAAGAGTGTTACTAATGTCTTTAACCATGTAGGACTTCAAACTTTTAACTGAGGCAGTTCTTTTATCATTGCACTGCATTTGCCTAAACGTGAGTCCGGACAGACATACTTTGCATTCATGTCCTATTAAAATGAACAGACACTTTATAATTAACAGATAAAGATAAAACAGTATTTGGATATAGGCTACATCTATATAAACGAACACATTTCAATAACTATTAAAGAATTTAACAAAGTTATAATTTTATAAAGCTTTTATGAATATTTTAAAAAGGTTTTATTAATACATACTATAATGTCGCGAGAATAGTATTTTTTTTCACACCTATCTACCTACCAAGCGAAGCAAGTGCAAGAATACTGCGTTTCATTTCGAAATGATCATTCATACTCGAAGAGTAAAGTAAAACTCAATTGAATCTCTTATTATGTCTGTTTTAAATTCACTTGGCAAAAGGAGCAATAAAACAACGTCATTTTCTCTTTACTTGGAGCGACGTTTTGTGTGTTGTCCCCTTCCCGAGGGGCTCATCGGAGGGCGGTGTATCCCATTAGGAACGCACCGACAGACAGGTGTGAGTTCACGCATGCGCATCGGGTCAACAGGGCATTACGTGACGTCATTGGGGCTCTACTGAAGCGTCCTGCAGCGCATTCCTGTGCCTTTATGATCGATTCTGACAAACATTAAAGCGAATAGCAGGGTTGCATTAATATATGCAGATCATATTAAAAGGCAGATCATTCAGAAAGTTCTCTCTAGAGTTGTGTACAGCGCTCAAGGCATGTCTCAAAGAACGCTTCCTCTGCTTATAATAAACCTCGGCGGAGAAATGCTTTATATTTTGGATCAGCGCCTTCGAGCGCAGGATGAACGCGATGATAAAACTCAGAGAGGTAAACAACAGTAGCTGTAAAGTCCCTGTAGTCTAAAATAGCAGACTAGCAAACTTAATCCCCGATTTAGAAAACTATACATCGGTTCCGCCGGTCCTCTCTCTCTCTCTCTCTCTCTCTCTCTCTTTCTCTCTCTATCTCTCGCTCTCTCTCTCTCTCTCTCTCTCTCTCTCTCTCTCTCTCTCTTTCTCTCTCTCTCTCTCTCTCTCTCTCTCTTGCTCTCACTCACTCGCTCTCTCTCTTTCTGTCTCTATCTCTCTCTTTCTCTCTCTATCTCTCGCTTTCTCTCTATATCTCTCTCTCTTGCTCTCACTCGCTCTCTCTCTTTCTATCTCTCTCGCTCTATCTCTCTCTATATCTCTCTCTTTCTCTCTCTCTATCTCTTTCTATCTCTCTCTTTCTCTCTCTCTCTTGCTCTCACTCGCTCTCTCTCTTTCTATTTCTCTATCTCTTTCTATCTCTCTCTTTCTTTCTCTCTCTATCTCTCTCTCTCTTGCTCTCTCTCGCTCTCTTTCTTTCTCTCTCGCTCTATCTCTCTCTCTCTTTCTCTCTCTCTCTCTCTTGCTCTCACTCGCTCTCTCTTTCTCTCTCTATCTCTCTCGCTCTATATCTCTCTCTTTCTCTCTCTCTATCTCTCTCTTTCTCTCTCTCTTTCTATATCTCTCTCTATCTCTTCTATCTCTTCTTCTCTCTCACTCTCTCTCGCATATTTATGTAGTTGCTTGTTTGGGACGGCGAGAATGACCGCTTATCTAACTAATCATAGCAAATGCAACATGCAATTATTGTAAAGTGTTGATATGTCTGGAAGTGGTATCATCCTACCAGTTAAGGTAGACATGACATGAATCTGAATCATTGTTTACAGATGACAAACAGACGAGTCCAATGTGATAAGTGATGGTATTAAGTGGAGTAACAGAAATGTGGCTTTGGCTCTGTTGCAGGTTGCTGGACAGAGGATGACAGAAAAAGAGGTGCATTAGTCTCTCCCCCTCAGATTCATCACGCTTTGATCCTGGGCTTGAACACTATGTTCCCAATACTTGCTGATACCTGTCTTGACACATTCTAGGATATCCCATTTCTGGATCGCACTGCACATGACAATGCTGAATACATCCAAATAATACAGCAAGAGAAGCACAAACAACATTAACATTGCTCACATTAAACAAGCATTAAAAGGGCAACACTGCGATATTTATTTAGAAAATGCTTTGAAATGTTGGCACTCAAAATAAATTGTATCATAAATAAATTTCTGTTATTCTTCTTGTAAGTAATCTTTCTCATATTCTGATTTTTAGTTATGAATGATATCGCGACCACTTTGTTCAGTAAGACGTTTCTAGAGGAGATTTTAAAGCCTCAGGATGTGTTCACTCATCGAGGCCTGCGGACAGTTCTGACACGGATCGCACACGCCTCCATTATGCGTCTAAACTCAGCCAGCATGGACAAGGTATGAACTGAACCTAACCTCTCCAGGGGCACTAACAAGTGTGCTTTACATTCCAGCTGTAGAGTTTTTTATTTTATGATCATTATTTTTTATTAGGGGTGACTTATTTTGTATCAAATTTGACTTGTATTTTTTGCAGTTGTATGATTTGATGACTATGGCCTTCAAGTACCAGATCCTTTTGTCTCCACGTCCACGTGATCTACTGCTCATCACCTTTAACCACACTGACGGCATTAAAGGTCTAGTAAAGGACAGTCACAACCTGGTAAACCAGATCAACGAAGCCCAGCGGCAACTTATAGAGGTAAAAATCCACTGCCATCTAGAACTTTAGGTTTAAGGCATGAACTGTCAATGTGATCTTAATTTCTCTGTTTTTTTATTCATTCATATTTATTTTATTATTTCAAAATTATTTCTAATCCTATGCTTTTTATGTCTAGTACTAATATATATTTTCCTCAGCTGTACACACCCTTATCCGACGGTGACTTTCAACTCATCCGACACACGCTGCTGGTCCTCTTTCAAGATATGCAAACCAGGGTGAGATGTTAGTTGTTCTGTGGGCTCCTTAGAGCTTATTTGCATTGGAACCGTGCCAGATGGTATTGTTTGTGTGCATATCATCTCGGAGTTATGAAGTTACTCGTATAGCAGTCAAGCATAGTTTCGTGAATGCTTTTACATACTTTTCTTTCGTCAGGTGTCAATTTTCTTGGAAGAAAAAATCCAGAACCCCAACGGACGCTTTGTGCTGTCGACCTCGGGGCCAGTGCCTTACGGATATGAGGTTCCTGGATCAATTAGGTAATGTGGAGGTCAGAGGACATTGACAGAGATAGCATGAGCACTTCGTTCTTTAGTATTTGTTTTAAGAATGATAGATGATTGGAAAATGATAGATATAATTATACACACCTATTTGCGAGCAGTCTCAGTATGTTTCCTCTTATATTACTGGTTGCAGGTGGTTTACTAAAGGAAGAGAGGTGAGGAGAACGATGTTTCCCAGTGGAGAAAATTATGTACAAGCTTTAAACGATGCCTCATTCGACCTCTCTGGAGACAGAGTCACACGCTTGGGCACCAACATGTAAATATTTAAAAAAAAAAGAAGAGATTAAGCTAATAAATAGAATAATTATTTTATAGAATATTTTTTGCATTTAAAGAAATTATCTTTGTATACATTTAAGTGTGTAAAACTATACATGATTGCTGCTACAACAATTAATTGTATACAATAGTTATTATTTTAATATAATGTGTACTGTACACTCTTACAAGATTAAAGTCCCTAAAAGGTTCTTTGCAGCAATGCCATAAGAGTGACATTTTTGGTTCTCCTTAGAACCTTTTCAGTCAAATTGTTTAAAAGAACCATCTCATTTTTTTTTAAATTAAAAGAACATTTTCTTCACTATAAAGAGCGTTTGTTCTGCAACAGAAAGCTCTCTATGGAATGATGCAGTCGGATCTTCTATGGGATCGTAAAGCACCTTTTTTGAGTGTATATACATATTTTTATTAAACAAAATCAGAGATATAATATCATTATAATATGATTGTACCAAGATTTGATTTTTGATTAATTTGGACATGTAAATATTGATTGACTTCTGTGCAGGTACAGCAAAGCCTCACCTGAAGACTCACGACCATCAGACACTTCCAACAGAACCAGAAAACAAAAGCAGGTGGATCTTCACTACAAGCATCCTGGGACATTCAAAGATTTATAAAACATCTCATAAACATTGTACAGAAGTTTCATTAAAATATTGTAACCCAATGTCCTCTGTATGTTGTATGTTTGTTTGCATGTTGTGGACAGGTGGAGTATGCTCCTAACCTTCTGGCCACAGAGGAACTGAATTTGCTGGCTAAACTAATGGGTGGGATGGAGGTGCAGAAGCTCTCGAATGTGGACGCTGGTTTCAAAGTGAACCTGTTAACCTTGGAGGAGTATGAGGGGATGTAAGCATTACTCATCCACACATAATCCTGACACGTCTACACAGTACACACACACCATAAATCTTAAGTTTCAACTGCTAAATTATTAGGAAAATTGGGTAGAATAAGTCAAACATCTAACAGTGAAATGACCATGTTTCTCTCAAACTCTACAGCTGTGTTGTGGCAGGGGCGGAACAACAGTCAGCCAAAGTCATCAACATACAGGCCATACAGGTGACATGTCACTCACTTTACACACCTGCTTGTCTCTTTGTATCTACTTGGTTGCCCGAGGCTGGGAATGTTCTAAGTTACAAGTAGAATCTCTTTTCAATAACAGAGAAACACAGGTGTTGCCCCGGGACAACCTTAACATAGTGCACATAAAATTCCACTTAAATACGTTTACCAGGAAGTTAGAACTGCGAGTAGGCTATACCTCACACAGGTTTTCCATTTTCGTTTATTAATATTTCATGAGTTGCTTCAGTAGGCTACTTCATGCACTTTTATAGCTCCAAAATTGCATAATTTCTCATTTTCACACTATTGTGATCTCCAGCCACATCACTTCAGTTGTAAAGTCCATTTTTAACTCATATGATCATTTACTAATGTCAATGTAAATGGCTCAATATACTTAAAATTCAACCGCTTTTTCTTTGTATGCTGCGTTTGCAGGATCAGTTAGTCAATACTGAGCTGGCCCGTATTGCAGGGGAGTTTTCCGAAGATGGAAGCCCAACAGAGGGACACATAAACAAAGGAGATGACTTGTTGGCCATGATGGATGATATCTGAAGGACATAAATTGGGTTATCATTATATTTTGTTGTGAAGGTTGGGAAGTGCACACAATAAAAATATGTATGATTTTAAATGAAATGTGTTCTCATTATTTAAAGATGTTGAAGTGTTAATACAGAAATAAACCTAATGTGATTTTTCACTGGTGAAAAGAGATTCAACTCTCTGACTTTTTGTAGGCAATCTATGAGCGTGTCGCTAGAGGGCGCGCGATCGCTTTCAAGCTGGTTTGTGCAATACACATAAATGTGACCCTGGACGACAAAACCAGTCTTATGGGTACATTTTTCGATATTCTTACATCATCCGAAAGTTGAATAGACAAGATTTCTATTGATGTATGGGTTGTTAGGATGGGATAATACCTGGCGGAGATACAACCGTTTGAAACTCTGGTATCTGAGTGTGCCAAAAAATCGAAATATTGCGAAAATTCCCTTTGAAGTTGTTATTCGGAGGCATTGTAGCACTCAGAGAAAAAAAGATTTGATATATTTACGCAAGGACCATGATAGTTACTTAATATCCTAATAATATTTGGCATAAAAGAAAAATCGATAATTTTGTATTTTGTATGTATTTTTGGCTTTTACTAAAAATGTTCCCGTGCCACTTAAGACTGGTTTTGTGATTCAGGTTCGCAAATGTGTCGCATTTTTTTTGTTTTATAAGGCAAAATTGTGCACTAAAACATACAAGTGACCGGGTAAAAAGCACAAAAACTGTACATTACTCAATCGAGTTTACCGTAGTACAAAAATAACTTTCGGAAAAAACATTATCGTCAAAAGTAACTGTGGAATAGTCACGCTTGTCAAACACTGCATCAGTTAAGAAATGTGATCGTTATTGTGCTTTTTATCCAGAAAAAAACTTAGCTTTCACGTTACTTGTGTGTGTTTCAAGGACACTTTTGCCCTGCCCAATATGGCGGCGACGCTGACGCCCCCCCCGTCGCATGTTGGTTCATGTCGATGACGCATTAAAGCTACGCTGCACAGAAGCGCGCGAATGTGATGTAAACAAGCGTGCTCGCGTGAGATTCCGGAATAGATGTGAGTAAGTAACAGGTTTAAAAGTGAACTAAATCATTGTAATGTCGATCTTGTGAAGCAGGATCAGTCCGATTTCATGCGTCATTCGTGTGATTTAATCTGGAAGTTGCAAAGTGCATGAAATGTTAAATTTTTGATAAATTGTTAATTTACAGAAGAATGTAGCTGTACGTTTGAAGCACTCTTTTGGCCACAGCTGATCATGGAGGTGACCCATTCGCTCCGTGAGCGCACCATCGCTGAGAACAGTCTGGTGGTCCTTCTGCAGGGTCTGAACGGACAGGTGACCACCGTGGACCTCAGAGACGAGAGCACGGCGAGAGGACGCGTCATCAACGTGGACGCCTTCATGAATATCCGACTGGAAGAGGTTGTGTACAGGGACAGGCGTGGACGCGTGTCCCAAATGGACGATCTGTTCATTACGGGACGAAACGTGCGCTACGTCCACATCCCAGATCATATGAACATCATAGAGACCATACAGACCCAGCTCACCAAAATACACCGCGTGCGCAACTTTGGAGCAGGTGGTGGAAGGAAAGAGTACTCGAAGAAGAAGTAGATGTCACCTGTGACTTTTTTTGTAATATATTTATTTTGTTTATGTGTTAATTACGCGCTCTTGTATTCAAGAGAAAAAAGTGCGTAACTTAGTTGTGACTTTTTGGTTGATCTAAATTTGAAATGATGGGTTAAGGTCTGCGCATGATGTTTTTGTTCCTGTGGTCTAAAATGCAATAAAAAACCTTATTCTCATTACTATTAATTTGCAACAGCAAAGAATTGTATATTGGTCGAATCATTTTTGCCACCTGAGTTAAACGTTTCTCATCATTTTCATGTATTTTTTATAATACCCATATCTCCTTTTGTTGTCCAAAAACTGTAATATATACAATTATTCATTTGGCAGACATTTTTATAAGATTTTATATACAGCAACTAAGAAGTGTATCCTTCTTTGAAGTAAAGCTATTATTGTGATTCAAACCGAAGGAAAAGTCTATTCATTTTGTCTCCCAAAATGCCCTTTTTGTTTTGTCTTGTGGTCAGCGGGGCGTGAGATTGTATATCTAATTGTGGAACAATATTATTTTCCTTCAGGAATATCACATGCCATAGCACAGGGAAAAACAGATTTTTCGGTCGCCACATAATCACAGGCTTTGAAATGACTCAACCATCATCCCTGTCCAACACAAGCCTCAATCACATCCAAACACTATTCTGGTAAACAATAACATAACAACATGAAAATGAACAGTTGAGAAGTGCAAGGTCCAATTTCCCTTCTTAAGTTGTAGTACGTCAGTTTGAAAATGAATATGGTTAAGTGTGCATTTTTTGTAACCTATAAAAGTTTGCTAATTTAATTTCCTTATCAATAATTAAACTATATCTAATAAGAATTCACTATTCTATACAGTCACATATTGAAAGGTGCTTGCTGGGAATTATCGGTGTAGGAAGAAATGCACTTGAGAATCATTCCACACTTGTGTCATGTATATGACCTCAAAATCCTAGCATGCATTGCCCAGAGGAGTATGTTGGCCACATTGAAGACATTAAGGCAAACGGCCTCTTGGGCTTAATAAACGCCCTTACACAAGAAGCCCGGCCCAGTGTACAGTGCTTTCAAAGACAGCCGTTTCCAACAGGGTCTAGACGACACTCGGTTCTCT
The DNA here is from genome assembly GCF_015846415.1 of Triplophysa dalaica. Classification (NCBI taxonomy): domain Eukaryota; kingdom Metazoa; phylum Chordata; class Actinopteri; order Cypriniformes; family Nemacheilidae; genus Triplophysa; species Triplophysa dalaica. The sequence goes on along the minus strand of NC_079566.1, from coordinate 14,158,172 downwards.
TCAGGTGTCCACATCTCTTCAGACAGGAGCACAAAGAGTTCCTTTAATCCAGAGTTAGCCTCAAGCACCGGCTGTGTGCCCGCTGCAGACATTTCCTGTTCCACCCCGCAGCTTTAACCCCGAACACACAGATCTCTCTGGCCTGTTGCACGTGTACTGCCTCAGAGGCTGTCCAGTTCACCCTGATCAAGCCTAACCTGGCTGAGAGACACAATTTAAGAGTCAACATCTGAAGGTTAAAAAAGAAGACAGAATAATAATGGTTTTACGATACTTTTCACTTTATTTAAACAATTCAATTTGTTTTAACACCATTGCATTGTTTGGCTTAGCTAAATGTTTACATCATGCTATACGGTTGATTTGGAGTCGTGTCAATTCCAAACAAAGTCTGATAAAAATACAAAGTACATTTACTCCAACACTAGAGAAAAACTAACTGTGGGCTGTCCTATACAACGCACACAGACATGAGGAAGAGGTTTTCACGGATCCGGCATCCAGTGGGTGTGAAATGCCACTGTAATAATGTAAATTCTATTGCCACACCGTGTACTCCTCCCTTACTATATTTTCTCATGTGAGAGGAAACACCTCCCTTTACACTTCTCCCAGTGAGAGAGAAACTGTGTTTGTGACCACAGAGGGCTGCTTCTGGTCAGACGCAGATATGTGTGAAAGAGCAGTCAGAGAGAGAGAGAGAGAGAGAGAGTGTGTTCCAGATGACATACACACCTCTCAGTGTTCAGCGTTCCTGCTTCATCTTCTGATGTGTTGAGGTCACCCCGTCCGTGCCCTGTGGATATGCGACTCATCCTTCAGACAATTCGTGGGTTTTAATCTTGAGTGGAGTGATGACTAAAACAGAAGAACACTCAGAAATGACGGTTCGTTGGCAAAGGTAAGAAAGTTTTTACTCTTGAGTACAAATGAAACCTATTTTTGATGTTTAAATAACACTTTTAATTCTTAATCTTAAAGGGGTCGTTCACTGAAAAACTGTCATCATTTATTTCCCTCATGTATGTGTCATCTGTACCTTGCATGATTGTAGAACACAAAAGAAGATATTTTGAGGAATGTCTTTAATTCTGTTCGATATGAAAAGGGGAAATCACTAACTGTATATTCACGTGCATTGAAGTCATATTAAAATACAGTATGGTTATGTGAAAATATGAAGACTTTGTGGCCGTGAGTTTGCACATGCAGACATTTTATTTATAAAAAGGTGAAAATATTCTAAAGTAAAAATAAAATACCTCATTTTAGCTTTTTGCTGAAGAAACGCTTTAAAACACAGAGAATGTATGAAAACATGAGATCAGCACGTTTTCCAGACATCTGCAGACCTTTTGCAGGTTTGCTTTTCTGGGAAGAGATCTGAGGGATGGGAGATGGTATGTTTAAAAGTTCTTGTCTGGCATCTTTAAGGGATATATGTAAAACTTATACACATTTAGACAGGCCATGCGTGTAATCCTTGCTTTTCAATTGTGAATCAGATTGTTTTTTGTGTTTGTTAACTCTTCAGAACTCTTCAGAACTTGACAGAATTATACAATATTGAAGTTGATTGCAAAAAGATGCTCGACTGTTTTGATTTTGTTCTTTCAAACTCTTTGTTTTGATGAAGGTCTAGGTTGTTTCAGTGTCTCTAGTGTTTCTCTTAACAAAATTAGGGGAATAACTAACAAGGATCTTAAAATACGCACGTGGTAATGCTTTTAAATACTTTTCTCTTTTTTCGCATTTTTAATGCTCGACTTGAAATGTTTTAATCAATTTATTTTTATGCATTTTTACTGGTTTTTTAATCTGCCGACCAAACTGTCTGTTGCTTAAAAGTTCTTATAACTTTTCTGGTTTATGGTCACATCTTGATAAAAAAGACCCTGCTTAATCTGAGGATCTCTTTCTTGTGGCCAGTTGAGCAGTATATAAAGCAACCAGAGCGAACAAAAAGTACTATAGTGTACTTGAACATGTGTCTCTGTCCTGCCAAGAGTGTGTCAGATAGAGATCAGGGCGTCTGAGACTGTGGTGAAGATTAAAGTGTGCTGTAATTACAGGCCCCATGAGGAAACAAACAGGAAGACAATAACACCAGTCTTCCGTCATCTCAGCGTGGTCTCAGCCGCTGTAGACTTTATGATGTGGAGACGCACAGGGAGTCAGTGCATTTATAGACCTAAAGATCCGTTTTTTCCTCACTTGTTTAATAAATTGCTTGTGGGGTTCATTATCTTTGAATGAATAAATGTAAATATAAGAATATGGAGCAGAGAAGAGAAGATTTTCCCATGTTGCTTAGGAAATCCTGATCCAGATGTTGCGCTTTAATCCCCTCATACTGTCTTCTATCTCGGAGAGAGTGACACAATCTGGAATCTACCCAGTTTCCCAGGGAAGAGTCCCACGCAGAGCCCGAGCACACATGCGAAAGCTGGAATTCTGTTCCTGTGGGAAAAGTTAAAAAGTTCGTGGGAGCCCAGAGCGAGGTTCAGGTCAATACAATGACAACAACAGCAACAAATGGCCCGTAGGGAATAATATGGATATTTTACTGCGTTGCTCTTACGGGTAACTGAGACTAATGACACAATTAGTGCAACTTCAGCCTCAGGGGCCAAAATAAATATGTGGGGAAGTACTTGTGAAATTGTGCATGGTCAGGAAGTTTTTTTTTGCTAAGAGTTTGCTAAGACAAGTATCACTATTACCATTGTTTATATGGCGCTTAAGGGATTTTTCAAAACATTTGACCTGAAAGAGACCAGAGTTCATGTAATCGTAAATCACATAACGTATCGCAAATCAAAATCCATATCACAATGGGGCGGTTTAGTTAAGACTAGTCGTAGACTAAATGTTGGAGCTGTCTAAACTAGAAACAGCTGTTTAAAAACATCAGTGCCATTGTTTTGTTTAAAAATGCACACAAGTCATGTTTTTTGTAAAACATGCTGGTAAAAACTACTTAAATGTCTTAGTTTAACTAAGGCCTAGTCCTGGTTTGAGGCAATCCCTTTCTGGGAAACCGCCCTAGAGCGTAAAAAACATTATAATATTTCAACTCATTATCATTTATATAAATGAAAAATCTATATAAATTTAACATTTTAAAATATACAAAATATATATACAATAATATATGAGGAGTTTGGTTAAAAAATGAGATAACTCAGTTTTTTATCATGTTTTCTATAATGTTAAAATGTTTTTCTTGTGTTTTCTTGTGTTAGTTATCTGTATATTTCAGGTTATTATGTCTTAAACCAAAACAAACCAACTGCAGTTTGATTGATGTTAATTGGAATCCACATTAAAACACATAAAAATGGAGTTATCTCAGTTTGGAACCAAACTCTTCATATTATAAAATACATACGAAATTGACACCTTTCATATATTACAAAATAGCTTGTATAAGTTAAAATATCGCATTATATTCTCCAGTATATTCTCATTATAACATTAACATTAAAGGAATTTACAAAATGTCCATATTTGACACAACAATGGAACAACCAAGTTTATTTAAACCCAACAGAAGGGTTTGTCCATCCAACTGTGGTCATTATTTTTTAGGGTAGAGAATGTTAGTGATGTATATATATTTGTTCACCACAGGAGCTGAAGACTACCGCGAGATCAAATTGAGGAAACTACTTTTAGCTTTAAAGAATCTTTAAGTGCTCAGGAGAAAGACTGAAAATGAACCCGGTTCAGAAAGACATGGAGCTGTTGAGTAACAGCATGGCTACTTACGCTCATATCAAAGGTAAGACTGCTTTATTGTGTAAAGGTTAAGAAATTAAATTCTGTAACGTGCCTGATGAAGTATTGTCAAAGATTTTGAAAGGGATTCTTTGAACTTTGTTTTCTCAAAAAATATCCCTTGTCCATTCGCACTCCTCGCCCCAAGAACCAAACAAGAACCAAAGCCAAGAACTTAAGTGTTCTGTTTGATTTGGCTTCGCTCCTCTGACTTCATGAGAAATGGCTTAAATATTTCTCTAAGAATGTTTCTATATGTTTACCATTCAGAAACTGTACAAACCTTTTTGAAAATACCTGAATGACTGTATACTCTCAAAATGTGGAAATGCAGTTGGTGTTGAGATCAATAAAATGTTGAGATTTTCTTACAAAAAAAAGAACAATCATTACTTCACCCTCATGTCATTTCGAACCTGTGTCAGAACAAAAAAGAAGATATTTTTAACACAAATGAAAGTGTTATATACAGGTTTTGCACAACATCAGGGTGAATAAATACTGACATCATTTTTGCAATAACTTAACAGTTACGTTATCTGATCTGCCCCCAGCAAACACAGAGAGCTTTGCGCTGTACTTCATGTTTGGTGTATGTTCTGGTCTTCTGGTGGCCCTGGTTCTTCTCATACTGGGCATCACCTGCAGGCCACGTTCAAAGGCAAAGACCCCCTCCCTACTCGACAAAAGACCCCTTAAAGAATCCAACGAGGAGGAGGAAGAAAAGGAAGACAGTGAAGTAGACGCTGAGGACTTAGAGGTCCTGACGGTCACAGTGAGCGATCAGAACCACCTGAACGGGACTATTAAAAGCATCAACGTCTTTACGTCTGCAGAGGAGCTGGAGAGAGCCAGGAGACTGGAGGAGAGAGAGAGAATCGTGAGGGAGATCTGGAGGAACGGACAGCCTGATGTTCTGTTCACTGGAACAGGCACGCTCGGTCGAGTACACTACATTTAGTGCATACTCTTTCTCCTGAAAGACACTTTGAAATACCGCTGAAGATTTGTTGACTAAATTCTAATTTAAATGTTCATTTGAATGATGGAGTTTGTAATTTCATTTGCATTTGAGGTTTTTGTGGTTGGATTTTTAAAGTGCATTTTAGGATCCGCTAATTTCTATTTGAAGTGCTTTTGTATACTTTGCTTTTATATAAAGCATTTTTTTATCTAGATATATGCACAGAAAACTTAGTGATATTTCACCGCAAAATAAAAAATGTCATTTATTTAAAATGTGATAAAGCCTTCTTATCTCATTGAATGTAACCAGAATAATTTTGTTAGGAGCAGCTATAACTTTACAACTTTAAATCTCTTGCATTGCCAATGCAGCTTTAAATGAAAACAAATGACTTATAACAGAGGACGTTTTGTTTTATTTTGGATTAATCGTGGGGATCAAAAGCACAGACTGAGTAGTTTGTACATGTTAGCAGAAGAATCACAGCGCTACAGTAATTTCATTAACTACAGACAGCAGCATATCTGTACACTGCAGCATGCAAACCAATGGAAAAAATTCAGGCCAAATGTGATGATGGCAATATGTACCACATCTAAACATGCAGGTAATGACCATCACATATTTTGGTTAAACAGTATTTTGTTTATGTACAAAGTCTGCAATAAGTCTTGCAATCCTTGAAAACACTTAAAATTTGATGAAACCGGGGTTTTTATACTTGACATAAAAAAGTTTCATAAAGCAATTATCTATTGTTTATTTGTTACTATTAGTGGTGTCATTAACCTCAAAAAGTTTCCTTGGGCGTTATATATGATGGAGAACCAATTTAGAAGGAATATTTGTACATTTTTAAACAGCCAAACGTCTGAAGAAGATCGGCCCAGTACACAGTGTATTGGTCCACGGGGGGAAAAGTCCAATGAGAATGATCAAATAAAAGTATTCAAAATTATATATGATTTCCCATGCATGGCTTTACATGCATAAAAACTAAAACTGAAATTAAACACATTCCAAGTTAATTCTAAGGCACAAGTGCAGTTTTTTATTGCACTTTCTTTAAAATGAAAATCAATTTGCAACCTGTAAGGATTAAAGCCAACATCTGCTGCTCATCCTTCACAAGGTACCTTCTTACACATGGACCAATTACTTATTTACCATCATTTATAGAGAAAACATAAAACACCTCCTATAACCTTAAAAAACATAGAAAAGATAAAAATATGAACCAAATTGTAGAATGTTTGTCAAATCACACTGTTCTATCGTTTTGCAGTAACACACCTGCTGTTCTCAGAGTGGCTCATGTCACACTAGCTGCTCTTAAACTACGGTTGTGAACAGACAGGTGAAGATGGATGCTATCAATAATGTCTATGGCTTGGAAGCAGGACTTCCCCCAGATTTGTCGTCATCTTTAAGGCTATGGTCTGCGTTTCCGTCACCCATGTCTCCTCCATCAGTGTTGCCCGGGAACATGTCATGGGTCCACTTGGGGCTGCCGCCACCCTTGCGAACAATGAACGTGCCCCTCGCACGTGGGAAACCCCCTCTGCCACGCCCCCGAGTGTCCAACCACTTCATCTCAGCTTCTTTGTCTCGATCATCATGCTGCAGATGACAGAGAATGTCAATATATACACCAAACGATTTCGGCTGCTACTTACTGAAGTGAAAACAAAACTCCGCTCACCTGGAAGTACTTGCGACTTTTGGGGGTGTATTCTGGGTCCCACTCTTCCTCTGGGGGGCGAGACGGACCTGCCATATTTTGAGGATTATTATTGGTGGTGTTTCCAGGGTAATTTCCCCTGTTCCATCCTCTACCTCTCATTCTGGGCTGCAAATGCAGGACAACTACAGTTTAATCTACAGTTCAACTTAAGTGGACTATCGTTGTTAACCTACAAATGTAAATAGATACAAATGTTAAATGCTCTCTCATTTGCGAGGCGCTATGGATAAATGCAACCGCTAAAAGAATAAATGTGAATGCAAGCAATCCCAGAATGCAATGCATAAAGGAAAATGGCAGACAGATGCGAGAAAATGTTATTTGTAAATATTTTATTCAGTGTTGAAGAGAGTTAGATATAGTTTCAACTAACAAAAATTCTACTTCAACAAACATTTTTAACCACCAAGTATGATGAGCAAAAATGGCTTCTCTCAATATATAGTGAAGTACAAAGTCTACAGACAGTGAGGAAGATCAATAAGTTTCTAAACAGATTCAAAACAAGTCGTGAAAAAACACTTTCTACAGAACTGTTTACATGTATGGCCAATGCTAACCATAACAAATAGCAGATAAAATTATGTGTTTAAAAGTCATTTCATGGTTACTGAGAACGCGGAAGGACTTACAAATCCACGGTCGTAACCCCCTCGACCCCTGTCATATCCTCCGCGGTCGTACCCTCCTCTGCCCCTCTCATAACCCCGGTCCATGTGACCCTCATAGTCACGGGGCCCATGGAACTCTCTGGACCCCAGACGGGCCTTATTAAAGATCCCTCCACCCTCCATGTGATCTTCCGTATAATACGCCCTCTCTCTATACGGATGGGGGGAGGGAGAGGAAGACGAAGATGACGAAGATGAAGGCGAGCGCTCACGTTTCTTCTTGCTTTTCCTTAAAAAGACATCATAGGAGAAGGCAGTTAAAAACAAATCACTCAATTACGGACAGTGAAATACCCAGTCAGTGCTTAACACGTGGTGTGACAGAAGAACAGCGAGGCAGAGAGGGACTGGCCATGATCACAGTCTGTGCGAAGGTCAACAATGAACACGCATATTGCACTGAGGATGCAGTCAGAATCAATGCATGTGTGAAGACAGTATGATACCGGATTTAATGCCTCATTGCGGCAGTATGCAAAAATAACAACTGCAAACTTACTTTGATTTCTTGTGTTTGGAGGATCTTTCAGGGGAGAGCTCATGGCTGGGCGTGCGTGACCCAGCTGAACTCTTTCCCCCGTCTCGTTTAGGATCCTTTTTACGGCGCTCAATGGCCAATCGAAGGTCCAATGAATCAGCGTCATGTTTTTTACCATGATCCTGTAGAGACACAACAAAATCCCAAACAGTTAATACGTTTCGTTGGAATAAAACCAGAATAAAGTGAAGGGAACCTCAAGTTCACATCACATTCGTGTACAGTCAGATGTACTGCAATTCCACTATATGAGTGTGTTGATGATGGAAACTTTATAAAGGATTACGGCAATTGTTACTGAAATTCATAGTAACTGCCTAAAGGCACTTGACACTCCGGAAACTCCAAAATTAAACTTCATGTTTTAACCTTAAAATATGAATTTCCCTTTAACCACATTGAAGTATTACGGACAGCATTGATGTGACATTCAAATTAACATCTCATATAAAGTGAAATGCACAAAATCAACAATGTCCTTACGACCATGAATATAAACCCCAGCTGAAAGGTGCCACCTGTTGGCCATATTCAGGAATAACCTGAAACTCCATTTTGTTTTATATCTGGGACACCCGTTGAAAATATGACATACGTCTATTACACTTGAGGACAGAAAACCGCACAGATCTCACAGGAAAGCAGCATGCTCCAGCTTTACCTACAGTGATTAGTACTGAGCCCTACTGTTTTTAGAAACACATTCACGAGGAGATTATACTTACTATGGGTATCGATTAGCGGTCCAGTGAAAGGCTTGGACACAGGCTCAATAGTCACTTCCATTAGCCATTTTGCTTAGGCAAGTACGTGCCCGCGATTAATCGTACGACAAAGGCTGAAGGGTGAGAGCGTAGCGCTCGGTAATACAACACTGAGATCGGGGTTCTTGTGTATTAGCATTATACACATCATAGCACATTTCTGCTGTTTCAGCTGGTACACATTTGGGCAGGAATTTCAGATTTGAAAACGCTGCGTCACCTTGTAGCCGCTCTCGTCAAATTCCTCAAACAGGTGAGAGTGCTTCTTAAAAGCACTGGGAGACACATCGATTCGCCTGTGAAAGAACACACAGATGGATTAAAACTGGAACGAGAGAACCAGGCAACTTAACCACTATTGAGAATCTCTATCATTCGATATCTGCTTGTAGTGTTTTACACCTACCTGTGGATCTCAGGACTCCTCCTCTGCTTCATCGATTCCATCTCTGCAGCTTTTCTTTGGTATATTCCAAATCGCTCGCTCAGACTCATCCCAGAGGACTGGAAATGTTGGGCTGCGTTCACAAGGTAAGAAAGCCATTTTCCAAATGTCATTGCATTGAAAGGTAAATAAAACATAATCAAACCCTGAATCAAGTGCAGGAGGCAAATGAGACAACCATCAAATGTTGTGCAGAAGATAAGAAAGCCATTTTCTAAATGTCATTACACCGAAAAGTAAATCAAGTAAAAATTCGATCAAACCCTGAATCAAGTGCAGGAGGCAAATGAAACAACCAGCTAAGACTGAAATTACCTTTTATATGATGTACAATGGTGACAATATGTTGAGCAAACAGCTCTGAAGGGCTCCTGCGAAGCTGAGCGGACTGCACATGTTCAAAGATTGAACGAAACTCCTCGTGATCTTTTTTAGTCGGGTGCATGAGTTCCCGTGACAAACGTCTCTCTTTAGCTAACGCACCTGAGGAGCTGAATGCAGTGAGAGTTTAACACATGTGCACAGTGCTAACATGAAAACAGACAAATTTAAAAGAAATGAAAGAAGAGTGCGCACACATACCTCCCTCCATCTTCAGCGAATGCTTTTATACTGAAATTAAACTGCGGCTCTTTCTTCACTGAGGATTTAGGTGAGGCCGAACGCTCTTTTGCAGCCGGAAACAACATCTTGGCTTTATTCTCAGATAGTGACGGAGAGGACGGATTCAGCTTGCTCTTCTTCTTTTCTTTCTTCTTGGCGGCCTTCTCTTCCTTTCTTGCATGCTTTCGGCTGCGGTACAGTTCCTCGTCCAGTCCCTCCTCGACTTCTTCGTCCCTCCGCGATGAATCTTTGCTGGGGTGATATGCGGAGTCGTCCCATTTCCCGAAACGCTCTTCGGCAATGTCTCGCATGGAGAGAGGGATTTTGTCCTTGTACTTGGACTCTTCCTCATTCTTCCTGTCTTTCATTTCCTGGCGGTACTCCTCTTCCTCAGCGTCCAGAAACGGAAGACCTTTATCAGTCTTCGAGCCGTCGTAGCCGGCATCCGAACCGTCGAAAACTCCCCTGGACTTATTGCCCATCTTCTCGTTGTCGACGAAAGAAGAGCTTAAAGTCTCGCCTCTGCCATTATCCCTGTCTGACGTGGGCTTTTTCTTTTCTGCCAAAAACCTGAATTGAAAGATCACACGTAAATAAGGCTTTACATGAGCCGATTGTATGAGACAACACTGAATGATCAAACCAGGCACAGGGTTTCTCACAGTATCCTCTGAAAAGTCACAGTGAAATAAGAAAAGTTACTTGCAACAGAAAACACTAAAGACAATGAAATACATGCGCTAGATTCAATTTTGCAGCAATGCAGACACCACTGACCAGGATGGGTTGTTTTTATCCATACTTACATCATTAACCCTTTATCTCCTAAATTATGGGATTGCAAACAACCTCATAGCACAGGAAAACTCCCAGCAAGATTTGGAATGATATTTGAGTTTGAAATTAGCTGGTTTCCATTATAAGCTCTATTCTTCCAAGGATCTTTGTTGCTGTACAAAGGCTAAACACATTTGAGAGAATGATGATAATCGTTAAAAACTGCCAGGAGGACAAAGGAAAGAGAGGGAAAACATCGAAAGCCTAAACAAAAGAAGACTCCACATACTTTTTGAACGCCGTCGAGATGGACGCCGATGTGTCCCCCCCTGCCTTCAAATCGTCCTTAGAAAAGTGCCCGAAGCCGGTTGAGGGTGACGTCTTCACCGGTGGGCTTATTTTGGCAGGAGCGATGCTACGCCACAGTGTACCACCATTGCCAGCACCTCCAGACGTGGTCACTTTGATCTCCGATTGACCACCTGCAGACGATGAATTGCCCGAGCGCTTGGGACTGATATCATAATCGCTCTGTTGTTCCCATTTGCTTGTGGAGTCCTCTGGAGGGCTTCCTCTAGGCTGCGATGCTTCCTTGGAAGGTGCCTTGCCTTCACCAGGCGAACCCCTTCTCTTGGCATCCTTGGAGGGGGGTCTTCCGGAGCTGCGTCGTCGTGGGGACGAGGAGCGGGAGGAAGAGCTGGAGCGTCTGGAGTGTCCAGAAGACGATTTGTCGGAATGGTGGGAGCGGCTTCGGCTTCCCGAGCGCTTTCGGGGGGAGTGTGAGCGAGAGCGACCCCTCCTGGGACTATGAGAGTGGTCGTAGGGCTGCTGCTGATCTCTATGGCCGTGCCAGTTGTTGGGGCGGTAACCATAGCCGCCACCTCTGTGATAGTTTCCTCGAGGGAAGTAGCCACGTCCTCTGCCACGGTTGTACTGAAAGGGTCTCCGGTAACCACGGAAACCGCGGTTATACCCACGGTTGTTCTGAAAATCTCGGGAAGGATAGTTTCTTCTCTCTCCGCTGTGGGAACGGGATCTTGATCTGGAACTTAAGGAAAGGAAAAAGAGAAAAGTGTTGCGGAGACATTAGAGTACAGCAAGATGAGAGAGAGAGAGAGAGAGAGAGAGAGAGAGAGAGAGAGAGAGAGACACAGTTTTACCACTTGGGGGCACCAGAGAACCACTGACCAATTTTGTTTTTGATATTTGCAATAAGAAATCTTGTTTAAACACATTCACTGTATTTCTTGTCGATCATTTACCGTGAATTTTACAACGATTGCTGTTCTTACAGCAATAATGTAAGATTGAACTGGATAATGTTTGTCTTCATCATCAACCCAAAAACAACATTTATATAAAAAGTGGAAATTTCCAACAGAGGAACTGCAACAATCTATAAAGTTTTACATTTTCTTTATACAACCAACAGACTCACACTGTGCACAAGGTACTGTGACCAAACACACATTAGAGAACAATGCTGTGCCGTCTTTGTCTTTTCATTTTAAAAAGGTGAATAACAAAAACATTTATTGACCAATATAGACCGCTGGGAGACATGCTAAGATGTGGGAAAACCCACAGGCTGTCGAAAGAGGTACAAGCCTATCACCAAACACACATAAAACAACAACAAAAGGGTTGGAATGGTACAGAAGAGAAAAAGCAACCATGGTTACTCATCCTGGTGGAGTATTAATGACTCAAGGGCAGGATAGAGGGCTTTACTGCAGCTGCTTTCTGACTTGTGATATTCTCTGCTCTGTGACCCTACGGTGGATTAAAATCACCCCATGGATTGGATTGGCACCCCGGCACTTATTATATATAAGCACCAAGTGCGCAATTACTAAATTTAATATAACATTTTACATATGTTTCCATTTATCATGGTATAAATATTACAGCCCACCCCCCATTACTGAATGCAGTCAAACCCAGGGATTTGTCTACCTGTAGCGACGCTTTCTGGACCTTGAACGAGATCGGCTCCTTGAGTGTGAACGGGTATAAGATCGTGATCTAGACCTGGACCGAGATGCAGAATTCGGGGGCTTAGACATCTTCGTACTCAGAATATTTTACACCTGAAAAAAAACAAAACAGTGTCATTCATTTATCATTGCAAAAGGTATCACACATTGAACTTTGCAGCAACAAAAGTATACTTGAAAGGATTTGTGTTTGTATAGTTTATTCAACAAAGATCTTAGAAGCAGGATGAGAGGCACACAAAACATTCATTTTTTACAAATGAATGCAATTTGGCCAAGTTAACAAGCCCCCAAAACGTATGTACAAGTTATGCGTTAAATCGACCTGGAGTGAATATTTTCACTTCCCACAATCAGACTTCATACCCGAGGCTGTTGTGTCTGAGAAAAGATGTTTGCGTAAACCTTTATATTCACTATTAATCTTTCCTCAATAAAAAGGCAATGCAGCAGTACTGATAATGATTACCTGAAATAACTCGCAGTAACCCGACTGCACAATTCTTACGGTAACTGATGCAACCGAGTCAAACAATATTTGTCTTCAAACAAGTGTGCTGGATTTCACAACAATAAACGAGATAAACGGATAACTGGAGACGGTCAAATGCATTTAGTTTCTATGTATATAACCACCAATGTGCATAGAATGCATGTATCCATTTGCATCGTATCGACTACTTGCTAAATATTAATGAAAGAACACACAAGAGCATACAGCAGACAGACAGATAACCACAAAGATGAAGGACAGGATGTAATTTACACGATGTCCCGGAAATCTCAAAAGCCCTCATCTCAAAATCAAGAGAATGGCAGTTTTTAAGAGTGCAAGACAGACTTCCTCTCAATTTCAAGCATTTTATTACACGTAAACTTTCACTTACAACAAGTTGAAATCATTTTCACGTCTCTGGATAAATGCTTCACTTTGCAGTCAGCATTATTATATTTATCTAGTAATACAAGAACTCAAATTTAATGACCGAATGTGTAATTTATTGTGGGACAGATATCAGGATGTACACTCGTGTTCATATAATCGCTGTATTTGCATTGGCACTGAAACCTGTCAACAGCTGCCAATAACATATCAACCAGTTCTGCTGGGATCTGTTTCTCAATGCAAGAGAGAATCCAACCTAACCAGTACAACTAGTTTCCAGTCTATCATGGAAATAATGTTAACTTATTTGCATTGATGAAATCATTTGGAGCGTGTTCAGCTTACACACAAAGACTTGAAAGCCTGAAAATGAATTCTAGATAGACAGTGTAGTAGATTTTGAGATAATTTTATGATGATACTTAAATTAAAAAAAAACTTTTTTTAAATACTTTAAATTGCTAGAAATATATTTGAGAAGGCAGCACAATGGGTGCCCAAATAATACTGACCTTGAAAAAGCCACAAAACAATTCAATTCAAAGCCATTATACAGCAATGATGAGATTATGAAACGTGTTCAAAAACACTTTCGTTTTCACTTCTCTCAATGGGTGGAAATAATTGACAAACTGAAGCAAACGAGACACATTACAACTGCACCATCGATTCAACAATCTGCAATCATTTAAAAAAAAACATTTTAACATCAATTATAATCTTTTACGCAATGACAGATTTTACTTAATTTAAAACGTCATTGAGCTCGGCAGACAATCTGACATTATAACGACGACCCTGTTATCAAAACAAATAACCATATCACGCATTTCACTGCATTATTTAGAAAACTAACGTCAATTACAATGTTGCGTTTTTAAAAGGGGGATTAAACGGTTATGTTACGTTGCATTTAGCAGCTATGCTAACATTAGCCACGTTAGCTCACATGGCGATGCCTTAAACAGGCGCGAGCGAAAACAGTGTTAACAAAATAATAACGAAAATGGATTTATGAAGGTAAAAACACAAAACACTGCACAAAAAATGGGCGTTGAATGGTGTACGTGTGTAAAAAAAAGGCTCACCTGAAGGGCTCGTCAAATGCGATTAGCGCGAGCTCATGGGCTGAGGCGACGCTTGCACGCAAGCGAAGGAGAAATAACGTGCAGTAAACACGGTTTTTTAAATCGATGTGATTCTGATTATGTTTATATTTCTTCGTTTTGCAATTCTAAGGTCTCATTATTCAGGTTAGTTGTTTGTGCCCTGGGTCGTTTCCATTCCGTCTTCTCAGAAAACGTTAAGAGCTGCTTCCGGATCCAAGTCGTTCCAACGTGAGTGATCTCTCTGCAGCTGCCTCCCCCCCTCTCTCTCTCTACCTCTCTCTCTCTCTCTCTCTCTCTCTCTCTCTCTTCTCTCTCTCAGTGTGTCTCTCTCTCTCTCTCTCTCTCTCTCTGTCTCTGTGTCTCTCTCTCTGTATCTCTGTGTCTCTCTCTGTGTCTCTCTCTCTCTCCCTCTCTCTCTCTCTCTCTCTCTCTGTGTGTCTCTCTCTCTCTCTACCTCTCTCTCTCTCTCTCTCTCTCTCTCTCTCTCTCTCTCTCTCTCTGTGTGTCTCTCTCTCTCTCTACCTCTCTCTCTCTCTCTCTCTCTCTCTCTCTCTCTCTCTGTGTCTCTCTCTCTCTCTACCTCTCTCTCTCTCTCTCTCTCTCTCTCTGTATCTCTGTGTCTCTCTCTGTGTCTCTCTCTCTACCTCTCTCTCTCTCTCTCTCTCTCTCTCTGTGTGTCTCTCTCTCTCTCTACCTCTCTCTCTCTCTCTCTCTCTCTCTCTGTGTCTCTGTGTCTCTCTCTCTCTGTGTCTCTCTCTCTCTCTCTCTCTCTCTCTCTCGCACGCACGAATATTTATTTGGCTTTCCATTGACCTGCATTGTTTCTATACACAGCCATTTATAGGCTGAACAATAAACTAACAATAAGATAAAAACATAACCTTGACAGAACACTTAGGCTCCTGTATTTTACAATTAATATTATAGCAATGAGTTTTTAGATTATTTTTGTACACACACATACCATAACAAATTTTCATATCCTCTCAACATTGTATATTCATAATTATATAATGTTTTTATGCACATTATGCCCTACTGGATTACAGTGGACTGTCTTTCATTGTTTTTCATGTCTTAAAAATGTATAATCATATCAATATTCATACTTATATTATATAATTTCCCTTAACAAATCACATGGTTGTATCTCTCAACATCTACATGTGGCCGCAGTCACAGAGCCTCGTTCTGAAACACCTGTTGAGTCTTCTCACAGTGACAGCTGTAATCACAGAGAAATCTAACGCAGGCAGCATTTCACTACACTTATATAAGCCACGTGGAATGAGTTTGCCTTAACAAAGCTACTGTTTTACCCGTTCAAGCATTCAAGGCATAAAATAATGCATTCATGGGTTATTTTCATCAGCGTAACATTTTGTACGGAAAATTTCGAGCTTCATCATTTTTGTGGTTGTGCAGAACCATTTTTTTCCACACCACTTTCACACTGAGCTATATATGATCTTTTTAAGCCTCGTTCCTTTTTTGGCTGCCGCTTTTGTGGATGAACATTGCATTTTCAAAGACTCACAATAGAGAGGACTTTATGCTTATTGTTATTTTTTGCTATTCGGGTTAAAAATGTCTGTTTGAAAAAGAGAGCAGAATGCGTTTGAAGAGCGAGCTGTGGAATGACACAAACTAAATTCTGCCCAAATCCATGCATGCTAACCCAACATTCAATATCTCAACCGTGCAAGAATAACCCAACCTCAGTCGTCCTATCAAACACTCTCAAAACTGTTCAATTCAATAACAAATTCTATCAAACACGAATGTGAGAGAAACATGAGAAGTTTGAAGGAAATATGATCATAAACGACAAGATGTGTCTCACCTCTGCTGTTCACTTGTGCGATACAGAAGACAATGAAAGTGAGCTCAGATGCAGTTTGGCGCGAACAAAGAACTTCCTGTCTCGAAATGAAGTATAATGTTGACTCATATGTACTAGTTATAAATCCTTCATAAGAATCTTAATAATCCTATTAAAACCATAGAAGAAAGGAAATCCTTACGACTTTAAAGTCACCATGAAACGGAAGTTGCCGTATCGTGACGAAACGAAGTCCAACTTTTTTTGTTGCTTACGTCATGAGGTGAAGATTTGTTGTTGAGAGGGGGAGAGGAGCTTATTGTTTTTGATTAAAGATTACAAATTGCAAAATCTTTTAGCAATGTTTAAAGCACTTCGAATTTCCCTGTTTGATTTCATGGTGACCTTAAACACCATGAGTTAATCATGACAGAATTTTTATTTTTAGGTAAACGATCCCTTTAAATCCACAGTTGGCAGTCCCAGCACAGACAAGAAAACACACAAAATCCCCAGATGCAAATGAACTCCACAAGAGACAGATCACGCACTGACCTTAAACACATTGACTTCAGAAAGAGAAGCTTATCAACGGCAACCAAAACACAGCCACAACAAACAAATTCTCAGTTGTCTTCACGCCTTGCAGTGCATTGTGGGAACCTTTCCAGTAAGGCTTATCCTGTATGCCATGAGACAACGTACTGTTTAAAAGACGTTCAAAGGTCAAAGGTTAAAGACAAATATGAACTTTGGATTCAGATCTGAAGAGTGCTACACATTACTTGGAGAAGAATCATGCTGTCGGTAACACTCATTGGAAACTTTGCATTGCAAATGTTGTGGAATAAATGTAAAAGATGTCCCTGTCAGTGCAGCCTGATCAGAGAAAACGCATACATTTGTCTCCTTATATATTTTTTTAATCTCATTGGTTTCCTGGAGTAAACGTGGGTGGGCATAGCTCATTTATAGCCATATCCGATTTTCTGTGGCTCGGTGCATTGTGTTTGCTGTGCAAAGGTCGTTGGTTCACTTCCCTGAAACACACATGCAACATCCATTTTGCTTGCAAGTGTCAAATGCATAAATGTCATGTAAAATGTTATATTGTGCATGTTATAGTGAGAATTTAGGAGAACAAAATACTTATTAAAGGGAAACTGCATCCAACAATGTGTTGTGAACACAGAGAAAGATATTTGGAAGAACGCTCATAACCAGACAGATCTTGCCCCCCATTGACTCCCAGAGTATAGGAAAAAATACTTTATACATTTTTTTTGTTCTGTTAAACACAAAAGAAGATATTTTGAAGAATGTTGGACAGCAAACAGTTCTGGGGGACTTTTAACTACCAATGTACTTTTCCTACTATGGGAGTCAATGGGGGGCGAGATCTGTTTGGTTACGAGCATTCTTCCAAATATCTCTCTTCGTGTTCATCAGAACAACAAAATTTATACAGATTTGGAGCAACTTGAAGGTGAGTCAATGATGACAGAAGTTTCATTTTTGGGTGAAGTATCCCTTTAAATCATAACTGAGAAGTCCAAGTCATGAAAGAGAAGCCTTTGAGCAATAAACTTGTCCTCTGGGTTATTCCAAACTGACGCGAGCAGTTAATGGATTCCAGTGGTCTCAGGAGGTGTTCTGTCACTCATCGGGTTCCAGTTCTTTATGAGATCTCTTTCATTCGTGTCATGCCGGATGAATTAAAACCGAGCTGGCAGCGTCCACATTGATCATAACTCACTTTGTGTCTGTTATCACCTACCTAAAAATACAGAGATAGAGCTGATCGGGCCGTGTACATGTCACTGAGAGGAACATCTCACGGCAATGTGTCGATAAAAAACATTAGGTGCTCACTGACAAATTCTGAAAGATGGGATTTGTGGAAAGCAAACTTAAAACTGAGGTGAATGATTATCCAATTCTGTACTATTTATATTTTATTAAAGCATACCATGTCCAACATAAAAACATACTGTGGTTTACTATGTACTATAGCCATGCTGATATAAGAACACAGTTTACACTCATACTCAAGCGATATTGCATTAGTATATACTATAGTAAGTGGCATCTTAGTAATCACCATACTTTCTTAATGTACAGGCTACTATAGAAACTGTAGTCAGGTGTAGCATACTACTTATTTGTTTGTTTATGTATACTATAGTATTAACTATAGCAGATATTGTTATATTTTCAATATTTACTATGAAAGGTTTAAAAACTCTAAAGTAGAAAATACTAAAGTATACCACAGCATTACAATACTAAATTCATGGATAGGAAACTGTAAACTTATTTTTGAAATCTGATTGGTTGATTTAAATGTTGTCTCAGGGTCAACATGATGTTGTGCTTAGGATATCAACCACTTGGCTACAACAGTAGAGCCGTAATTTGAACAGTATTGAATATCTGGTGGTCACATCATTGAACTTTGCTGCCACCTGCTGGCTAACATAGGAAAGTGTCATCATAGATCTCAGAAAATGTAATTTATTTGTAAAAAATAAAACATTCTGCACGTCTGACTGGTAAACTATTTCTAGACGTTTAAAGGTACAGACGTGCATGAATTAACCGCACATGAATCATATTATTATCAGATATTTGTAAGAGTCCTGGACATACATTGTCTTAAAATAGTCTAAAACCGTCTAAATATAATATTCTAAAAACAATCTCTAATACTTAAGTTGCGTTTATAATATCATAAAACATACACACACACACTTTCATAAAGATTTATTCCACAGGTCTGTCATATTCAGGCAAATATACATTAACATACAGTATATCACCCTCTCCCGACGCTCCACACGTTAAATAACGCAATAATTCAAGACACACCTTTTCTACTTAAAAGAACAACAACAATACGTCATAACAACAACAACGACAATAATCAATATCATAATGATAGTCAATTTCCAAGTTTTATCTTTTGCTAAAACTCATTATTTATAGACTCTTTTAAGGTGACTTTTTAAAGAAACTCAACAATGTTGCACCATGACACACAGTGAAATAGACAGAGACCTTATGCAAACGGTTTATATGTATATAAGTGTTCAGGTTTTTCGGATCCCTCCCCTCGCTTCACTTCCTCAAAGTGCTCCCGCAGAAATGTCTATATAGCGTTGCGCATTGTTTTTTTTGTCTGTTGGTTTGGCACACGTGACAGGTGGAAGCAGATGCTCTTCTTCAGCGCTAATGTAAGGCTTCTCCTCTCTCGTCTCCTCAGACGGATTCACGCTCTCACAGAACCTCTACAGGAAACAGAAAAACAAACATTTTCATCTGGGTTTGGACAGAAGTAAACATGATTATAAAATCATTTATTTTCTGTGTACTGTATTTCGTTCATCATACCTGCCACATGTTGTGGTTTAATAGGCCCCGTTTTCATCATAAATTGTTCTCCTCCATCAAAAGCTATGATTGGGTCTTTAGGTTGGCTCTGCCCGTGGTTACTACTGCCACTGTGATTGGAGAGCTTGATTATCTCCTCAAACTCTGCTGCGTCCCCATTGGTTGACAATCCATTATGATGTTTGCCTGGCTGGACACCATTTATCACAGGGGCGGAGTCCCTGGAGCTGAAAGGGAAATGTAAATCAAAACTTTTATCAAGTTATTATGAAGTTATTTTCAGAGAGATTCAAAAGGATGGAAAATACAACTTTGTTAGAAAATTTGTACCTTGTTTTTAAGTCTCCCTGTGATTGGTTACAATTTGCCGCAGCACTATGGAGAGTTTCGGAAGGATTTTTCTGGATTACTGGAAGACAGCGAAATAACAGCGTTTTACTATACATAACATAACATTTTATTAACAATTTAAGTGCAGCGGACATCTAATGCAAAGACTGACTGACAACTCTCTTATCATAAGTGTAATGCCAAGAGTTACAAATGTTTACCGCTGTCAGACACTTTGCCGTTGACCTGGACCGGTGACTTCACATCTTTCTGCACAGAGACGGATAAACCAGGTTTATTTTCCTGCCTGTCTGTGTTTGTGAGATATATTTAGATTTAGTGGAAAGATGTCTCACCTGTCCACCTGCGTCACTCTTACGTGTCCTCTTCATGATTTCTTCCAGGCGCTAGACGGGGGAACCAGACATGTTAGTCACAAATCGCCAACATTTCATCTTTCTTTATTCCATTTTTCAATTCTCTCTCACACCTTCTTTCTCTCCAGCCGTTCCTGTTCCTCCTTTTGGAAATGTTTCTCGCGCTCTATTCTCTGTTTTTCTGCTTCTTCACGTGCTTTACATTCGGCCTCCTCTCTCTGCAAAGACAGGAATGAACCTACATTACCCATAATCCATCACACAAGGTGCATTTGATCAGTATGTGTGTGTATTGGGGTTTGAAACCATGAATTTTGCGCCGCTTACAAAATGAGCGGCAGGAGGAACACAAATTACCCATAAGTCCCATGATGTGACACCTTGATCAAAAATATATTCACAACATCTTAAAATTATGTGTTTAAAACAACTTGTGAACAAGCCATAGCTTTTTTTATGGAAATCTGAACATTGATCAAGTATGTGGTTCATAACGGACTTAAAAACAAATCTGGGCGTTTCATTCTTCTGCCACAAGGGGTCAGCAGAGGCCAAACCTTGCCACTTCATAATAATGCAGTAATTTAAAAAAACACATTAAATAGAAAAACATCATACAAGACACAGTATCTTTCAACTGTTTATGAAAGCTATGGATGATATACACAATCACAAAATAAAATATGTTTTATATGTGTTCAAACAGCATTTTTTATAGCTTAATCTTACAGTGATACAAATCCAAATTCTTTACATTACATTTACGCATTTGGCAAACGTTTTTATCCAAAGCAGCTCACATTGCATGATACTATGCAGTTGTTCCTGAGTATGTCCAATCCCTGAGATCGAACCTATGATCTTGGCACTATGCTCTAAACGCTGAGCTACAGGAAATACTGCTTACTTAAATACTGCAAACACTGCATCAAGTTTAATCTTCTTGTATTTATTTATATCTGTATATTGTCTGATTCCGAACCAGTTTAGATAAAAATGATGCTTTACAGACACCACAGATCCGTCCAGAGATCCACAGACAGTCCCATTAAACCTGATCTGCATTATTAAAAAAACCAAAGCACAACTGAGTGTGTGTGTTTGTGCGTGTACGTGCATTCAGTTCTCTGAATGTGAGAGTTAAGAGCCGCCCGGGGCTGATAGCTGAGACTTAAGAGCAGATATAATAAATCCACCGTCTTCCGTCTGTGCCTCTGGCAACTTAATGCACAAAGCTTTTATTTCACATGTGAAGATACAGAAGAGTGTGAGTTGATAATTTTTTATTTTTGCATTGAAAAAGTGAGAAATCTGGAAGAATTTGTACAAATGTACAGTAAATTTAAGTTATTCATCTATTATCAGTCAGTGTGTTCCCTGGGATCGAACCCACAATGTTTGGCACTTTAAATATCATTTTAGTTTCCAGATCGTGTTTTCACATTCTCTAAACACTCATGCATTACCCACAATGCACTGCTCACCTGTCTCTGCAGACGCAGGTTTTCCTCCTGCTCGGCTCGTGCCTTCTCCTCCGCCTCCCTCTCCTCCTGCAGACGCTGCTGCTCGGCCATAAATCGTGCCTCCTCGTCCCTGCGCCTCCTCTCCTCCTCCTCACGTCTGCCGTGCTCCTCGCGCAGCACCCTTGTTGGAGACGAGAGAGTATAAGCATCTACAGTAACCTCTTTACAGTAAAGTCAGCATGTGTTTGAGCAGCTGACCTGCTCTTCTCCTCCTGTTCTCTTCTCTCCTCCTCCTCTCGCTCTCTCTGCTCACGGGCCTGACGCCTCTTCTCTGCCAGAACTCGGGCCGCCTCCTCCGGGTCGTTGGTACCGGCTGTCGTCTTGGCAACCGACGGGCTGGGTTCGGGAGAGAGGGAACGTGAAGATGCATTGGTCACCTCTGGTGTTTGAGGAGCTGCTGTGATTGGTGGATTGGCAGTGGAGGGCGTGTCCGGAGCGGAGGAGACGGTGATGTCAGGCACATCGGGGCCTTTAAAAAAGGGGGAGAAGTTTATGAAAGAGTTGAAAGAAAGTTTGTTCAATAATTGAAATAAGTTTTCTTATTCATACTGTCTCATAAAAAAATCACAAAGAGGTCATAAATTGGTCATAATATGTAACGCGTCATGAATTTGACACACTCATGAGGGTCTTCCAAAAAGCATCACGTCATTGACTCTCACACATACTAAAGCAACAAAAGTCAGAAAGCTGTCTGGTGGATTTATCCGCTCTCATTATAGTGCCTGTTTGCTTTGGTCGTCATGACGATGGTACTCACTCTTTGTATCCTTAGGGGTATTAGCCTGACCGGGCTCCTTTGTTTCCACGGCGACGGCAGCGACTGCAGGGGGCTGTACGCGAGCAGGGGTCTGAGCTCTCTTAGGCCGGGTCTTGGTGCCAGGAGGGGTCCGGCCAGAAGACGAGGGCGTTTTGGGTGCGGGGTTGGGTGAGAGAGGGCGACTCCTGGACGCGGCAGGTGATGACGGTCTGTTCTTAGCTTTCGTATTTGAGCTAAAAAGAGATGACGTGGTCGTCAGGGTATTGTAATGCGGTTGCTAAGGTGTTGTGGCTGACAACAGTCAGGACACAGGCAGATCATAACACAACCAAATTCATTTAATGGCTAATTTATTACTTTTCTACAAAGCAGTGGAACACAGCGCTGTATAAAAGAGCGAACAGCTTGCTGGAGTCCCTGCAGGGTTGGATCAGAGCCTCTGTTTGCCTCGTGAGAAGTCAACATTTAACATTTAACACAAGATTTGGAAACACACAACTTGGGGCTATAAGAGCATGTGGTGTGTGTGTGTAGCTGCTTTAACAATAATAACAGAGTGGTCAAACATTGACTTAATCTTACGTATGTTTTATTTCCTCATTTGAAAACATGATGTTTAAATAAATAAAAATATATATTTTTAATTCTAAAAATGTGGATTTTTTTACAGCATGAGTGTTGTATTTGTGTGTGCGTTGTGTGTTGTGTCTGACTGAGTTTATGTTTGTGTGAGACAGTGTGTGTGTTGTGTCTGAGTGTCTATGTTAGTGTCAAGTCAAGTCAAGTGTGTGTTGTGTCTGACTGAGTTTATGTTTGTGTGTGTGAGACAGTGTGTGTTGTATATCAGTGTGTGTGTTGTGTCTGAGTGTTTTTGTTAGTGTCGAGTCAAGGGTCTGTGTGTGTGTGTTGTGTCTCACTGAGTTTATGTTTGTGTGTGTGTGAGACAATGTGTGTTGTATATGTATGAATGAATGGTTCCGTATATACTGTGTTAGGCTATATGAGACTAGTCTTCTTTTTGATCGCACTTATGCTTTTGTTGTACTTATACTGTCCTAATTGTCAAGTCAAGTGTGTGTTGTGTCTGACTGAATTTATGTTTGTGTGTGTGAGTTTCAGTGTGTGTGTTGTGTCTGAGTGTCTATGTTAGTGTCAAGTCAAGTGTGTGTTGTGTCTGACTGAGTTTATGTTTGTGTGTGTGAGACAGTGTGTGTCTGTATATCAGTGTGTGTGTTGTGTGTGTTGTGTCTGAGTGTCTATGTTAGTGTCAAGTCAAGTGTGTGTGTATGTGTTGTGTCTGACTGAGTTTATGTTTGTGTATGTGTGAGACAGTGTGTGTTGTATATCAGTGTGTGTGTTGTGTCTGAGTGTCTATGTTAGTGTCAAGTCAAGTGTGTGTTGTGTCTGACTGAGTTTATGTTTGTGTGTGTGAGACAGTGTGTGTCTGTATATCAGTGTGTGTGTTGTGTGTGTTGTGTCTGAGTGTCTATGTTAGTGTCAAGTCAAGTGTGTATATGTGTGTTGTGTCTGACTGAGTTTATGTTTGTGTGTGTGAGACAGTGTGTGTCTGTATATCAGTGTGTGTGTTGTGTGTGTTGTGTCTGAGTGTCTATGTTAGTGTCAAGTCAAATCAAGTGTATGTTGTGTCTGACTGAGTTTATGTTTGTGTGTGTGTGAGACAGTGTGTGTTGTATATCAGTGTGTTCTTGTTTCTTTTATATCCTGATGGGGTCTTCAGTCTGAATCCACTGAATCACACTTATGGGGACTCGTGTAACACACATGCGTGTGTTTGATCTTAGTGTGTGTTGTGTCTGACTGAGTTTACAGAATGTCAGAGTGTGAGTGAGACAGTGTGTTTGTGTGTGCGTGTGTGTATGAATCACCTGGCTTTTGTTGTTGTTGTTGTTGTTGGTGTCGTTCTAGTGATGGATTGAGACTGTCTCTTCTTCTGCACCTTCTCTTTAGTTAAAGCACTCTTCTCTTTAAGATTCTCTCTTTCTTTGTCTTTCTTTTCTTTCTTCTTCTTCTCAAGCTAGATGGAAACAGTAATGCGTTATTATCAATATTATATTGACAGTTTGTACATCAAAAGGGGCCAAGTTCTACATATATGCAGCTGAGATATAAATCATGTTCTGAGGGGATTGTGAAGGGAGACCAGACTTGGCAAACTGACATTTTATTCTGTTATAAGCTGTATTTTATTTATTTACTTTAAATGGGAACTCCATCAAACTCATACAAACATCCTGAACACTCCTGTCACAGCCCCTTCAAGAGAGTTTTCATGTTAAAAAACGGTTGTGCGGTTGGCTTTACCTGTGCTGAGTTGCGTCTGGATTGGCGTTGTGTGATGTCAGGCGTGCTGGCTGAAACTCTCCAGCGTTCAGTGTTGTGCTGGTGAGGATGATTATGAGAGCAGGCGCTCAGACGAGACGCCGATGCCGAGCGGGAACACTGATCTGAGATCAGACAAATATCATCCAACCCATGTTGTTAAGGTTTGTGGAGGCAGAAATGGGATGTGATGGATTGTGTGTGGATGACTCACTGGGGTCGCTGCTGCTCTGAAGAGTGGCCACGCTCCGACTCCGAGCCAGAAACGAAAGAGTGGGCGTCATCAACCTCTCCACGATACGACTCTCCCACGGGCTCAGGCGTAAACTGCGGGCTGACACAAGAGCGACTGTTAGCATTCACACAAACATACAGTACACGCATACAGCAGGTCACTCCACAGAGGACCTCAGGTATATGAAGCAGTCACCTGACTGAGGGCTTGACCAATCAGAGCGCTCTGTAATCCTCAGTGAGGATGTTTTGTACTCTACACTGTTCACACTATTGTGAATATTGAGTTGCAAGCAATCTCCAAATTTCCAAAGAGCTGTGACACACACACAACATAAGCTCATACACACCAGACTTTAGACGCTATTTAAATGTGAGACAATGATTTTTACTTTGTTCTACTCCTAAATCTAACCAATGTCCAAGCTTATATTAATTCGACTAAAATAAAAGCATCATTTAAATCTTTTAAAAGCTTTTTTTCGTGGAAGTGGGAGACAAATCTGAAAAGCAGAGCATATTATTTGGCATTACACTGCTGCCTAGGACAAACAATTAATAAGGGTTAAACTGTTTTCTGCAAATTTTCATTCTGAAAACAACATTAAAATGAGTTGACAAACACAACTGAATGACAGATTTGGGTTTGTGGAGATGGGACAGGTTTGATGCATCTCTACTGTATACATACAGTATTAGAAAAACATGTTCAGGGATGCTGGAGATGAATCTGTGGCATCGTCTACACTCCTCCACAAAATCTGTCTTCTATCCCACGCTCCTTTGCAAACACACACACACACTGCAGATTTCAGGCACACACACACACACTACTGACAACCATGTTACATCTTAACAATGCATTTCATTTTTTCATGTTTTGTTCTCATTGTAGCGTCACACAAAGTAACAAGGTCGTTCTCTTATGCTTCAAAAACACAAGGAAATTTACAACATTTCGTGACGGCCGGTTACCGGCCGTTGCTAGGCAACAGCTGCCTTCTTCTCCCCCACTGCGGCAAAACGCTGAACTACTGTAACGGAAGGACTGATCTCTATATATTCTATAGATTCATCCTTCCACACAATTTTCAAGCAAACAATACACAAACAAACAGTCAATGCACAGCTACACAACTCGAATTCCAGGATGCTTGTGCCGATATGGCCAAAAGCCTCTGGAACTGGAACATAGGTGTTAATCTTAAATGACATATAAACTATAGTGATGTCATATCTCTGAAAGGTCATTTCTAAAGATGAAGTAGATTTTCATGTCATGAGCTATACAGGCACAAACTCTCATGCGGAGCACAATGCTGAAATTTGATTGAAATTTTGGTTTTGCAAAATCAGTTATCAATATATTATATATATATATATATATATCATCTATTTACCTTTATGTCATTCCCAACCTGTATGACGTTCTTTATTTTACAGAACACAAAAGAAGATATTTTGAACATTGAACCCGATTGACTTTCGTTGTGTGAACACAAAACAACCGAGACATTTCTCAAAATATCTTCTTTTGTGTTCCACTGAAAAAAGAGTCACATATAGGTTCGGACATGAGGGTAAAATAATGACAGAATTTTTTTATTTTAGATTGTCTTTCCACTTAAGACCAGTAAAAAAGAAAATATTATTGATATCATAAAAACCTTTTTTTATTTCAAGCATAGCAAACACCTAAAAAGCAGTCCATCATTCCATAACATTATATTTTTAAGACTTACAAACACCACGACCCACATCAGGGAGTGAATACAATGGCTTTGAACACAGAAATTCAGAAAGAAATGAACTAAAAGGATTTTTTTTCACCACTTAGACCACAAATAAAAGAACCAGACGATGATGTAACAATGTGAGGACCAATCAAAAAGAGCACTGAACGGTTACCCACGATGCAACATGAAAACAGGGGAGGTGGGGTGAACAAGGATGGTGTGAGAATGGACCAATCACCAGGCACAGGCTCGAGCAAACAGACCACCAGAAATAAAAAATAGAAAATCATGTCATGAAAAACTGAACTGAAAAACCAAAAGACCAGACGGGGGTTTGGGGGAGGAGTCGGGGAGGTGAGCCGCTCCGGTCTTACTTCTGCAAGGTGAGTTCCACAGCGTGGCCGAGGACTTGGACAGCCTGTTGCTAATGACAGACTCCGTCTGCCGCGGCAGGTTGACCGTGGAGGCCGAGCATCTGCCTGCAGAGCGCAACACAGAGAGCACAGCGTTCATACTGACCCCGCGAGCGACGGGAGAGAGGGCCAAATACTCCCAAAAAAACTCCTGGAGACTCATGCGGGGGTAGCTGGAGGGGTCCGTTCATTCTTACATAAACACGTCATCATGTAAGATGAAATTTCATGCTAACAACCATTTTAACATCATGATTCACTTAACAGATGTTCACGTTTAAGGGAATTATATCATCACCTCAAATACTAAAGGTCAGACAGGTGCTCTGATGTTAAATATCTAGATGATATATAAATCAAAATCAGAGTCACAAAAGAAAACCCTAAACACACTAACATGATGTTACATCACTTCCTGTAACACAGCAATGCGGTTTATTTTTAATGTCAAATGCAGGTTTCTGTAATGGAAGACTGATGTTTACAGCTCTGGAAAAATTAAGAAACCACTTTAAAATTCGCTTCATTCAGTATTTTTATATTCATTCTGGTGTCCGTAAAAGAAATAAAATCTGTTACTATTGTTATTCTGTGTTATTTCATCAAATATTCATTTTTTTGTAATTCTTCTTTAAAATATGTTAACACTTTAGCATTATTAAGAAATGAAAGTGAATATTTGCAGTATTTTAGGTTTGAAAACTGTTTTCATTTTCCGCAGATAAATGTGAACTAAAAACAATATTTTTAAATGGAATTGGGGAAAATATCGTTCAGTAGCTCAAACAATAGAACAAAAAATATTATATCTAAACACATACCTGTGAAAGTATATTTAGAGAAATAAAAAATAATGGAGTGGTCTCTCAATGTTTTCAAAGCACAAACTTTTAAAGATTTAGGCACACTTTGAGCTTAAGAATCTAAACAAAAAGTAAAATTATTTTTTAAGAATAACTGTTACTAGTTTTTTTTTTTGGAGAGCTGAACTAGAGAGTCACACAATGACATTCTTTAAAAATATCCCAAGATGCAAGAAGGTTTTTAGTCACTTAATAACTCCCATGTTTCCATGTCATTGGTTTGATTGAGTTTAATATTATTCTAAAATAATTACACTTTTTTTAAACATTGTGAACACAAATTCACTAAACAACTGTATTCCTTTAACAAAGCTGTTAGCTGGCGTAATAAAGCGAATAGAGTCTATCAAACAATGCCAATAATTCAAAGCGGTCAACTTGGCAAATATATCACTACTGCATCTTTTCATTTAGGATTATATTATCTTAACCCTTTTATTACTAGATAACTAAACATAAAACAGCAATAAAACCAACATCAATCACGCTGATGTAAAACACCTTTGCTATGATCTCATAACATCTATTCTCTGGTCTACATGAAGACAGGTGAGTATCTATCCAACACCTGAACCCAATACCTCCAGCACATCTTCTACAAAAAAAATCCATCGATGGTTCAAAGGAAACAAAACTTAATAGAAATGATGTTGATGTCAATGATTATCAAGATTTGTGGTGGTGAAATTGTCATAAGATGGTTTCCCCCCTCAAACATCGATGTAAAAGCACTAAAACTCAAAGCAGATCACCAAGCAACAAAATGATAACCAGAGGGTGAAGTCTAAAATCTGCCTACATCAACACACCAATAAAACAGCACCGGTTTAAACCTGTCCTTACACAACAAAGACTGAATCTAACACCTAAGAAGTAAAGAACAATGATTTGGTATCTGTATTATTGTCCTGACAGGCAGTGATATCTATTCTTCTACATTAATGACGGGTGACACTTACTTTCTCTGCGTGAGGTCTGGTTTAACCCGCCGGCCCAGGACCACCTCTGCTGACGGATCTCCGCCCAGGTTTTTTTGGTTGACCTCTTGATGGCGGAATTATATCTCTCCTGCAAAAACAAAGACAGTCACATGATCGTATGGCGCAGTATTTCTGTGCTCGATACACTCCCCCAGCGTTCGTATAGGTTTCTGGAAAGTAACAACAAAAGCACGGCCACGTGTCAACCCGCCAGAGGGAGAAGAAAGAGTACGCCCACGCGTCAACCGAGGAGAGCGGGAGAAGACGCATGCGCACACGTCAACCAGCTGGAGCAAGAGAGAGAGCACTGCGTTCACGAAGTTCAGCTGTGTTTGGCGGACATGAACCCCACGCGGTAAGTGAAACTGAGTCATATGTCTGTGTTTTGTTTCCACCTTGCCCGCCAACCGCACAAGTCGTATGTTTTCAGAAAGAACCGTACAGCTGTATCTGTCTTTTAGAAATGTGATCAAACTAAAGACTCTACGGATATTTGAAGGGTGCGATACTTTACTATTCTGTAATTCTGTAAACTGTCTGAGATACGACTTTAAAGGTCTGTGTTAAGTGAGCATGTGATGAGCATTAAATGACCTTGTTCTTCTCCAGTTTCTGTCTCTGTTTCTCCTCCAGCAGGGCTCTCCGTTTCTCCGCCTTCAGCCGCTGTTCCTCCAGCTTCCTCCGGCGCTCCTCCAGCTGACTTTCACGCAGACGTCGAGCTTTTTCTTCCTTTTCCAACCACTGAGCTTTCTTCGTCGCTGAGAGAACGAGAGGAGAACAGTGAGGCGGTGTTTTCTGTGTACAGTCTTTCAATAATTGCTCAAGCGTGTATAAGTTATAAGTATATAAGTCATGAATTGAGAAAGATGAAGGCTTTCCGGAAATAAAAGATGACGCAGTGGTGACTGTATTGAATCCCACAATGTCACAACACACAAGTGCAAGTAACAGTGGTTTTACCATGTTTACACCATTCCTTTGTGTATTTATACACTTTAACCAATATCAACCTTATTGTTTTCATTTATTTCATTTATTAAGCATTGATTTAAAATTTTGCCTCTAAAGTCACAATTGTTATAAACTTTCTTTCTGTATTTTAACTTGTATTTTGAGTGTGATTCATCCAACAAAAACTCGTAAAAAATAAGTAACTATTTTCTGAAGTGGTTAAATTCGTTTGAATTTGTGATCTCATTCATACATTTTGGTTCGAATTGCTATCGCGTCAGTGACTTTGAGGTTAAGGGTGGGGCTTCAGTATTGCTTTTTGTCTAGTAATCGTATGTTGTTGTACGATTCACAATGTATGAATACGAATAAGCCACCTCGTAAAACAGTTATGAATTGCCGTTAGGTTGGATTAAAGGTGAATTTGACTAAAAGCATAATTTTTTCTACAATAGATATCACGACAATACTGTATTTAGAGCATTCGTGTAGTGAAAATTTGACATTGTGACACTGCTAGAATAACTAACAGCAGTGATTTAATATCCAAAACTGTCAATCATAGCAGAGGGCGTGTTTTCCGAGTCTGAATGTGACCTACTCATCACACAACATCAAGGGTCAAAACCAGGAAAGAAAATAGCCTATATACATTATATTGTTTGTTTGTTTTTCCGGGAAAATCTAAGAAAACATAAAATAAAAAAAAATGTAGTTGCTTCATTCAAATATAAACTTTGGTTTAGATTTTCATTCTCAATAATGACGATACAGCATTTTGAAATTTGTGTCAGGAGGGGTCACACAAAGGAGTTAAAGTTCGTCTTACAATTTAAAGTCAAACAAAGCTCTTTATTTAAGAGTGCGGGCGTGCTGGGCGACAGCTGGCTGAATTCTGCTCGCAGGCCCGAGTTAAAGACATCACACTGTGGAATTTCCTGTTTTTCCGTCCCTCAACCATAACTACACACATCTACACAGCAGTCCAGATGGGATTTGACTTGGGGAATTCAAATACGGAGAACCGTCTTTCATTCACAATATTGTCACTGTATTTACCCTGTTTTACTTTAAAGACTTTAAATATCAAATAATTCAATTTTATATCAAATAAAATAAGAAACTTAAGGATGAGATGTGCTGTAAATCACAAAAAAAGCTTCTTACTGTAGAGAAATCATGTTATTCATTGTAAATGTAATAATATAAATAATGTAATGATTCTCATTGGAGATTAACGTCAGCTTTCACTTTAAACAGCGGCTAAACACGTCCGCTAATCCTAATAGTTTTATACAGTATGCTTTATGACAAAACAGATTTTAATGCCAGCACAGCTCAGAGTTGCTAAAATCCAACATTGCAATCCTCACTTTCATTCTGAAAGCTAAACCAGCTTAAGTTCTTTGTACACGCAAGATTTGTAAAGCTACAGTTTTTACTATTTGAGCTATTATGTCAGACTACATACAGTAGAGCCTGTGACGCTCTGGTCCACATGTGGAGAAAAGAGCCGGTTTATCAGCCTCTCTACAGCTGAATGTGAAGTCGAGATAGTCGAGCTCATTTCAGACGTAATTACATTTAATCTGAGACAGAAACTAACTTTAATTATGGCACAGTTTTATTCTGTGCCTGGAGGACTGAGAATATAAGACATGGTTCCTATACCGAGACATAAAATATGCATTTAATAATCATTTGTTGGATGATATTGTGTATGTTTATATGGTGTCTTCGCGTATGTCAGATACTGTTGTGTTGATCTCATTATGTGCTAAACAAACATCATCTCATATGACCACAACATCATGTTTGATAATGATCACAGAACTGCACGTGCTACATATTTCCTTATTATTTTATATACATATAACATATTTTACAATATTCAATTCAACTACCTATGAAGGTTTGACATTTTTCAACTAAAAAGGAAGCGCAGAAATGTGATAAAAGTCTGATCAATCACATGTATATTCCTATATTGTTTTGTTTATAATCATTTAAATAAACAATTTTGTATCGATTCAAACCTGGACGACTTTCTTTCTTCTGCAAAACACAAAAGAAGATATTTTGAAGAACGTTGATTATCAAACAACGCTGGACCCCATTGACTTCCACTGTATGGACACAAAACCACTGAGACATTTTTCTGAATATCTTCTTTAGTGTTACACAGAAGAAAGATGGGTTTACAATCACATGAGGTTGAACAAATGATGACAAAGTTGTTTTTTTGTGGTTGAATTATCCCTTTAACTAGAGGAAAACCAGTGAGAATAAACATGGATTGAATGGTGCAAAATAAAAGCCTGTTCACAATGGAATATCGCTTACTCGTGATGTTTACAAAACTGTAACTTAAGGAAGATCAATAAGAAAAACGGACACAACCAAAGTAAACAAATGAGCCAAGAAGCACATGACTGAATGGAAATGGTGCGCTCGAGTTAGCTGACAGATCTTACCTTGCTCCTGCGTTCTCTGGTCTGCAGCAGTAAACACAAACCACAAGCACATGTGTCAATCACATCAGACTGTGTTTACAGAAAAGATTCTATGATGATTTGACCATGTATAAATAAGAAACATCTGGGTCACGCAGCATCAGTAAAGTGCATGTACAAGTCATGTACTGGCTGAAGCAAATGACAAACACCTCACATGTCACACGGGAACTGTTTATCATTTGGATAAATATTATCATTACATTAATTCTTTAGTTCTAATGGCTTTATTTTCATGTATTTTAAGGTGCTGCTGGGTAATTTTTTGTGCAGGCTGACCGTATCATTAACTGTACAGGACTAAACTTGTCCCAGGACGACAGACAGTTGTGTTTATCGTGTCTTACCCAGATATTTGGCTCTCTCCTCTCGTCTCTGTTTGGCCTGTTTCTGACGCTGCTCTGAACTTATCCCATCTGTTAAAGAGAAAGCAATAAAAATACATTACATTAGTATTTAAACATACTGTGCATATACAATTCTTGTTCACAGTTAAAGTGATACTTCACCCAAAAACGAATATTCTGTCAACATTGACCTTCGAGTTGTTCCAAACCTGTTTTAATCTGATGAACGCAGAGAAAGATATTTTGAAGAATGCTTATATCCAAACAGATTTTTCCCCCCATTGACTCCCAAAAATACAGGAAAATGTAGGAAAAAATGTCAAAAGGTCAAAAGTGCCCCAGTACTGTTTGCTGTCCTACATTCTACAAAATGTTTTCTTTTCTGGTTCAACAGAAAAAAATGAAATTTTCCTGCTATGGGAGTCGGGGGGGGGGGGAATAACCCAAGATCTGTCAGGAATAACTCGAAGGTGAGTAAATGATGACAAAATTTTCATTTTTGGGTGAAATATCCCTTTAAATATTTGTGTATGACAAATATTTAGATTCAAGATGCACAACTTGTATATACATTTATGCATTCACTAAAGTACTTCACAGAATTTATATTGTTACATACTGTATATGAATACAACCAACTGTTTCAGTATTTTAAAATATATTTTTTTAAGTATTTGACATCTTTTATATGTGATAAAGTAAGAAAAGTGCAGAATCAGCTTATTGCAGATCGATACCTCAGACATACGTATACAGAGTCATTTTTCTTACTCTTCCCTTGCAAATCAAAGGCATGTAAGTGACATTTCCATTTTGTTCC
This sequence comes from Triplophysa dalaica, assembly GCF_015846415.1. Lineage (NCBI taxonomy): Eukaryota > Metazoa > Chordata > Actinopteri > Cypriniformes > Nemacheilidae > Triplophysa > Triplophysa dalaica. The sequence continues at coordinate 14,124,492 of NC_079566.1, read as the reverse complement.
TGTCAAGGATTTATTGATTCGGGATAACAATGACAGCAGCTCTCTAACAGCAGAGGTGCTTTTAGCATTAAAGAGAAATGTGATGAGTCAGGGATTACTTTGATCACATTCTCCTGATAACATTTATCACATGTACCGATCCTTCTGTTAAGAAACATACATCACTGTTTAATCTAAGTGGATGGAGGTGTTGCCACGGCAACCCATCTGCCTTGCACCCAGCATCATAAGCCTTGCATCCTTGCATCCTCTTCTTTGCATTTAAGTGTTTATTTATTCCTTATTTTACTCACATTTGTTAATTAAGTGAAACATCTTTTATTTGATTTTATTAATGCAGTGGGGCGTCACTATCTCCGCCCTCTCGCTGTGAGTTGTGGGTAACATCAGCCATTAAGTGTCCATGGATTCACACAAGAAATTTTTCTAACGGGTGGATCAGTAACTATCCTCACCTTTTTTTGATGGTGAGGGGGAAGTGCCTCCAGGGGTATTGGGTCTCGGGTCAGATTTGATTGGCTCTGTTTTTGAGGGCGGGTCTGTAATGAGGGAGGAGTCTGTGATGGTCGTGTCATCAGCTTTGAGGATCTCGCTGTCCATTTCATTGTCTTTCTGAACCGTGTCACCGGTCCCTGGAGGAGATGTGAGAGCTGATGGAGTGACAGAACAGAGAACAAAGAAAGAGAGATAAAAGTTATATTTCAGAAGACATTTATCAACAGCTCAAAGTAATTTCTCAAGTGACAAATTTACAAAGAAGTGTTTATAGGATTAACTGAACACTATCATGTAGAAATCCATGATTTCTGTGGGCTTTCAGATGAGATCATGATCACGATCATGCAATGAATCTATGTCGATCACAGGATTAAAACTGATCATTTATTAACTGCCCGACTAAATGTGTTAAAACATCAGACATGTAAAAGAGATTTAGATGAACTGAACGCCTTTATCAGAAACAGCGAGACCCTCAGAGAAGCAAAAATAAGGGCTTTAACTGACCGAGTGGGCAAATCAATGATGGCAACACAAAGTAACGGTCTGCAAGTACAAACATCTGCGTGTCATATGTGTATGTGGTGTTACAGAAATACTATAGTGTAGTTGTACTTCAAAAATCAAAAATCGACTAGACCACTTGACCTCTGACCTCGTGTCAATCGTCTGTATGGTGTCACACCAAGTTTACTGCTTTTATCAATAGGGTTATTTAACGTTAAACATAGTTGACCTTTGAGCACACACAGGGTAAACATGAGGTCAGCTCCGGGTCAAAACATCCGCTTTTCATTCGAGGGTCAGTCTGTGTTTCTCCAGTTGTGTTCTGGGATCTTTGGTTGTGCAGCTGTTTTCAGTGCAGACCTCATGGCATCCATGAGAGAAAGACTTAAACCAGACGCAAGGCTGCTCAGAAGGGAAAACAACACTTGCCGGTCTACTGTTTATATGGAGTATAAATAAGTCTAAATAATCCATTGCATCTCCAACCAAAACAACCCATGGTAACCCAAAAAGAACCTCATGTACCACTGTTTAACTCTTGTAGGTGTTCGGGTCAGTGGGATGCTTGTTTTAATTTTTATTTTCTAAACTGCCCGCAAAAAATCTTCACTCTTCTTCCCCAAACACTTGATCTCTTGAGCCACGTTCGCAATAGACCAATCACAGCTAACTAGACCATCTGACCAATCACATCAGAAAGGAGGGGATTAGACAGATGAATCACGGAACGAATCATTTGAGAGTCAGTGAAGAAGTAAGGTAAGAATAAATGCCTATTGTTATGAAGTAATAGTGTTTTTACACCCTCTCTTCATAATAAACTTATTGTTGGACACTCCATAAACCAAAGTAGTAACTTCAAAATCCCTAGTTATGTACTCTTTCAAAGGGGCGGAGCATAATAAAGTTCTTCATCAATGTTTGTCAATCAACAAGGGTAGAAGACAAAATCACTCAAGATTGAGTCAGAACAGCTCCTGACGTATTCAATTATAACTATTTGCATTTGTATATTCACTTTAAAATACTTTGATAACTACTTCTTATTTTATCACATACTGCTGTGATTGAATTAACTTTAAGTACACGATTAGTTTACATATGTTTGTACTGTAACTATAAGTATATCTCGCCGAGGCCTTGAAGAAACAACTGAGATATTAAAGAGATCCCTGATTTTTCTTTGTTATGAGAATGTTCCATTCAGAGAGGAGATCTCTCACTCTTCTTGAGAAAGAAAAGCTATACATCAAAGTCCAATAATAGCTCCCTCGTGAGTTTGCCCCGGAGGTCTCGTGTTGTGTCTGTAAGGTTAGCGGTGGGCTAATGTTCCTCTTCTGTTCCTGTACTGTAACTGAAGGGGGAAAACTGTCAGAACTAACAAAGCCCCTCCATCTGGCCCCGGGAAGAAACGGAATGCATCCCATTTTTCATCTGCTAAGAAGCTGATACGGTCAGATGTGTGATTACTCTATTTAGGAGGAAGAATGAATGAATACATCACAAGAGTAATTAAGCTGCTAACACATAATGCATGTTGTGAGATACAATGAGCAGAAAGAAATGTGTTATCAGAACAATACACCAGATTCAGCACTGAGGATTTACGTATCAGTAAATCACATGGGATAACCACCGATCCGGAAGTGAACAACATTAAATTAAATCAAGACTGAGTCAAAAGTCAGTTGTTCCATGAAAAACAAAGAGAAACCCCCCCAAAACAGTGTTTAGTTATTATTTACAATGATGTGTCTATTGCATAAAGATCTTAAAAAATAGTTCTCCAAGAATGAAAGTGAATTTTCTCGTGTCAATCCACAAAATGACTTTCGTTCTTCTGCAGAACACAAAAGAAGATATTTTGAAGAATGCTGATAATCAAACAACATTTAACCCCATTGGCTCCTATTGTATGAACACAAAACCACCGAGACATTCCTCAAAATATCTTCTGTGTAGAACCACATGAGGGTAAATAAATGATGATTTTGTTATTTTTGGGGTCTAATCTTTTTTACTGCTATATAATAATGAAACATGGTATTTTTTATTAGGATTAATGGAATTGAGTAGAAATATAAAAAAAATGGATTACTACATGTGTTGTGTTCATCAACTAAGAAGAACTATATTCTTCCAAGATGCACTGGGTGAAGATATTTGATCGAGGTCAAGATTAGAGCCAAGAACTGTGTGTTAAAGAGATCTGTGATCTGGGGATGTTTGGACAGAGGGTCAATGAGATAAAACAGCTTTTAAATCAGAACTAAAGCATGAGGAACATTAACAACACGTCTAGACGGATCATCTACAAGGTAAACAACAATCCAGCATTTCAGACGAAAAATCTTTTTGACAGTCTCTGTGTCGGAGTACTTGCTCTTGGCTTTAAGAAGACTACAAAGATGCCAAGAAATCTCATTTAAATAGGTTTCACAGATTTAATAAAGTGAGTTTAGATTTACAGCTGGCAGGGGGCATCACAGCCGTGTTCAACAAGCCAGATCACACAGACACCTGCATCTGAGTCTAAAGTCCTCAGCCCACAGACACGGATCCATCAGGGTTCAGGTTTCTGCATCAGACGGATGCTCAAGAGTAAAAATAGACCCAACAATCCCTAATCAACCATAAAAGGAGCTGAGATTTACAGACGTTCCCCTGAGAAGTAAAAGTCTACTTTCTGAAGCAAATGTAAGATATTCTACATCCAGTTTGTAGGGAAGATTTTTATTAACAAAAGTTGAAAATTTGTGTTTGTAATGTTGTAGTTTTCCGTATATGAAAGCAGTTCTCTTTAATAACTCTCGAGGGTCTGCTGTGAAGTGGGTCAGTGATACTCTTATCACAGGTCTGTATGTGTGTGTACAGAAGAGAGAAGAGCACATGGCTCGATGGAATTGGGTCATTCGGACCTCAGGCATGTGCGGTATGTCCTCCTCTGTGCGTGTGGATGGTAACAGAGCACAACATGAGCACAGGACACCTGTAATCTGCCAGACCCATCGATGACAAAGAGGACCACCACAGCTAAACAAGGACAGATAAACATATTTGTACTTTTAAATGAATGCTAAAATTCAATTCTAAGTGTTTTGCTAACGCACAGTGAATTATACAGGGCGGCTGCACGGATCATTCTCAGAAAACTGGCATTCGTGGCCTATTTGTGTCCTCGTGATATCTACTGAAGCAGACACGTTATTTAATATATTTAAAGGAGTCGTCCGCTTCAAAATTTGCCGCCATTGACTTTTCATGGTAATTTTTATTCCTCCTATGGAAATTCAACGGGGGCTTTTTTAGGGCAGAAAAGGCACAGTGTCCTAAAACGACACAGCTCCACAGAGCACAGATCTCTATCTTAAAAAAAGATAGAACAGAAAGTGTGTACATCTGATAAAGCGTAAGCCCACGTGATAGCTAAAGACTCGTAGTGCATCAGTGCTACACAAACCATAACAATCGTTTCTACCAAACCAGCAGAAATTATCTTCTGTCTAGACATAGATTTTTTTGTCATTTTTTGTGTAATAGAACATTGAAAAGCTGTTTCTCTCGGGTTCTTCCAACACAATCTCACGGTGAAAACCAAACAATTTGACCATGTGGCTAATTTAGGCAATACAATCTCATTCGTATATTTTTGTAGGATTTCCTTTTGCTCTCGTGACGTAAGGGTTTGGGACGGGGTCAGGGGTGGGGCTTCAGTATTGTTTTTCTCTAGTAATTGCTTGTTTATGTATGATTCACAACGTTTCATACGAATAAACGTCCTCGTGCAATAGTTATGAATTCCTGAGAGATTTAGGATAGTTCTTCTGCTGCATGTGCTGGATTGACAGCGGTCAGCATGCTGAATGAAGCGGGTTTAACACACACCTGCAGACACACACAGATCCTGAAACACAGAACACCAGACGAACGCTTGAATCATTCAAACATCTTGAATATTTTAACAGGCTTCTTCAGCTCTGCTACTGAATGACGTCACAAAGGGAAAGTCTGTAAAAACACAACGTATGTCTATATATCTTGATGGCTGTGAGATTGCCGTGTATGTGGTGTTATATACGGTTTCCCTCTTATACCAGACATAACAAAGCAGCATTTAAAGCAAAACTCTGTCTGTAAGCGTAATATCACACCATTACTTCTGTAATTGGTCTCCTAGCGAGATGACAACGCTTCATGCTGGTTTGTTGTGCGACTGATCAATTGTGTGGATCTAATCGGCAGTAATAAATGTTTTAACTCATTTACTTTAATTGATGTTTAGTGTAGGATATTAGAATTTCACAGCACTAATGGTGATGGATTACAAAGCAGACATGCAAAAGTCTCTGAACTGAGATCAGTTTCAACAAGGGATATTATCTTTATCAAATGTGCATAAAATCTGCCTTTACAATCTAAATGTATGTAGTCAAAGAACATCAAACTGATATTTCTCACAAAAGCTGACCTGAGAGCTCAAATTATGAATCACTATTAGATGCTTGCTAATGTGAATTGGAAAAAAATATATATATATATATGTTTACATAGCCTGCAAAACCATGTAATTTTAAAGATTTAGTTTTAAACTCAACCCTCTTAAAAATAACAAAAATTCACAATAAAATTCACAGCAATGCCAAAGAAAAACCATTTTTGGTTCACCATTCAGTCAAAGTTATTTTACAGAACCATCTCTTTCTTACCTATTTATAATCTGAAGAACCTTTATTCACCACAAATAAACTTTTATCAAACAGAATGAAAATAGAGCCATTTAGACAAAAAAGGTTATTTTTTATTTTTTATTTTTATTTTGAAGAGCGAATGCAACTTATTTTTTTAAGTTGCAACTCACCATTTGCCAAATTTTTAATATTTAGACGAAGGGAGTAATGTAAACATTGGTACTGACAATGCAAACATTAAAAATACAATTAAGACAGCAAATAACACAGCAGTTTGCACTTGCTCATTAAATCCTTTTTTTAAAACTAAAAAGATATTTCAGGATATCCTGAAATATGCATACTGGAATTAAAGTGCGAAAACAAGCTTTAAGAGTAATGAAACTGGTTAAAAGAAACATGTTTGTCTAAACGCAGCCAAACAGAGTCCTCAGCTCTATATTTAAGAGGAAATGCCCTTATTATTCCCAGACTTCCTTGCATGTTCCTTCCATTAGGAGTCACTTGATACTGAGGTCATTCCTTCATTGAGGAAGGATGTGTTATGCCCTCGACTGAGTCACTTCAAAGCCAAGAGGCAAGAGGAAATAACGCCACCTACCCGAGCCGCCATGACTCGCGTTTTAAAACAAACCTGATCATCACTAACAGAAAGCTGCGCCGTGTCACTAGAGGAAGGTGTCCGGCCACACGTGAAACAATGCTGGTGACAGAAGATATTCTTGAAGACAACAATGTCAAATGAAAGCAGATGTGATGCTTGTGTCAGGGAAAGAATTTTAGAGTCTGCCAACATCTGAATTCCCAACAGTACACGCCTTCAGAGATCACGACACATGTACAAATTTCCCATAGCATTTATATGTGTAGAACAGATGTGAGAAATGTTTTAGATTATGTTACCACTGCTGAAATCAGATTTAAAGGCAAGGTTCAAGGTGACCAGGATATATCCACAATATTTAAACAAATAATTAAAACATATAAATTTGAAAGTTGGAACAACAGTAATGTTTTAGTGAAGTCTGGGGCAGGAATAATGTTGAGCACAGGGTTTGTGGGGTCCAAACCCACTGCGCAGCTGTGACTCTAATATTAGCCGTCCAGTCCTGTGACCACACTGAAGCATTCAACAGATACACACACAGACACATGTTACCAACCTGTTTTCACTTTCTGACACACACACTTCTCTTGTCAAAATGACATTGGTGACTACAGCTGTTGTTAAGTCCATTAAGACTTTAAACATCAAGATACACTAAACAACATCTGAAACTAACAAACATTACTCAATGTGCACAAAATACTCGAATAAACAAAATAAACAGCATACTGGACAAAAAATGTCTTTTAGTTCTTAAAATAATTTCTTAGTTTCCTTCCTCAAAGCTATCAAATGGTCTTGGACACTAAAGAAATCATACGTTTGTAATAAAGTCGGTTTCAACCCTGTCAACCTTCATTCAGAATACCATTAAAGGGACAGTTCATCCAAAAATGAAAATTCTGTCATCATTTATTCATCCTCATGTCATTTCAAACTTGTGTGACATTCTTTCTTCTGCAGAACTCAAAAGAAGATATTTTGAAGACTGTTTATAACCAAACAACATTGACATTCCTCAAAATATCTTCTTGTTATGTTTAGAACCACATGAGGGTAAATAAATCATGACAGAATTGTTGTCTTTTGTAGACTAACGTTGTCCTGTTGTCCTGTACAAGTACAATAAGTAGAAGTCAGTCAATATTCTTTTGTGTCCTGTCCTAGCACACTGGTGTCTCACAAAACACACCGCAGCGATCCCACTTCCTTCCCAAGACCACAAGACCACCTTTAAACAAAGCGTCAAAAAATAAACACAAACTGTAGACCGCTGGAGCAAACTTTGAGAGAACAGTCCAAAGAAAAACACTGGGTTACAGGATTTATATCACAGAAGAAACTTCAGAAGGTGTACTACTTTATCCAACATTTGCTCCTTAACGTCTGTTTAGATGATGTCATAATAAACGTACATGAAATGCTACTGTCTCTGTAAACCATGGCACGACAAAACGCTGAGCAAAGCATTGAGAAATACCAAAAGCTGAAAAATAATAAACCCAGACTGCTGCTGGTGTGTAAAACTCTCTATTACAATGGACAAATCTGCATAAATTAGCATATTTAACCAATCATTAAAGACATTGTGGAACTACACAAACTATGCATTATGTAGAAATTATTCATAGTTTGACCTCGTTTTCAGATCATGTTGGTAAACACAACATTCTCCGGCCTATTTCAAATCTTCAGGCCTTGAGGAGATCCTGTTTTGTTCATGTCCCAACACAAGAAGAATTCCCACACCTCGCAAACGTAAGAGATTTCCACTGTCTTCCTGCAGCCGAGATCCAGTCATTGTGCCACCGTGTGCACCGGGAAAACGAGACTGAATTCTTACTTGGTTTACAATACAGACACTGAAACAAAAACTGGATTCTGCAGATGACACACTTCATTATTAAAGAATAAGCAGAACTATAAATTAGGATGAAAATACTGTGACTTAAGGGTTCACACTGTTAGCTCAGAAACAGGGGTGTGGTTTGGGTATGGCAGGGGCTGGCGGCTGCCATACCTTGGCAGTAATATTTTATTGCAGTATTTATTGCAGGGGCATGAAAATTGGAAGAACGACAAATGTAGGTGACTCCTCCCTCAGAAGACTGTGAAAAGATCAGCAGCTTCAGTGGCATGGTGCGAAAACGACACGTGCCGATGGATTTTTACTCTGCCGCGAAACTCACTTCTCAAAAATGTCACATCACATATCAGATCTGGCTCCATTTGTTTTGAAACTATATCATGTTGTCCTCGAAGAACCTTTTGAAGCACCTATTTTTTTAAGAGTGCACCGGCTCGCTGCATGTTAAAGTGACTACATCTCATGCATATTCCTGTTTGAGGTTGTTTAAAGGTTAGTGATACGTCTGATAGAGGAAGGAAGGACAGGCAGGTCATTTCGACATCCAGGTGTCCTTGGATCCAGCATTTCCCCACTTCCTATGTGTAGCGGAGGCCAGCGAGAGACAGCTGCTTGAGTAAACCTCACTCCCCGACCGACAGAGACGCCGATTCGCAGAACGGGGTGAGTTGGAATGGTAACATTGGTGCGGTGACCCGGATGGGAGTGAGGTTAACGGGAGTGAGTTTAACGGAGGCCAAAGAGAGAGAGCTGTGCGAGTAAAACCTCATTCCCGACACGCTAGCAACAATCCCTCGTTAGAGCGCCTGTCTCTCATCCAGACCAATGTCGGTTCGAGGCCTGTGCAGATTGGGGCGAGTAGGACCGGGGTACATATGGTTACTTCCAAAAGCAGATTGCTAATATAAAGATGGTCTTCCTTTCTAATCTAATTCTCTGATCAGCCTGACATCTATAAAAAATATTTTAGGATCTCTTTGGCTATGCTGTTTAACTAAATTTAACATTTATACATTTGGGAGATGCTTTGGTTACATTGCATACAAGGTTTTGTCAGTAAGTGTGCTCTCTAGAGATCATAGCCATACCCTTTGTTCTGCTGATATAAATTATTAATATTGATTAACGTTACAAATGTGCTATTTAAAAAAGAGAAGAGTCGTCTAAGGACAGTGTCTGAGAAAATCTCTGTATTCCCTTTGTGAATTACTGCTTCTTTATGAAACGTTGGGTTACAAAAGGCAATTTAGTTTACTTTAATCTTATATATTTTTGAGTGACACGTGATATTTTAATAAAGAAGAGTGTAGGACATACTTGATTTTATCCATTAGGAATTGATTTGATTGTGAAAAGTGGGCATAGATTAGAGGTCTTGGTGATATGACCCATAAAGCCATGGGGCCAATTTTGATTTTATAATTTTTGATTTTATAATTTTGAATATAATGACATTCCTGTAAAAACAGTCACAATTACTTGTGAACAACATCTTGCAACACCAAACTAAAGCCACAACTGTGTGACACATGCCACAATTCACTCATATTTTCCACTGAAAGCGGAAGTAAAATATGTGTTTCTAGGATCTATGTTTAGAAGAGGAAAGCGTTGGTTATGATTAGAGATTGTAGGATTTACATTATAAAAACACAGTTACAATCACATCTGTAGGAGAAGGAACACTTAGATTTTTCTCTAGGCAGATAGAAACATGCTTTTTATAGCATCTGCTGTCTGTTGGGTAAAATAATTGTTGGCAAACCTGACGCAAGAATACTACGTAATCTTCTGAGCTGGTCATTCTGGACAGATATTAAAGTTTCCAAACCTTCAAGACGTCTCGGTAAAAAGTATGGAAAATAGACTCTATAGGCCACAGACAACAAAACGCCTACTTCCTTTACTCGGTACAATATGGTTATAGATATATAGATGATACAGATGAAATTATCTATTATTGCATAATTTCAGTAAGAATTATTCAAATCAATGATTTGGTTTCTTTACACCAGTGCAGCAAACAGACTAAAACACGTTCTTAAGCACAGAATACAGAAAATCTGATAGTCTTTGTAGAGCGGGCAGTGTTGTCTCATCTGGGACGGGGGAAACACTGTCCCTTTGAACAAGTTCAGTCTTGGAGAGTCCTGGTGCCAAAACATCCACTACAAAGGAATCAATGTTGCCGCACAGAGGATGCTATCTCTCTCTCTCTCTCTCTCTCTCTCTCTGAGCCTCAGAATACAATACAATGTCTCCACGAGGACGTTTAAAGTTATTTTTATACGTAATGATAATAAATATTATAATATTTATGTTTTTACATATACGTAATCCTCTGTATTTATCCGTATCTTTTTTATTTATTTTTATTCTGTGTTAATGTTCTTTGAGTAACGCAATTTCAATCCTCTCTACTGTACATGTGGCAGAATTGACATTAAAGCAGACGTCGACTTTGCCTTAAAGATCTCATACTGTAAGAGAGAGACAGAGCCGTGCAGAAGGATGTCTCTGTACACAGTCATCACACAGGAATGTGTTATGATCCTGAGATACATTCTCTTCCGACTGTTTCTACAGTTTGAGCCTTTGAGAGTTAACCCGAATTAAAAACGAGTTCGAAATTCATTAGACTAGTAATGCTGATCTTGCAACAATTGCTAGATGATGCATGCATTTGTGACATGGGTCTAAAGAAACATACACCTGGCCATTACATAAGCTTTATGAACAAATCCAGTAAAAAGTGAATGTATCCGGATATCTGTTCATCACTTGTATCTCACACAACAGAACACAGCGACACTCTCTCTGGAGAAGGCTGGGATGGACATCTTGTTCAAGGACAAAATGATGTTGAAGCTCAAGAAACAAACCTACGGATTTAACCATGTAACCATAAAACTACACCAGCACCTTGAAAATCGAAATAAATTCAAATCTATCTGATATTAATTCGCATTTACCTTATAGTCACATGCATGTCAATAGGAAATGTTTTTTGACATACGCAACAAAAAACGCACAGAAGATATCGATTAATTCCAGCCTAATTGATGACTGCAACAATAACATTTAAGCTTTTATTGTGTGCTCAACAGTGCGTTTTGTGATGGATGTTTAACAGGTTATTAGACCTGCGCACGGACGTCTTTTGCGCATACCGGTGATGCGCTTAAACGCGGATCCTAATTACATAAACACACACACAGATGTAGTTTAACAAATAAACAAAACGACGCATACATCCAAAACTTATGATAAACAAGAGACAATATATTCCCAAAATTAGTTTATAACGCGAAAACCGTTAACCAGGTCATGCGTAACGGGCCTCTGCTTATTGTTTTAATGACAGGTGGCACAAATAAAACCACACACACCAATACGCACATAATTATAACAACAACAACAACAACAACAACAACAACAACAACAACAACAACAACAAAAAACAATACAATAGAACAAAGCTATTCTGAACATCTACAAACTGTGCTGGTCGTTTTTTATACATCTGGATTTCCTACATGGCAGTGACGTGAAATATTGAGCATAGCGCCCTTGGACCACCCGTGCGTTTTAACGGGGGGGATTTCCACGCATTCGTAGACACGTCGAGCGCAATAATTCATTTCATTTGACGTACCTTTTTCTGACAGCGTCAGTTTTTCTTCAAAACAGTTCGCCAGAGCCCTGTTCTCCATTTTGTTCATGGTTTACAGCCAGTCATTCCATCGCAGGGTCCGAAAAAAGAGGAACTCCAAGATCTACCGACGATTCAAACACACCCCAATGGGGTGGCCCTTTAAATCTGATCTGAAACACCCAGAGTTGAGGGGAAAAAATGATTTGACGGACGCTTCTCTATTCCCAAGGAAATGTGCGATATCAGCAGACGTGGGAAAAGTTCAAATCGGGGGGAAAAGGGGTAAAAGAGGGACTCGGATCTGAGACCCTGCCTGAAGCAGACGGACCGCTTTCGGAATACAGTCGCTGTTTGCGGGACGGTCCCTGACTAGCCGATGGACTGTACCATTTCAACGAGCGGGGGGAACCACGCATAGCGATTGTGTTAAATTATCGCCGTGACATCGAATCTATTGTTTTCATTTAATGACAACACAATACGTTTCTGTTCTAACGTGCAAACACACTTTAGACGTTCAGGTTGTGTAAATGACTCATTTTTGAACATTTTATTATCCAAAAGACCCCCTCTTTTCCTCTTAGCGCAGTATCTGCGGCAGAGGGATGGACTTGAGTTATGAGCCACACCAGACGTCTTCTACTGTGTTCAAATGGAAAACTACTTAGACATCCTCGAATAAAGACCAATCTAGAGTCAATGCAAATACAGTCTGCTTTATTTATTCATAGAGTTTGTAAAAATACAATGAAATACTTATATTTTTGTAGCTGAGATTAATTTTTTTCATTTCTTCACTTGTCTTTCATCTTTAACTGTGTTCATGTCTCTCTTTTTATATGCTTCTTTATATATACATTTTTACTAATGCTGTATACAGTCTATCCCCTAACAAAAGCGTTTCTGTTACTGACATGTACATATGACAAATAAACTTGAAACTTGTAATGTATAGGTCAACGGTTTGAGCCCCCAAGTACACCGTATAGAAAAAACAGTACAAGTCGAATGCACTGTGGAGTCAGTTTGCATAAAAGGGTTTGCCAACTCATGTCACCCCTCATGTCCATCAAAATCTTTATGACTTTCACAAAGAAGATATTTCGAGAAACATTTGGTTAGTTTTGGGCCCGTACAATTGATGTCAAGGGGGTCCAATGTTGTGTGGTTCCCAACATTCTTCAAAATATCTTCTTTTGTGTTCGCCAGAAGTAAGACATACAGGTTTGGAAAATCGTGAGGGTGAGTAAAAGAAGAAAAAATCTAATTTAGATAAACTTTCCCTTTTAAGTATTTCCATGTTTTGTATATATGATTTATTTAATAAAGTAAACAATAAAGTAGACTAACATTTGAAACATTTTTTTTTATAAATGTTTATATATTTATCCTTATTTTGAGCAACATCTATCACTTTATACAAATCCTAATCCGATTTTATTTGTTACATTTACGTTTACTTAGCAGACGCGTGGGTAAAATCAGGTCTGGCCTTATTTAATACTTTAACAGGAGCGGTTAAGAGTTGACATCAGGCCATTAAAGCAGCATGAAGCAAATGAGCCATCTGGTTCTGTATACATACACAGTTACCCTGCCAACAACACCAACACTATGTTATATTCCATTCACATAATTAATCAAAAGTTTTTTTCAGACACAAAAACAACAAGGCACATGCGATGCAGTCAGGCGGAGAGTTTTCGCAGACTGCTGCTTGTGGGAATTTGGAGATAAATGTAGATCCAATCATTCTCGTGTTAAAGAATAGAGATCTTTGCAGCAGAGAGCCTCAAGGATGCGCATCGAGTCGCAGTTATTGCGCAGTCCACCTAGATCAACACATATGGCTTTTGTTGAGACCACAGAGGTGAGAATACGGTCAGGTTGGACCACATAAATGGAGTTTTTAGTTGTCTAGAGTGTCTTAACGCTTTGGAACGAAATTCTGAGAGAATAATGAGAGAAGTCTGATCTGACAAAGCTGTTGGCATCACCTTCAAAACATCTTCAAGGCATTCCATGTAAGAGCATTGACTTACTGAAAAACCCAATGAATGAGCATCAGACAATGATGACGTCAGCATTTGAATTCATCCACAGCTGCTGACGGTCAGAACAGCTGCAGGGTTTGACATCTCACCAACAGGCACCACACATTGTGCAGAAATGGTCTCTTATTTCCACAATCTATTTTTAATATTTCATCCACTGCACATCATTTTACTGACCACACATACTGAAAAATGTAGGATGAAAAAGCAAATACAATGCTGAAGTTTTGACTTCTGTAGACATTTAACCTACTTTTGGAAGATACAGTATAGTCAAAAGTTTCCAACTTCAATATTTGACGTCTTCCCTCCTCCCTTTTTTGCCTAAAAACTTTATATAATAAATACAATAAAAGTTTAGTGCTTTGACCATTTTGTACCCCAGAACTCATATTTGAATGGTTTAATCTAACCCAAGAAGGCATTCAAAGTAAATATTGTACAAATTAGCCCTTCAGAAATCACCATTACTCTTAGTAATTGGCCATTACTCTATAGACCTCTTCAGATGACATAAACATGGCTGGTTCAACACTGCTGGTCCAGAAGAACTTCCCGTTTCGGAAATACACTTCAAAACGAAATACAGCCAACATAATATTAATAACCAATTTAAAATATTTAACATTCAAAATTTAATGTAAGATAAAAAATGACTTATAACAAATAAATAAAAGCGTAAGCTGCAAGACCTTCTGGACCAGTGTTGACATCTTGCAAAGGGGTCTGTATTCGCATAGGTACATTTACAGAACACAGGACACCATTACACCATACACCATATCTTAAGTGCAAAATATCCTAGCAATAAGCCTAGCAATGACTTAATAATTCTTTAAAAACCCATTTACAACATCTTAGCAACCATTATTACACGGCTCGTTGGAATGCTTGATTCTGATTGGCCAGTCGCAACATTTGCAGGTATTCAAAACGAATAACACACGATAACCCGGATGCAACAAGTCATTTTGACAGTTTTTTTTGACACATGAAATATAAATGTATCTTTTAATAACATATATGAAATTATATTTCCAAATGATTCAACCAAATTGCCTGTTTGTGACATTGTCCAGTATTTTTCTCATGTGGCAAGTAGCCGTGTAATAAGCGTGTAATAAGCGGGATAATGTACAAGCGCCGACTGTTATCGCGAAATAAGCCCCTTCAGAGTGATACAAGATGATCACAGGGGCACATTTCTGCCATAACATCCATTTGGTGTACAGGGGGCAGTCGTGGCCTAATGTTTAGAGTCTGACTCGTGAGCAGATGGTTGCCTGCGGGTAACGACGGAGATGCCCTTGAGCACCCCGGGCGCTGCAGTGATAGCTGCCCACTGCTCCGGGTGTACGTGTGTTCACTAGTCTCTGGATGGGTTAAATGCAGACGTCAAATTTCAGGTATGGGTCACCATATCTGACAAATAGGTCACTTTCACTTTATTATCCCTTACTTATCAATGCCCTGGCATCCACATCTATAGCATTATGGAAGAGACCTTTGTATGAGCAAACAACTAGACAATACTAGACTACAATACATCATCTACTATTTTGTGACATCATCATCTTTTGATATTTAACTTTAGCTTTAGAAGTTGGTAGCAATAAAATCGTAATGAATCTTCAATTTATTCAGATGTCATTTACTGAAGTTACCGAGGACGTTTACAAATCAGTGGAAAAATTCCTGCATGGATGCTTACACATTGTTCAAATGATCCAAACATCTCCACACCCTTCTTCAGTTCACCAACAGCTGTTCTTTACCCTGTGAGACACCACTGACGCCGGATCAGCTGAAACACCATCAATAACATCTACATTGTCACTGTAAAGTTGATTACAGCGGGTCTGAGATCAGTTATTGAGGAATCCAGGGTTTGGAGCTCAGCTGTGTGTGATCTGGCCGTCAGCTGTTCAGACGTGATTCAGAATATAAAAAAAGCTCTTCGGTCTGACAGACTTTCATTTGTTCATACAGATCAAGGCAGAAAGGCTGGAAGAAGTTCATCAAAAGCAACTGGACCTGCTTTGCTTTTAGATGACTCACTTGTTCAAGCGCCGAGAGAAGGACTTCGTACGATACTGTCATACTGTCATCAACAAAACCAGTCTTAATGAAATATTATTTAGATTATTACATAATATGAAAGCTGAATAAATTGGCTTTCCATTGATATATGGTTATATATTGTTAGGATAGGACAATATTTGGCCGAGCTATAACTTAAAACTTTGATGGTGAAAAAAAATCAGAACATTGAGAAAATTGAGAATAAACAAACCCAAAAACAAACTTGTGCGGGTAATTCTCAAAGAGCGGGCAGCGGCTAGTGATGTCTGTAGGCATGCATCCACTCACTGAAATAAAGCTTTTATATATTTACGTTTGGAAATTTACAAAATATCTTCATGGAATGTGATCATTACTATCCTAAAGATTTTTGGCATTAAAGAAACATCCATAATTTTGAATGTAGCAATTGCTACAAAAAATGTTCTCGTGCTACTTAAGACTGGATTACTGATACAGGGTCACATATTTGTTCGATCAATAGCAAATGTAAACGCACTAAAACAAAGATACACACTGTAATCCAATTATTATGTCATATTTTTTATTTGGCTTACTAAAACTTCTCTCACTTTAAGTCGGTATCCAGTTTTTTTCCGGATTGTACAAGAACGACATCTTTGAAAGGACCTTGGGTTCATAGTAACCTGGGAGGCAGAAATGTACAGTTCTAAGACAATCGTGTGTAATAACAATATGTCAAAAATAAAACGTCTACAGTCACACATGACAAGCATTGGTGTTGAGGCATGTTACCTGGTCCAGGTATTTGTTGTTCTGTGCTCTCCTGTATCCCCCTGTGTGTCCCAGACAGGAAGGCTGCGCTGGACACGGGCTGTTTGACCGGACCGCTATACTTTATAATGTCATAGTGTCCCGGGCCGGGGAGGGGCGGATCTTTAGCAGGAATCAGAGGTGGTGCTGATAACCCCAAATAATATCTCCTTCTGCATGAATATATGATTAATAAAATGAGATGAAAGAGGATTTTCACTGGGAAATAAATCTAAACATTTCACAATGTTCCTTTATGGTTCTTTGAATATACAAAACACAGCTCTCGATTTTAGCTTAAAGTTTGTTTTAGACAAAAAAATGTGCTTTCTGTGTTCTTAAAATGAATAGTTACTCACCCTGTAGGTGTTCCAAACCTGTATAAATGTCCTTGTTTGGTTGAACACATAGAAAGATATTTGGAAGAATGTTAGCAACTGACATTCTGGGGCACCATTTACTATCATAGCAGGAAAATTGTAAAGGGTCAAACAGAACTGTGTGCTTTCCTTAACTCTTTAAAATTGCTTCTTTTGTGTTCTAAAGAACAAAAAAAGTATACAATCATTTACTATAGTAGTCAATGGTGCCCCAGATGGTTGCTAACATTCTTCCAAATATCTTTCTTTGTGTTGAAGAACAAAGATATTGATACAGGTTTGTAACAACTTAAGTTGTAGTTTTTGGGTGAACTGTTCCTTTGAAGCATCGTGAAGCTTTGTGCAATGAATGTGTCAGCTATCAGGCTCCATAACCTTATAGGAAGCTTTAATTGAAATGTCGATTGAACACATACGGTAGAATGGTTCTCTTCACCGGTTCTGAGGTTTGATATGGGCTGTAGGTCCCTGGGCCCGGGTTGTCATTTCTCACTGGTGGCTGGACTCGGGCGGTGGTGGATTTAAAACAAGTAACTTTAGGAGACTGCTGGACCAAAACCTCATTCACTTGATAGTGGCCTTCAAAACAAGACACAAAGAAAAGCTGCTGGAATTTCCGTGGCACATCCAACGAAATAAATATGAAGAAATAGTAAATATATATAATTAATGCCATTATAATTCATGGTTGGTGAAAAGAATGGCATAATCATATATTTTTCCAAGACTTTTAATGTACAACTCATTTCTCTGCAGAGTTAAAAATACAACCCATAATTCCATCTCTCCAGCATCTGTAATTATGCAAAACTGCAAACAAACATTCACTCACAGCACTTAATACGATATGATACACGTCAATGTTTTGAGTTTTGAAATATAATGTATGATGTGTTTAAAAGGCATTATTACTGAGATGTCGACAATGTTTGTTGTACACAGACACAGCGTCTTTAACTCACAGGGCGAGGGTCCTTTACAGTTGTCTAAAAAACTCCCGCTTCGTCTGGTTTTAGAGAGAAACGCACATCGAGCTGAGACCGTTGAATCTCTGTCCACAGCGCTATAAGACACCTGACGGCACAAAACATGAATCATTTCAAGAAAATCACCCAAATTAAATAAGTAACATAATACTGCTTTGTGTGGAATAAACAGCAGTCTCAACATTAAATCCAAACGTGAATTTATGACTTTTCTAGATGGTAACAATGAAACATACGTGATATTGATTGGGTGCAGGGTTTTGGATTTTTGGTGTCTCTCTCTTCACTGCGATTGGAAGACGGAAGGTTCTTGATTCTCCTCTGTTGAAGTCGTGCTGGTGGAGTAGAGACGTCTGCAGGTTATAAGCATCAGGCCCTGGGTTTCCTCTCCGAACGTTACGGGGAACACGACCAGCCTTTACACAGAAACATTTCGAATTTACATGAACACAAGCGAAAACGATCATTCTGAACTCTTAGATATTGTATTTAAGCCTGTGAATGCAGAAATGATAGTATGTGTAGTTGGTGGAGGTGTTTGTTTTAAACTCTAAATTTTCTTTTCATGATTTCACCTTTGAAGCAAAGCTGCCTGTTCCTCTTTTAGAAAATGAAGGACTGCAGGTCTCTGTGGTTGTGTGTGAGATATATGAGCTGGACCCTGGGTTCTCGTTCTGAGAGAGAATCAGAGATTAGATTAGATTCTCTGTCTATCTATAGATTATTTTAATGGAACATATACTGAGCCATAAATGAAGTTTGGCATTATTAGATTACAAACTGACTGAGCGCTCCTGAAACCTCTTTGACTGGGAGGTAAATCCTTTCATCTCTTCATTATTGATGATGACGGTTCGATACTTTGTAGGAATGGAGGAGGCACATCCTTCACCTTTGCACAACAATGAAATGAGTTTGAATAGAAACAGATTAAACTCTGATTTTAGATATAAGGACACCGAAGTAATCACTCACTTTGATTCCATCCTTTGTGTAATTTACCCATTCTTCGTTATTCATGCCATTTTCTACGAGATAGAAATTATGAATATATAACTCTAGTCTTAAACAAAAAAAAAAGAAAAAGAGAATAAAGGAAGAAATACCTGTGCTGTAGTTTTCATGTTGTGCAGACGAACTGAAGTGTTTGGCTGGCAGGTGTTGCTCTGTGTTGTCTAGACAACGTGTAAACGCAACGATGTTGACAAACGTGTTTTTAGAGAAATTTCATTAACAACTCATGACATTAATAAAATCAAAGGAGAATCAAAACTAAAACAAACAAAAAGCTCAATAAAAGAACTATAAGTCATGCAATTCCGTTTTTAAGCACAGTTTCTTTTTTGAGAAAATTTGGGATGTTACTATAAAATTGTATTAATCGAGCATTTCATTCGCTCTTATACTTATTTAAACGTTTTATCCCAATAGAGACTTTAAATTTAACTTTTGTAGCAGTTAACCTAGACAAGAATTAGATTTGTAAACCGGCGTTGTGTCGCCCCCCAGTGGCCAATGACTGTACATCTATAAACAAGAAGCATTATTACATTGAGCCAAGCAACTATATAAACATCCTTAACATTAAATAACAACCCAAAGTTGACTGTTTAGTTGTATATTCATAATCAGAGACAATTCGCAGAATTCTGTGAATGTTTACCATCGTGTCAGTAAAGTTTGACTCGCGGGAGGAATCACGAGAATGAGCGAGATCTCGAGCGGGCCACGAGCGCCATGTTGTTGACGAGATACAGAAATTCAACTTTGGCAAGAACGGCCACGAACGCAGGAAGACATAAAAGAATGCGGGTTTGCGCGCAAATTTGTCATTTTGGAAAATAGGACGTGCGGCATAATTTCTGTAAATGGCTTTCATACATGACATCGAGTGAAACTTTTGTAATGCGCAGAATGTCTTTAATGTTCTGTACTTACTAAGAATGTGTTATATACATCTAGGTTTGACTCTAGTTAGCGGTATAACGCAAGTGAGACGGGCGTGAGCGCCCCCTACCGCAGCGGAGGTAGTGTTCAGTACTGCAGTCGATTGATCCGTTTGGACTTTTCTCGCTCATTGAGCAGTTTGGTTCAATCATGGCGGTGCATGCTAAAGCGACTCCGCCACAGATTCCTGATACCCGCCGTGAGCTCGCAGAGCTGGTGAAGAGAAAACAAGAGCTTGCGGTAAATTTATTCTTTCTTTATTATCACAAAAGTCTAAAAATGACCACAGCGTGATGTTAAAAGGCGCTTAAATCGACCGAGGTAGCCGTAGCAGCGTTAGCATGCTAGCACGAGAGAAAACCCACTGCAGAAACATTCGTTTAAATAAATGTATTTGTTTTTATATTGAAATGCCAAAAGTGTGGGTTTACACTAGTTACAATAAGACTTTTAAAATAGCTTTTTACGAATATGTCTCTTTTATTTTTCTAAGTGTGCACTAAACCTGCTCTTGTTTTATGGCGCCCACACATACACACAAACATACACACAGATATAAAGTAAAATAGATTGACACAAAAACACAAAGAAATATTTCTTTACATAATTGATGTAAAAATAAAACTTGAAATTAAATCGCACGATAGCTTACAGACTTATCTGTGTTTGTTTACAGGAGACTCTGGTGAATTTGGAAAGACAGATCTATGCGTTTGAAGGCAGTTACCTGGAGGACACTCAGATGTATGGAAACATCATCAGAGGATGGGACAGATATTTGACCAATCAGAAGTGAGTGGGAACTGACTTGATGTTCTTGAATGGTGTGTAAACATCTCAGAGATGCCCAGGTGACCACAAGCTTTCTTTGCTTTAGGAATTCCAACAGCAAGACTGATCGGAGGAACAGAAAGTTCAAGGAAGCCGAACGTCTCTTCAGCAAATCCTCCGTAACGTCAGTGGCGGTCAGTGTTTTATTCTGTGTGTGATGTAATAATGATTTATACTTCGGCTATCATGTGATTTTGAATGACGATGTTTTTTGTGAATTGTCAAACAGGCTGTTTGTGCTCTCGGTGGAATTCCCGATCACATGAATGAGAAGCGTAAGTTCTTTCAAATCCCATGTATATGCGAGAAATGGTGTTCTGTTCTTTTTTTGCCAAACTAAGTGAAGTTGATCTTGTTTCTTCACTCTTGTAGGTGAGCCAGGCAGTGGAACGGAGAGCGACACGTCCCCTGACCTCCAGAACCAGGAGAACGAACCCAGCCAGGAGGACACGGAGGAAGCGGACGGAGCCCTGCAGGACCTAAAACCCCAGAAAGCCGCTTCATCGTCTTCTGGTAGCCATCACAGCAGCCACAAGAAACGCAAAAACAAGAACAGACACAGGTACCTGATCTCCAGCATGTCCCAGGCATGAAAAATCGTAACCTACAACCTCTTCCTGTCTGAATCCGAACGGGATTTGATCTTCATCTTATCAGTCTGTCATTCTAAACTGAGTGGGAATCGATCATGAAATGTTTGATTGAGGTTGTTTGTGTTTGATATTTGAGTTCTTTCTCTTTAAAGATGTAATGCACACTTTTGCTGTGTCAGAAGTCTGTCACAAGGGCGGTTAATTGACACATGATGTGAACATATCAAAGACTAAACCATCAGAGACTGACACATTTCCCTACTGTAACAGAAATGTTTTATGATTCCTTCATTAGTTTTAGATGGCAAAATCATGGTCAGTATAATGCATTATGCCTGTAGTGCTCCTTTTGAGTGACATTTTTCCTAGTCTGTCTTCTCACCATTATAGGTGTGGAAATTAAAAAGGATTGTCTGGCTTTGGAAGCAGTTGGTTTTAGCTAAGCATGACTTTATATTAGATAGGGATCACTAGGAAGGGTCAGATATTTAACCAACACCCTAGACAGAGTACTTCAGCAAAGGTTCTTTAGGGCTAAGTTTAGAACCCATCACAAAATGTAAACCAATGTGTTTCCACCCTACCTAGTCCACTGTGGAATTGTGGGATTGATTTGTGTAGTGTACTAACCTCTGATGCTCTCTTCCTCTTTAACGCTGCCCCCTTCAGCCCCTCTGGCATGTTTGATTATGACTTTGAGTAAGTTTGAATTGTTCTCTCTGTCCCTTTCTGTGTCATTAGCATGTCTACTGTCTGTTAGTATTAGGGTCGTCCATGTCGGTTGGACGAAGGCTGTCATGCTTTTACTTGACCCTTTGGAGTTTTTTTTTGCTCTTCTGTTTTTCGGTTGGCTTGTTCGTTTGCTTTTGTTTTAGGTTGCATGCTCATGGTGTTGGTAGACATGTTGGGTGGGCGGTTGGGGTCAGTGCATGTGGAGATTGATTCGGGTTTAAAGATTGTATCTGTTCACAATGGATTGTTTTTCATTTGTTTATTCTCTTTGCAGATTTGACATGAAGATGAACAAGAAACCAAGAGCGGTAAGTCCCACTAAAACCTGATTTGGCATGGGCTGGACTTTTGAGAGTTTAGCTAAATGATGTATCTGTATATTGAAAAATACTGAAACCTGCTCACGGATATTGTGTATCTTTAATTCACCTTGTGAATTTAATTCTGTAGGATTACTCGGCTTGAATAGACCTGGCATTCATCTTCAGAAGCAGTCCAGCACTTCTGGATCTTTCCCTGCTATTCTGTGCTCATAGTGAAGCTCCCATGTGATTTTATTGTGTGATCCACCTGTTACTGCATGATGTGTGTTGCAAATGCGACTTTCCAGCATTTCTGTACCTCATAATGCTTGGCTTTTTTTATTTATGACGTCACATGAATGATGTATCAGTGGATCTTAACCCTTTTCATTCTCTACTTGGAAACCATTTAGTTTTGTTTTTATTTGTATAGCTAATGTAAAAAGTTGGTCGTTGTCATTTTTTGTTGTTTATTACCATCTTGTTTTTGAATAAAAGTGAAAACACAGTGATTTGTTTGGTGACTAAACTTTTCCACATTTCATCTTTCAAGAACAGATGTTCATGTCAGGCTTGTGTTAGCTGCGGTTTGCTTTGAGTTTGGCTCTTTAAAGACCTTTTTTTTACTTTTATGCCAGTTTTTTCAAGGAACATTGGATTCGATAACTGTGATCCAAATGCCAAATTTCAGGATCACCAAATCCTGTTAATCAGAGCCTTAAACGGAACCAACAACAGGTAGGTAAAATACCAGTTGCCACAAACAGCCCTTGTTTGTTTTAATTGTGAGAAACAGAAATACTGTAATAAACAGAAATATTTTACATTCCTTATTTTGTTATAATGTTAAATAACAAAACATAAACAATACTATCCAATAGTCAAAAATAATTTACAGGACAGATACCACCTCTTTCCATCCCTGCCTTTAGGAGATGTATCTCCGTCATGATTTGTTCTTTAACCAGTTCAACTTGTACTTTTGCTCTTTCGGTTTCCTGTTTCAGAAGCAACTCATAGCTGTCACCATCCAGGTTTGTAGCTGATGAACGGTATATGATTTATATATCATCAGTAAACATTGATTTTGTGATCATTCACTTAAAAATAACCTCTCTGATGTTATTTGGTTGGGAAAATCACAACTGAATCCATCCTTCTGATGGGATCAGGATAATCCAGTTTTTTTATCAAATAGATCCCAAACCGAGTTTAAAGTTTTGATAGACTGGAAGGCCAGGTTTAATCTAGATCACATGTAAAATCGGATTACATGATCTGATTTTAGTTTGGACTCCCTCTTCTGTTTTTGAAAAACCCATTTCCATGATTTGATCCAATCTGCGATCCGAAATCCCACAGGATTACTTTTGAAAAACTGGGCCCAGATGATGAAATGATCCGAGTGTTTCTCATGGGCTGATTCCCACAACCCGACTGTGCCAACCCATCCAAAAACAAATATAAGACCTACACAAATATAAAGCTAAGGAAAGTTCTTAAGTACAGGGCTTCGGTTACAGTGTGTCTGAAAATAGTACAAATTTGCACAATTTCAGTGTTATTTGAGAATATTTAAACCGTTTTAATAATGTTCAGCAGGTGGTGCTGTTTTAACACAATCTAAAAAAGGATTTACTTTGAGTATTGACAATAAACAGGCTTTGACATACATTTTAAGCTTTTCAGAAAGAAAAATAAAACAGTTTTGCTGTGGTTTAGTTGGTGTTATAATGCTTACAAAATAACACATCGTTCTAACAAAGGTCATTATTTGAGGTGTATCTTGCCTCTCTTAGTTTTGAAAGCCTTAATTAATAGTGTTGGTTGTGTCACAATGTTTTATGAATGACTGCTTATTTTGCATTATTCCTACTAATTTTTTAGTATCTTCACACAGATTTGTTCATTGCTTAATTTAGGATATGATTGGATTAACTGTTCAACTCTATGTTTTAACAGAGACATGGGAATGAATGTTCTGTCCACTGAGGATTAAAACAAAAAACATCATCCCTTTGATAAGAGCAAGTGTTTCTCGTGGGACAAATAAGCACAGTTTTCATATTTCTATAAAGAGGATCAATTGCTTCTAAGGGACAAAATCATGAGAATCTTTTCAAGAAAAAACAAGAATAATGTTTATAAGAGGCTTTAAAAAGTCCTTTAACAAAAAGAAGTGTGTTAGATTTCTAATTCCTGTAACTATGACAGATCTGGAAAACATTTGGTTTTCAAATGTTCATGTGCATAGTTAATGTGATGAACTTCACCTGTGGTTCTTCTGTTCTCACGTGTGAATTTGAGGAAAACTGACACAAATAATCAGCTCCAAACTCGGGATTTGGAAATTCAGTTAAACCCCATAATTACAACATTCTCAGAAAACCTAAATATGTGAGAGGTATCAGAAAGATCCGGCAGCTGTGTGTGGCTCTGTGTGGACAGTCTCATGTGTCATTCATCATATATTTGTCAGATGAATCCAGAACACGGATGTGGTCACTACCTGTATTTCCTGCACTCTTCACTTCAGAGAAACCTGCTGTGTAATTCTGGCATCAATCAGTTGTTGGGAAGTGACATGTTCCATAAGCATCTTTTACCACCGCATGCCCTTATTTGGGCAAAACATCAGTCAGAAATGTGGGATCTGGTAAAGGCGCAAAAGTGAGTTAAAAATAAGTCTTTCACATGAGATTTTAATAAGCGTAACTAAAATCTGCAACGAGTAGATATAACAGACTTTATTGTCATGAATATCATGTCAGCTTCATTTTACGGCAATTTTCAAGGAACATTTAATTACTTAAATTACATTTGTTTTTACAGAAAGAAATGCTAGATTTTGTGTACTTATTTCAAACAACATATTTAAAGAAATATATAATTATTTTACAAAAAAGGCATTCATACACAAAAAATACATCAAAGATCAGAAATATTCATGTAAGCATCATTATAAAGCAGAATAAAGCATTATTGATATTCATCCATTCACAATGTAAGAAAAAAACCTGAATTATGCTTTTGAAACTTTTTCAAAACAGCGTATAATGCAGTGCAATATTTTTGTAGTTTAATGTGTCAGTGATCACACGACTTCGCAAACAGAGAGACGCTTAGGTTAGCGTGCATTGTTGAGGAATGATGCAGTTGAAGGATATGTAAGGTCTAAAGAATATGCAAACATTGGACTCGATGGAAATGATACGCATCCTAAAGCTAAACTATGCAAAAGACGCCTGCATTTATAAAAACAACAGCATTTCAAAGAATGGTTTCGTTTACACATGCTGCGTTCAAACGGATTTGATTTTGGATATAAATGTCCTGTGATGATAAATGCCCAAATACAACAGTGTAACTTACAAATTCAGTTTGACATTACACATAAAAATGATGTCATTTATAAATGCATGTATAACTTGTTTTTAAAGGTCTGCTCACAAAGCGACAGTTCATCTGTGGAAATGAGCCGTGGGTTATATGCCATTGCAGCTTTTACAGAGAATGTTTGTTCCGTCCGGAAAGAATCCGGCACCGACCAGAGACACTGAACACGAGGAACACTTAAAACACGGCTGATGCCACTGACGCTCCGCAAAAGAGATGTACTTCCCCTCTCCAAAACCTGACAGACAGAGACAGTGTGTTTATGTTTTTATTACACGTTCTTTTCACTTTATTTTACACTACATACATCTTTTTCTTAAGCAGATTAAACATTGTTTGTTTTTGTCCTGGACACACTGTACACACCCTTGGAGGCAAAACAAATGTGCAGTTATGTCATGCCAATAAAGAGGTTAAACTGAAAATATAAAAGCATATAAATATAAAATTAGACCACTTTGATAGACTTGACCCGTGTGTGAGCCTGATAGTGTAAGACTGGAGACGTGCTCAAACAAAAGGATTTCAGATTGACTCAATGCCAGCCTCCAAACACATGACACATTATTTTAAACCAAACAATACAACAGTGTCTCATCTGACACAGTGTTTGTGTTAGCACATGTTCAGTCATCTTCTTACAGAAACCTCTCTCACTAACCTGTGATCGGCTTGTTGCACGCGGCACATTTCTGGGAGTACAGGTTACTGAAGCACTTCACACAGTACGGATCTTCACCTTGTGTTGTAAACGGCTGACCGGCGAGCTGCGTCTTACAACCCGTACAGAGAAAACACTCTCTGTGCCACGGCTCATCTCGGTATGTCACCCCACCATGCACTAAAATCTAAAAACGAGACCAGACAGATACAAACAGTAAAATACTCAAAACATATTGAGTGCCGCACCAATATAATTAGAGGTATATGGGAAGAACTGTGAATCGTCTCATTTAGTTGAGATTAGGAAGATGTGATTGAATAAAATGAAAATGGTAAAAAGCGCTATCTTAATAAAGTTTACTTGACTTCGACTAGATGAGAATAACATTTATTAAGAGTAAATCTATATAAACATTTTTGACTAAGTTTTTTCTTTTTTATGTTTTTAGTGACTGAGTACTGTGGAGAGCTGATTTCAAACAACAGTTTGAAACGTGTCAAAAACCTGAATCCAATAATAATAATGCGCTATAAATAGGGATGCGCAATATATCGAAATGTTGTTTTTCTTTTTTAAATATTTTATATAGAAAACTAACCAAAATGATTAATGACAAACCTTGTGTTATACCTCTAATGTAAGTACACACTGGCACACACATTTAGGCCTACAAACTTACACACAATTTAAGTAAGGTGAATCCAAGCAGCTTTTTTAAGGTTTTTATTTATTAAAACCTAAAACATATATATTTATCATTAAGGAGAGTATTGAAACTAAGTTCAAACACTCTACTTCCCATCGTCTTTGCTCTTTGGGAAAGATGTCCAGCTGGACAATCAAATCTGTTATTTGACTTTCAGTGACATGCTTTTTATTTCATTTTATTTGACGAGACAAAACAAATATACATTTAATGAGATTATTGATTTTCCCAATTCAGTGGCATGCATTTTCAATTATATTATAATAACAAATCATTAATTTTTATTATTATGAAGAAATTTAGCCCATTATATTTGTGGGGGCCAGTAAGGACCTGGAAATGTATAGGGGAGTGCTGGCCCAAAAAAGGTTGTGAACCACTGCTATGTGCATTAATCTTCGATGTCATGCAGCGTGGTTTTCTGTTTAATCTCACCTGTTTGCAGCGAGCGCAGCGTGGGGCGAAGCGTCCCTCGTAACACGGCACGCAGTAGTAATCGCCCTTATCTGGGATGAAGGCCTGAGCGCCGATGGGCTGCTCACAACCATAACAAACAAAACACTCCTCATGCCAGGTGCATCCACCGTACTCCAACTTCTTTGAGCCTGAGAGAAAGAGTCATTTCATAATAAAGCGATATCTCACAAACAAGTTAGTTTCAAAGACCGAATGTGACATTTTTGCTCTTTCTTTATCATATGACTTCATCTCATGTCTGTTGAAATCAGCGAATGTGCTTCGACCTGTTCACCAGCAAAACATGAATTTTACAATATGTGTTTGCGGGTGGCCGAGCGTGTCTGATAAGTAACAGCAGTTACACAAGATCAAGATGCGGTCTTTGTCACGTAGCTATGAGCGCGTCTGAGGAATCCACACAAGCAGTCTGCCTACACAAA
Organism: Triplophysa dalaica; assembly: GCF_015846415.1. Taxonomy (NCBI): domain Eukaryota; kingdom Metazoa; phylum Chordata; class Actinopteri; order Cypriniformes; family Nemacheilidae; genus Triplophysa; species Triplophysa dalaica. Next base: position 14,096,324 of record NC_079566.1, on the reverse strand, counting down.
TATGCACAAGCTCACATGTGAGGTTAAACTGCCCCTCATGTCAACCTTCCTGCGGGGGGAGTTGTGTTTCTTAAGGAAATAGCAGGATGGCTGGTATTTCAATAAAAACGCATCTGGAATGCACACGTTACACATTTAGCATTCAGGTTTGGTGGGAAAACGGTACATTTGATCTTTTTATTATGACCCTTTGCTTTAACCGATGGGCGTGAAACTCGCCCTCAGGGAGCCGGTGATGGCAGATTGGGTTTAAAGCAAGAGAGGAGAGAACTGTCAGTTTCAGTTTGTAATTTTATCCGTCTGCGACTTTCAGCGGCTCTCATTTTTCTGCAGAGAGTCAGGCGACGGAGTGTAATTATGGGTAATGGAACGACTGTGTGCTGGCGTCAGACACTGAGGCATGAGAGCGATCGTGGCCGTCGGGCTGAGCATGTGTCTCTTATCTTCACTTCCGCACACTGTCGTCCAATCAAAACTCATTAACTCAGTTTCTGTCTGAGTGAGAAACTATGTTAAAACATCATTTCCTGACATGTTTTATGATGAAATGTTCCCAATCTAGCACAATCAACAGTTCACCTAAAAATAATCATTCTTAAATTAAATGTTAGTGGACAAAATCACTACTAATAAGCTCTCACTGTGTATCATAAACATTCCTCAGTAACTTGTAATCTCAGTCACTGACTGCAGCTGTAATGTGTCAGAAGAGAACTTGCCATTTTCTTCCATTTTATTCATCATCTGAGTTTTGGTTTGTCGTCACTTTGTCGTGTTGACTTTTTTTTTTTTAGATGATCTTATGGTTTGTTAAAGTCCATTATCATTGCTTTATTAAAACATTGCTTTATTCATTGCACTGCACTTTATTCTACCTTTTTCCTTTTTCTTTTCTCCTGTGAAGCTGCTTTGAAAAAATACACATTCATTGTAACGAGTAATGTATAAATAAAAATGTATTGAATTGTATTGAATTACATTTACGCTTTAATTCCACATTCAATGTAAGCTTAGGTGTGTGGAATGAACCGTACCTGGCATCACAGTTTTGTTGCAGGCCACACATTTGGAGGAAAACTCACTGCAGTAACAGGCATTACACACAAGAGCGTCGTTCTGACACGTGAAAGACTCATCGGCCAGTGAACATCCACAGCGTGAACAGCAGAAACATTGTTCATGATAATGTCTGTCCTCATAATACAGCTCCTGAATAGATACACACACACACCACATGACTGCAAACACGGCATATACACTACATATCAAGAAGACATTTGGCTTCATTTGGAAACTATGGCCTTTTATAGAACTCAAGATTTAGTCAAGTAAAGAAACTGTATTTTTTTCCTATAATATCGATCTTGTGGGCGTGCTCAAGATGAACAGCCATGGACAGAACCCTGGGCTTTTTTGTTAAAAAAAATCTGGAACGACATAAAAAAATACGCAAATAAATAAATGAAAAAAATATAATTACCAAAAAGGTTACAGTACAGTGAAGTACCAAATGTGCATAATTTAAATAAAAGTGCACGGTTCAAATATTATTTCTGTACTACTGAATAAATTAGAATGACATCTACTGTAACAAATGTTTTCAGTACGTTCCATCTTTCTTACATTAAAATGTTTTTTGAGGATGAAACATGACATGTTTATGTTTTTACGTGATGAGACCACAAAATATAAAAAAAACCAGATCAAATATTGTGAAAAATCTTTAAACCTTTACACGTGACCTCTGTGGCTTCAGTGCTTTAAACAAAGAATAAGCAAATAACACACATCATCACATTCACAGACTGAGGGAGAGAGAGAGAGGGAGAGTGAGAAGGGAGAGAGAGGGAGATAGGGAGAGAGAGAGAGAGAGAGAGAGGGAGATAGCGAGAGAGAGAGAGAGAGAGAGAAGGGAGAGAGAGGGAGATAGGGAGAGAGAGAGAGAGAGAGAGAGAGAGAGAAGAGAGAGAGAGAGAAGTGTTGATTGATTGGCTCTCTGTTTCGTCGCTGTTACGCGTGACAATAATCAGATGTGAGACTCGACAGCTATGACAAATGACACATGTAAACCACACGCGTGGGATTTGTTTGTGTATTCCTCGCCAAGAAATATATTCCAGAGAATAAATCTTACACAAACAGCGGCATGCATCCTTGAAATAATATACTTCTACAGTAAATGTGGTAATGCATTCAACATCACAAGCAAATGTTTGTATAATTTTACGACGAAACCATTTTCAAAACACAAACTTACTCGTGCGCTGTGTGTGATGAGCTCTTTACACTGGTGACAGGTGTTGCCGTACAGACGGTCGTAACACGGGACACAATGGGGAACATCATCCACTTGGATGTATTTCTTGCCATACAGAGACTCTTTGCAGCTCTTGCAGTCGAATGACTCGGACATGATGCTCTCGGTCAAGATCTTCACTCCAGTCCTAAATCATAAACACATAAAAACAACGAACAGATGAAGGGTTAATGAACTGAGCCGTGCTGAAACGCATCTTCTTCCATTCGACAGAAGTGCAATGCAATTTATAAAGTCAGTACTGAGAGATGAATCTGTCTTGGTCAATCTTTCTACAGCACAGTACACCCAAAGGTTTTTAATTAAACAACGGCAGTAAATTAAGCGTGTCTCGTGTATGAGACAGAGAGATACAAAGTATACACCAGGGATCTTAAGTCCGATTCATTATCTCTGATTAAACGGATATCATTCCAGTGGGAGCCACGTGATCACATCTATGATCATGACCGTGTGCGTGTGTGTGACACAGAGCGTGAGAATAGACATATTCCCACACTAAACACCAGTGTTTGCAGTTCTCTGTTGCATCTGCAATGACCAGAGAGATACCATCAGAGTCTTTTAAACGTTAAACAGAAAATGTCCCATAAAATTCCTAATGTGACTCTGAATCTAAATCTATTAATTCCATTGTAGCTATGGTTACATCCTTATGCAAGAGCATCTTTTTAGTTGGCAGCAGGGAACTTCTAATATAACTTCAGTGCTTGTTTAAATAAGTTAGTTTATTTTATGTATAGGTCTGGATGTTACATCAAACCATGTTATCACACGCACTTTTCAATCCCAACAACGACCTTTTGTTTTTGACTCACGTTGAGGAAAGTCAATCCCCCAGCGTCCTGTAAATGTTTCATGTAAAAGAGACTGATGTCTGCGTGTAAAGCGGTTTGAACAAGAGCTGTGCGACACACAAGCCCACAGAGGAACGTTTCTGAACAATGACACAAAAATGCACACTCAAGGGTCAGTTGTTTGTCCAGACGGCCTCTTTTTGTCCCAACTTTTTTCCCATCCTTGTTTGTTTATATTAAGAACAGACTGTTTTCTCCTCTTGGGTTCCGTGTGGGAGTCAAGCATGAAACAGAAGTTGGGTTTGTAGAACATGCTGAACCTTTAACCTTTAAAACGTAATGGCATTTATAACATAAATATCCATCATTCACTTCCCACCTATCATAATGATACCATAAACTAAAACCGTAATGAATAACAATCAAGCTGATATAAACAACACTCCATCAAGTTTAACATGACATCATTTTCTTTTTCATAAAGAATGACTAAACATTTAACTGCATGTCTTATGGAAACGGCTTCATCCAAAAGAGCCGAGACAGAAATGATGACATCATAAGACATCAAGTGTCCAGCAACTTGATCTTTTCTAAATGTCAATTTTGGTTTTTACATGTCAGGAATTACAGTGAGACCACGCAAGAGTAGACTGCTGATGTTAAAGTGATACTTCACCCAAAAAGGAAAAGTCTGTCATCATTTACTCATCTTCAAGTTGATCCAATTGTGTATACATTTCTGTTCTGATGAACACAGAGAAAGATATTTGGAAAAATGTTTATAACCAAACAGATCTCAAAACCCTTAGACTAGGAAAAATTACTTTATCATATTTATTGTTGAACACAAATGAAAACATTTTGAAAAATGTTGGACAGCAAACTGGGGCACTTTTGACTACCATTGTATTTGTTGAGATCTGTTCGGTTATAAGCATTCTTCCAAATATCTTTCTCGGTGTTCATCAGAACAAAGAAATGTATACACATTTGGATCAACTCGAAGGTGAGTAAATGATGACTAAATTAAATAAATAAAAAATCCCGTAGTACATTCAAACTGGACACTGTAAACCAACACTGAAGACAGTTTTTAATAAGCAAGCAACATTTTCTTTGTAATATCTAGACAAGTTGATTTTCCCCTATTCTTTCAGCTTCCCGCAAACACATAGCAAGTGCATGTGTCATGTATTATTTATTCAATACTGCTGACACATTGAAAAGGAAGGAAAAGACCGCCGTGTAGGTGTCGTGGAATGTTCATATACGGAAAGATGTTTCAAATTTAGGAATGTTTCCAAAGTTCCGGATCATACAGCAGGTGACGCATCTACCACATCCCGCCAGCGACCCAAAGCCTTCATGTTAGGCTATGTAAAGATTGAAACATATCTCAAAGTGTTCAGCTGGTTAATCTGCTTGAAGACAGCTTTATGGTAAAATCTAGAAGACTGTAATGTGACCAGAGGGTTCTGACCTTTCAAGATGTTCTGAAGAGTTTTGCTCTTTCAACCCCTTGACATTTCACTGAATGTCACTTCATCAGGGTCCGTGGACATAAGCTTACGCAGAAAACTGTGTTATAAATGGGTTTGTGTACACATAAATGTAAATGTATAAATGTGAGCCTAGAAAACTGGCAAGTATAAACGCTCGTATAAATAAACCTGATTTCACAAAGTGCAAACAGTCTCACAAGATATAGTTTCACATATAAATACACAAACTTTTGTTATCAACATGATTTTAGT